>NW_026067890.1:311544-323492 GCF_014885135.2 Alexandromys fortis
GATTATTGGGTGAAGTTCTGCCTTGGCACCTGCCCATCTCCTCCTATTGATGCTATCTAATTGGTCTTTTAAAATCAGATCAGGTTTCTCTGCTGGCCAGAGGCTTCTCTTACTAATTGCCCTTGCTCTGTTTCCTGGCTCCTGCCGGGGGCCAAGAACCCTCTCACCCCTCAGAAGGGTTTTCAGGAACAGGACCTGGCTCCCCGTTTGCCAGGGACCTCTCCAACCAAAGGCCTACCTCTTTGTTTTAATTGTAGTGGGGCGATCTGCTCTCGGTGTTGCACGCTGGTCCCTGCCGCCTGTGTCCTCTGCCACAGCGCCAGTCCCCGCCTGTCCCGGCTGCAGTCTGTGCTGCCCCCCTGCATCGCTTGCTCGTCTGCGGGTGGGTGCCTGTGTCGCTCGCTCGTCTCTCCAAAATTTTTAATACAAGAGTTTCTGCTTCTATACATTTTATATACTTTGTTATATGTAATTTTACTAATGTTAAAACTAAACCTTCCTTTTAATTTGAACAGAAAAGGGTAGGTGATGTGGAATTCCCCTTTGTATGCTGTGAATAACAGTGGTTAATAAAGACATTGTCTTGAGCCCATGAGAGGGTAGAATAGAGCTGGGCAGGGAAAACAACTGAATGCTGGGAAAAAGGAGATGGAGTCAGAGAGAAGCCACGGAGCCACGGCTGGAGACAGACGTAGTGGAACCTTGCCAGCAGGCCACGATCCTCATGATAAAATATAAAATAATGGAAATGGGTTAAATTAATAGGCAAAGTTAGCCAATATGAAGTCAGAGCTAATAGGCCAAGCAGTGATTTAATTAATACAGTTTCTGTGTGGTTATTTCGGGAGTCTGGGCAGCTGGGAAATGAACAAGTGGCCTCCTACAAAAACAATCTTTTTTGTTTTACATGCCAATCTCAGTTCCTACTCCATCTCCCACTCCCACTTAACCCACCTTATCTCCACCCCACGCGCCACCCCATCCCCACCTCAGGGAGGGTAAGGCCTCCCATAGGTAATCAACAAAGTGTCACATCACTTTGAGGCAGGTTCAAGGCCCTTCCCCTATATCTAGGCTGAGCAAGGTATAGGTAATGGGCTCCAAACAGCCAGTTCAAGCACTAGGGATAAATCCTGGTCCCACTACCAGTGGCCCCACAAAATGCCCGAGTGTCACCCACATTCAAAGGGCCAAGTTTGGTCCTATGAAGGTTCCCCAGCTGTTAGTCCAGAGTCAGTGAGCTCGCTTTCCTTTGCTTTACATCTAATATCCACTTATGAGTGAGTACATACTATGTTTGTCTTTTTGGGTCTGGGTTACCACACTCAGCATGGCTTTTTCTAGTCCCATTCATTTGCCTGAAAATTTCAAAGTGTCATTGTTTTTTTTTTTGTTGTTGTTGTTTTGTTTTTGTTTTTGTTTTTTGTTTTTTACCTCTGACTAGTAGTCCATTGTATAAATGTATCACATTTCTTTATCTGTTCTTTGGTTGAAGGGCATCTAGGTTGTTTCCAGGTTCTGGCTATTACAAATAATACTGCTATGAACATAGTTGAAAAAATATCCTTGTGGTAAGAGTGTGTATCCCTTGGTTATATGCCCAAGAGTGGTATTGCTGGGTCTTTCCCAATTTTATGTGAAATTGACATATTGATTTCCAAAGTGGCTGTACAAGTTTGCACTCCTACCAGCAATGGAGGAGTGTTCCCCTCATTCCACATCCCCTCAGTCTTCTGCCTGCAGCAAAATTGCACCATTAAACATCTAGCCAATTTCATCTAAATAGTAATAGCTGCAACCATAGATTTCCTGCCATTACTATAATCCCCACAGTATTAGTTCCTGACATGTAACCTAGAACACTCACACATGACATGCACAGTCCAGAACTTCTATAAATATCTAGTTGTTCAGTAATAAATCCCTACACCAACCTGTCATTATAGAGACCCAAACAAGCAGAGTTTTACTTGTCTGGTTAGAAAAAAAAAACTACAACAATAGCAAACCACATCACAAGCCGTGTTAATAAGCAGCAAGTCCAAGCTCATCCGAAAAATGATCATGGTCAAACTCATCATGTCTCCCTTTCTTGTACCAGGATGTTTTCCTTTCCAGAAGGGTGAATTTAATAGGTTCAGAGCTCTCTCAAGTTCTATACTTGGCTCATCCCATCTTCTGGCTGCAAGATTAGACACAGTTTGATGCACTTGCAGCCTAGAGAGCCATGAAGATTGCAAGGTGATTTACCGTGAAGTAACTGACAAAAAATAAAAATGTCTTGCATACAACATTGCAAGTCCAGTAATTACTACCTATCAACCCATGTAGAACCCTCAGTTACTGTTTCTCTAAATCCAGCAGTCAATAATTATGAGGAAATTTGATCAGGGCAAAACAAACAGTGGCAGAAAAGAGTTACAGAAACATAGTTAGCTTTTGTCTTCAAAAACCACAAATTGCAGTAGTCTCTGCAATGCTTGTTCATTATAACTAGGACTTACATAATAGTATCCTTGCAATAGCAGGTCTGCCTGCAAGACGACTGACAAGAGGACAGTGAAAAGTGCACAGCCCTATTTTAAAGTTACCTTTCTATCTCTCTATTTAAATAAAGAGGTAGACAGTATTTCTGTCCATAACACAAAGGTTTATATTTTATAAAATGATGAATAAAATGTATATCTTATACCACTTCTATCCAGTGGCATTTTAACACACACTGTGAAAGAGACTAATCATGAAATCACTAGTATTTAAAGCCTCTATTCTATACAAAATATTTACATGCCCTCCCAGAAGGGAATACTTCTAGAGCACAGGAGAAAATATATCTGCAATTAAAGAGAGTTCTTTGATCAGACCTATGTGGGTCTAACTTTAAATTTAGTGGACAAGGTTATACAGAGGAAAAACTTATTTGTAGAACTCACCAACCATCATTGTGCAAAAGTGTAGAGCTAAACCTTTAATGACACAAGCTTGGGTACCTCATCTATTTCAGGAAAATACAAAAAAAAATTATTTTAAGTTATTAAATAAGAATAAATTTCATATATTCATGTGTATATAAAGATTTTACCTGGATGCATGCTTAGCTCAAAATTATATAATAAACATAGCTTAAATTCCATCATCTGTGCTTCAAGAGCTTTACAGAAGTAATTAACTTTAATATAACAGAATCTGATCTGTTATGTATACCTTGCTCAACCTAGATGTAGTAGGGAGGGCCTTGGACTTGCAACAGGGCAGTCTCTCTCTTAGGATTGGAGGGGGAAGGGTAGGAGAGTGTAGGGAGGGAGTAGGAGGAGGGAAGGGAGTGAGAATTTGAATTGGTATTTTTTAAAATAATAAAATAATAATAATAAAAAAACAGGAAACAGTAAAAAAAGAGCCCAAACTATATTTTCCATAAACAGTGCTATTATTCATCAGCACTTCTGAAGACGTGGAATTCACAAGTAATACAAGAACTCAGTGCAAAGAACAGTAAACTTGGAGTTAGGAGACCTTGGTTTGATCAGCCCTGCTAGAAGTCCTAGTCTTCACTGAGAAAATATGGCTACACTTATATGATGCTTTAGGGAACTTTGTTCTATATGTACCCTAATTAAAAGGACTTAGATTGTTGTGACCAGAGATCAGAGAGAAGAGAACAGTGAAGGCTAAAATGGTTTATCCCGTGTTCCTGAGAACACTAAATGTAATCTTGAAGGCTGAATAAATTTTGTATAGGAAACAAATTAAAAAAAAGAGTCAGATCCATTATGAAAAATTCCTCAAAGAAAGAAGAAATTTGAACTAGAGACAGATACATATACAGGGAAGGCACCAAAGCAGGAACTTATCCTTTTCCTATTGCTCACAGAAGGTACAATCTCATTCCCAGAAACACCTGACCTGAGCTAGTGGGAGCTCGCCGATTCCAGACTGACAACTGGGGAACCTACATAGGATCAAACTAGACTCTTTGAATGTGAGTGACAGTTGTGTGGCTAGAACAATCTGAGGGGCCACTGGAAGTGGGGCCAGAATTTATCCCTAGTGCTTGAAATGGCATTCTGGAGCCCATTCTTTTTGGAAGGATGCTATACGCAGCCTAGATATAGTGGATGGCACCTTGGTCCTGTCTCAAAGTGGTGTGCTAGACTCTGAGGAGTGGATGGGGATGGGGTTGGTGGAAGGTGGGAGAAGTAGGAGAAAGAGGAAACTGGGATTGGTATGTAAAATGAGAAAAGATTGTTTTAAAAAATAAATAATAATAGAAAAGGAAGGGGGGGGGGGGAGACAGGATCTTTCAACTCCTAACCTCTAGAAGAATGACCCAATTACAGCCTCTTAGTATGTGGATTGTTGTCTATACAGCCCTGGCAACCTAATAAGAGGTATTAAATAAGTATCTCTTATTATTTATATTATTACAGACACATGAAACATGCATGAGTGTTCCCCAGTGCTATCATATCCCTTAGAAATTGTTGAGTGAATAGTTAGCAGTTTAAATTTAGAGATCTCATATTCCCAGTACAGAAAACAGGAAACTTTGCTTACAGATCTACTCATTCAAAAGTAAACTGTATATATCATTAGGCCAATTATATTCTCGACATATACTCAGATATGAAAAGAATAAAAAATCACCTGCAAGCGGGAACATAAAATTTGTCAATAAATATTGACTGTTCAGGGGACAGGAGGGTTTTTTTGATCTGTGCATCCATCAGATAGTCTTTGGCAGACAGATTCTAAATATAAATGGAGGGTGTGAAATTAAAGTTTGAGTGTTCATATGAAACGGCAATAGGTTGAGATAAAAACATATATTTTTCTATTCCTTCTGAGAAAATAATGGCTCCTGAGGCAGGTATAAATTCATACCTTTCAGATTTAAAGTTAATCGAGGCACTAACAAAAATAATTGTATTAGTTAAGGTTTATTAGTATAATTAATGGAGGGTATCATATTAGTATTGAATACTAGAACTTGGCGAATACTATTTGGGCAGTCCTCACTTGCTGATTCACAGAGCAGAGACAGAACACTACAGTGTACCCTCTCAGTCTCTTTGGTCCAATCAGATGTTCCAGGCTAGGAGAATTCCTGGAGAGCTACTGATCTTCAATCCATATTGGAATGCTGAAGGAATTGGGTTCTGATGTCAGCAATGGACAGCAGGGGCAGAAGTAGTAGCACAGTAAGTAAACACAAAATAGCACAAAGGCAAGCAGGAATAATAAGTCAAAGCTTTTCCCTTGCGCCTCCTTATATGAGAGCCGCTGCAAGATGCCACCCACCTTTAGAATGGGTCTATGAACTTCTGATCATGTAACTGAGGAAAAAAAACCCCGAACAGTCAACCAGAAATCAATCTAATCTAGATAATCCCTCAAGTGTGCCCAGAGGCTTGCCTTTGGGAATCTAAATCATTTCAGGTTGAAATCAGAATTAACCATTAGAAACATTATTAAAAATGATAGCAGTATCAGTGATACTAAGAGTAATAAATCTTAAATTATGTCTGTACCCTTAATTAGTGATCCAAGAAAGTATGAGTACAAGAATAAATGACTATAAATATGGGGCACTTTTCAGTTTCAGTGACAGTGAGAGAGAAAATGTAGGTGTATTAAGAATTATTTCAGGGGCTGGAGAGATGGCTCAGCGGTTAAGAGCATTGCCTGCTCTTCCAAAGGTCCTCAGTTCAATTCCCAGCAACCACATGCTGGCTCACAGCCATCTAAAAATGAGATCTGATGCCCTCTTCTGGCCTGCAGGCAGACAGACAGAATATTGTTTACATAATAAATAAATAAAATTTCAATAAATAAATAAAATTATTTCATTATGATTTTAGAAGAAAAACCTCTCATAAGGCATAAAGTATAAGGGAAACTTGCCCCAATTTCTTTTTATATGAACAAAATACTTCTTCCATTTCCTTCCTTCATAAGACTAGACCATTCTCCAAGACGATGCTGAAAAGTCTTGTGAAAAGGTCTGTGGTTTCCACAGGTGTGGACCATCTAGTTCTGACACATGAGAAACAAGGAATAAATAGGAAGCCATGCTTCAGAGACTTGTTTAAACTTCCACAGTGAAGAGGAACACAGGGCTGACCACTGAAATTGAAAATCCAAAACGGTACTTCAAAGAAAAAAAAATTAAAAAAAAACACAGCAGAAATAGAAACAAGCAATCATCTGGAGGACAATTTCAAACACCTGCTCATGATTTACTCCCACTGTCCAACTCAGGCAGAAGAAAATTCAATACTGCTCAATGAAGTAAATAAAAGATTGCGGAAAATAAAATCCCAGCACCTAAGATAACAATTGTATTGATGTCTGCAGAGCCTGCGTGACAGATGCACTCGGCTGCCACTGCAGAGGCAGCGGCACAGCTATATACCAGCTTGTGGCATCATAAACTTTTCAGTGCAGACAGGCCCATCCCCAGGACAGAGTGATTTGGACTGATACCTGTGTTGTGTTCTTTGGGGGAGGCCAGCTCAATTGCCAGCAGTCAGCTAGATGATGGTTCTTTGGAGTCAGAGGGGAACTGTTTGCCAGATGGAGTTGAAAAAGTACAGGAGACGTGATCCCTCCATAGGTAGACCTTAAATTGCTCTGATCCCCCTGGCCACCTAAGGAATATTATTATGAGTCACAAGAGTCGTATTTGGTGGATATCTTTGTAACACTAGAGGAGAAATTATTAAAGAGATCATAGAAGTCCTAAATTGGGCACTGAAGAGACAGATTCGTCCTTCAGAACTATGCTAGTTGTCCTGAATAATACTGGCTCACAGACACTTCGTTTTAAAGGTTTAATTAGTTGCTAATCTTTAGAAACACAAATTTCAGGCTTCTCTTTTAAATTCGTAGAGCCTGATGCAATAGAAATGAATGTCCGGTGTGTTTTTTGGGCAGGATCATGCACACTCTCGAACTGGCTGTGTCTTCGAGCACTCCCCACTATTTGTGTGCAGTTGGCTTACATCATTTCGGTTTGCCTTTCTAGATGTTTTGTTCCCGAGTGCAGCGCTAATATCTTGAGAAGGAAAAAAAATAGAATAAGAAAGATGATGATTAGAAATTATTGATCAAAGAAAGAACTTGTCCAGAAAAAAAATTTATGAGCAACGTTTTTAAAAATATAATGAAAACTGGATGATCAGCCAGTTACTGGGGAAAGTGTGTTAAATCACAACCAGGATAAAATATAGCAATTAAATAGGCTCTGTGACCGGAAGGTTTTCCTTTATTATCAGAACAGTGAAATCAACCAAATACTGGGAAGGTCCTATCAAACTGAACGCCGGCCACCAGCAGTCTGCTGCCTTGCCATCTGTGAGATGTGGAGGAAACAATGAAATGTGACAAATGAACTGATCACTGATGGGAATTCGGTTGTCCTAGGTTAGTTAGTTTCACTTTTATTGTCAGAGAAAGGATGTGGGAAGAGAAGGGTTTTGATACAGTGATACAGTGGATGACATTACAAAGGTGGAAATATAAGTAGTAACCTGAACCAATGGATTATTACTGATGAATGGCTTATTCCTCAAGGTTATCAAAAAGTCAACAGCAATGAAAGCATCACTCGTGTTTTCAAAGAAACCTCAGGAATCTGGAACTCAAACTTAAAGTAAACGGAAAGCAATCACCTCCTGGGTTCCTGATTTAATCTAGAGAAAAAAACTCTACCTGGTCTTTAGCATCAATTACTGAATTGTTAAAGAAACAAAGAAAACAGAGAAAGCCATAGTGCACAGCATCACCTTTATTCGAGTCTGAGATGATGAACTAGATTGACTGTTGCTGAAGATTATGACCCTGGACAAGAACCATGATTTGCTTCACTACCTGCATTAAAGAAGTGGACAGAATACTGCATGTGCATTAAATATTATTATTTTCTTATTGTGTATATATATACATTTCTTACATTTGGTAACTTTCAAGATTTCTTGAGGATGGCTCTCTAAGTAATTAAAAATAAATTTAGGGTAATTTCAGCGACTATAATAAGATGAAGCAACTGTACATGTACCCACCTTTTGAACTACGTTTAAGCAAAAAGTCCTGCAAATTTAAAAAAAAAATTTGAAAAGAGTCTGAAATATCAATCAGAGAAAAGCAGAGTGCCCTGGTTGTGAAAATAGTAATAGATTTCTCCCTCTATTCGAAGTCTTCACTGGTATGAGTGTGGATGATTTTACTAATGCTGAACAAGTGTGAAAGTCATGACTTTTCTACTCTGCCTCTGACATCACTCCAGTGGAGAGAAGAATATATAGATTAGTCACCAAATGAACAGTGACACAATATATAATCCAATTAGAAAGTGGCCAAAATGCAGAAATGGATATTCCATCAGAAGATATGCAAATGGAAATAAGCACTGGAAGAAGTGTTTGGTATCATAAACTCTTAGTGAAATAGAAATTAAAGCCACAATGAGTTATCGTGACTCAGTTTCTAAAATGAATAAAAAATTAAGTAATACCATTCTACATATCAGCACAAAATCAAAATGATTTCATGGATTGTTAATATGAATGCAAAATTTCACAACAACTCTGTAAAACACTAGACAGTTTTAAACAAAAAAATTAGATGTGCAACGTCAGTTTATGTCATTAATTACACACTGGTATATTTATTACACAGAAATTAAGAGGTGTTCACACAAAATCCAGCAGCTAAAGTTTGGAGCTGACACTTTCATAGCAGGCTAGGGCTATCAACAACCCCAGTGTTTGTCAGTCTAGAGGGTTTAAGACCATGGTAAAGCCTTTTAGTTGCATACTATTCAACAACATAAGGAAACAAATCACTGATATGCATAAAGACATGAATGAAGCTTCAGAGAACCAAGTTCCATGATGAGGAATCAGAGGATACCATGTAGTATCTGTTTCCATTTGTATAACAGAATTGAATAACAAAAAGATATAGAAATGGAGGGCAGATAAGTGGTTGCAAAGAATCAAGGGAAAAAATGAATGGTAAGATGGATACTAAGGGCAAAGTTAGAGAACCTTGAAGTGACAGAAAGATTCTGAAGATAGATTATTATAATAACATCCTGGTGTGATATTGGAAAATAATCCCGGGTCTCTTATAATATTTTACTACTGGAAACACTCTACAAATGGTAGGCAATTTCTCGTTGTAATTTTTTTTTCATTTTCGTGACTATATATGTATCTACTACATTTATAGAAAAATTAAAACTTTTATATTAAAATATGTCATAACAGGAATAATGTAAGAGAGATATGTGTGTATCCCAGATTAAACACATATAAACACAATAATAAAGAAATATAAAGTTATAGAAATCAAAAGAAGACAGACAGCGATGGTGCACATCTTTAATCAGGAGGCAAAAGCAGGTCAATCTCTTTGAATTTGAGGCCAGAACAAGAGTGAGTTCCAGGATAGCCAAGGACACACAAAGAAGCCTGTCTAAAAAAAGAAAGAAAGAAAGGTAATGCATGCCTACGCAATGCTTCCATTTCTCTCCCTTTTTTAGTTTCTCACATGTATGGATAGTTACTTACAAATATTTGGCATCATATTATACATGATATTGTTTATTCAATGAGTTTTGTACTGATGTATTATACAAACAGCAACACTAATTCAATATAAATTTTAAGTTTGAAAACTATAACAAGAAAGTCCATGTAGCCACTATCCTGGTCAGGTTATGAAATATGTCTATTGTGTTTTTAGCCCATTTTCATTCTGTTTCCTCAAACTGTAATTTTATTAAATACATGTATTTTTTATTGTTTGGGGGTGCTCTGTAAAGAATAATCTCACAAATCTGGAGTTTCACCTATCCTTTTGCCACTTAGCACACTCTAGATGGTCTGCTCTGCTTTTCAGGTCATAAGCTATTCAAGCTCTCTCCTCTCTTTCCTGCACTTTGTAAACTGATTTAGGACTTTCAGAAGCCCCCCCTCTCCTAATGCTGTGGAGAAATTTATCTTATTTTCATTTAGCAATTTTAATGATTAAACATAAAATTAGACATAAATATATTTATTTCCAGAAAAAAAGGTGCAAATCTCTCACAGACTGGGATATTAAGACAACAGATTTTTTGTTTGTTTTTGTTTGACGTTTTCAAGACAGGGTTTCTCTCTGTAGCCCCAGCTGTTCTGGATCTTACTTTGTAGACCTGGGTGGATGTGAGAGACAAAGTTACACTTTAAGTTTTAATTACTATGCCTTAGAGATCCATGAAATAAAATATCTCTGATCTGCAAGCCCCTTGCCAAAGAACAGATAGTTCCTGAAATGCTGAGACTATTATTTATGGGAAATAACAAGCCACATGTTTTTCACTGCTCTAAATAAGTTTGTTTGTCTCATCTACACCAGGTGTGCTTTTTCTCGTGCAGGAGGGAGGTTCACAGGCATGAAATATGTCAGGATTTATGTATGCTTTCCCCTGATTGAATGTAGGCTGTATATGTCAGCATGTGTGCTTGCCCCTTGTCAGTTCTGACAGAAAAAATACTTAAGCTGCTGTAATCCATGACTCAGGGCCACATTTTGGAAACCCAGAAATGGACCTGGCCAGAGCTCATCCACCTGGCCAGTATTTAAAGCTTGCTTCAAATTTAGCTTTAAACTGTGGTAATGGTCTTATTCTTGATTGGTGAGATTAACTTTTTCTCGCAGCCTAGCAAGATTCAGAACACCCACTCAATTTGGAAAGCTGGACCTTCACTCCAGAACTCCAGGACAGAGGGAGCACTTCAGGAGGTACATATTTTCAGATTTTCCAAGGCTCTGAGGCTGCCTTCAGTTTGCAGATTGGTAGAGCTACCTGTTTTGCTGAGAAATACAGTTAGCATCTCTGGAGAGTTCCTGGAGACTCTAGTTCTGGGATTCCTACCTGGGATATAGAGGGATTTTAATGGAACCCCAATATTATCCCCTCCGGGGAAGATAGTGAATGTTGCCCTTCCCTCTGATTCTGGTTCTGGTTGGAAAGTTTTGTTTGTTTCCCTCAGAAATCTTTGTTTGTCTTGTTGGAAAGTTTTGTTTGGTGCTTCTCCCTGGTTACATCTCCCTGTTTTGCTGGAAAGTTCTGTCTGTGTTGACTGGGTGTGTCTGTCAGTTTTGTTGCATGCATGAAGCTGAGACAGAAACGGTTCAGATATTTCTGCTGTCTCTGTGCCAGCTCCCAGTCACCACGTGACGGCATCTATGGCAAGGTCTTAGAATCAGTCTCTGAGCTCTCTGGTCACTAGATTTGGGTTAGTAGGAGTTCATATTCTTTTGGGGTGTAGATAACTTTAAAGTTGTTTTATGCTGTTTGTTCCATTTTGTTGGAAAATTGGCTCTAGAGTTGGGTTATGGCTCTCGCTTCTCTAGACACAGGCATATTTGAATGTTTCATGTACGTCCTGTGTTAGTAAAGCCCAACACTATGATGAGAAAAAGAGATAAAAGCATAACAGCCAAAAATATTAGATTTGGTTTATGTGAACTTTCTCTATCTCAAGAATTATAAGTTTATTTGGTATGGTTAAAAACTCTAAAATTTATGAAAAAAGTTAACTTAAAACTAGTAACACTAGCAGTTGATAATTAAAAATATATGCATAGATAATCTTTAAGGGACCATGTGGCATTATTCAATTTTGCAATATCAGTAACACGTACATGACTGGTTGCCATCTCTGCTAGGGTTGGGGAGGATGGAAGTCATGTGACTTCACTGTTGAAATAGGAGCGGCAGGGCTGCGTCCCCGGCACCCGGCCGCCCGCATGGCTAGTTTATACCCAGAAATAATTACACGGAAACTGTATTCTTTTAAACACTGTCTGGCCCGGCTAGGTCCAGTTTCTTATTGGCTAGCTCTTACATATTGTTTTAACCCATTTCTAATATTCTGTGTAGCCCATGAGCTGGCTTA
>NW_026067890.1:328355-333078 GCF_014885135.2 Alexandromys fortis
AGACAGAAATCTTTAATAAATAAATAATTAAATAAATAAAAAGGAAAAAAGTAATGAACTACATAAATATAAAAATCAAAAGAGAAAAAAAATAAACACAATAAAAACGATGCTTGTTTGATGGCTGCAATGGCAGCCTTGGCCTCCATCTTTAGAGGCCCCTCCTCTGTGCCCCTCGAACCTTGACCCCTCCTCAGGAAAGGTAAAGACCACTTCCACAGGCTATTTAAACTGCTCCCAGGAAATAAACACTTGATTTTCCCTTTTTTTCTCTCCAGTGGTTGCATTGGCAGCTTCCCGTTCCCCTCGGGGTCACCTGGGAGTGTAGGTGTCTAATTAAGCCTAGATATCTTTTAATTTGGTCTGATTTGGTTAATTGGGATTGATTATTTTGCATTGGCAGAGTGGCTTGGTTAGGAAAATATTCCTAACAATGTCTTATTAAAAACGTACCTCCATGCATTCATATAGAAGAATGTACCTTCTGCTAGCAGCCAAACTCTGTAATTTGAGTCATCCAGGCAGTATTGTGATGTGGGATTCCCCTCTGTATGCTGGGAATATCACTGGTTAATAAAGAAGCTGCTTTGGGCCTATAGCAGAGTTATGGGGGAACAGAGCTAGGTAGGAAAAACTAAACCAAATGCTGGGAGGAAGAAGGAAGAGTCAGAGAGAAGCCATGGAGCCCCATTGGAGACAGACTCCGGAACTTTACCTGATAAACTACAGCCACATGGTAATACACAGATTAATGGAGGTGGGTTAAATTAAGATGTAAGAGTTAGCCAATAAGAAGCTTGATCTAATACGGCAAGCAGTAATTTAATTAATACAGTTTTGTGTGGTTATTTTGGGTAGGAGCTGCTGAGCAGCTGGATCAACCAAGCAGCCTTCTTACAATAGTATTGGTTTTGAAGGGTTTTGGAGAACAGCTGAGACTTGCCAAGGTATGTCAGGGCAAGAGTTACTAAAGAGAACCCAATTGCAATGGGGGACCTTAGCAGTTTTGGAAGTGCTGGTACCTTGCAATATTCACCAGAAGTGCCAGTCACAGTGAAATGGAGCAGGCTGCCACTTAGTAGGCAGGCTATGTTATATACTGATGAGGGTGGGGCCAAAGAGGTGATCCAAGCTTCTCAAGAAAACCCAAAGGATTGTGCCTGAATCCCAGATACTGAGTTTTGAATTCTTGGTGCTGTTGGTACTTGGTTTTGCCTTATACAGATTGTGGTTGTGCACAGTATCTTCTTTCTTGAATTAAAAAAAAAAGTACTTTCTTTTTGATATTGTAGGAAGCACAAGTTGAGAGATTTTAAACTCTTTTTAAGAAGAAATTTTGGAGGTTTACAGAAAATTTAAATAAAAACTGAATATTTTTTAAGGTAAAGCTTTTAAAATATTTAAATTTATATGGATATGGGGCATTTAAAGTTTATAAAATGTTTTATATTTTTAATATTTGAACTTAAACAACTGTAAAGGTTAAAAATTAAGGCCACAGCTATTAACACCAAAAACTTAAAACTAGAAACTGAGATGTTTATATCTTACAATGCATCAGGACAATGACCTAAGCACTCTGGCCAAGAACTTAGAGAAACTTCTCAGCCTATGGGTCTCCACCTTTTGGAGGTCAAAAGATTTTTCTACAGGGGTAGCCTAGGACCACCTGAATGCTGGATGTTTGCATTGTGATTTATAACAGTTGCAAAATTTCAGGTGTGAACTATCAATGATTTTATGGTTAGGGGTCACCAGCATATAGGGGGATAGTTCTGAAGGGTTGAAGCATTGAAATGGTTGGGAACCACTGGGCTTAGAGAATGTCTTTCCATATTTTAGGTTTATTCATACTTGAGAAGGAATGTCTAACCTACTTGTCTTTGCTAATTTTGTTAAGCTTAAGCTATGCTGATAAATTGAGTCATATAAGAAATTGATAAATTCTGCAGTGGTGTGCTATGAAAAGGGTCAGAATATTCCCCAGTCTCTCTGTAGGCTGTGTTTATGAGTTAAAAGGTTTATTTTGATACTAAAGGAGATTTGTTTTTTTTTTTTTTCAGAAGTTGTTTTTTAAGGCTCAAACTTAACAGAGATAAAGCTATAAAGACCTTTCCCAAGGTCAGGTATTTAGAAAAAAGCTCCCATTTCCTCAGGGCCTTGAAGAAAGGCCCTGCTTGGTAAAAAGGTAGTATTATTCTTATCTCTAGCAAAAGGGACACAGGGCGCTTCCCTTAACTCACTGCTGTGGTGCCTTTTACCTAGTCAAAGGCAATGCTAGCCTCCAGGCTCCCCAAGTCCCTGCTAATGAGCCCTACCTCAGCAAGTCTTTGTCTTATAAAAGCTAATAAGCTGTTAAGGATAATTAAGAAATACAAGTAAATGATCAGTCACCCTATAAATAATCAAATACTTTAATGTATTCAGAACTGTACTTGTAGTCATGCTAAGTATTAGTGGGATTAATTATAGATAAAAGCTTTATTTAGCTTATATGTGTTTTCAAGGTGAAGCATAGGTTTATTTAGCTCTGATACACTTAGTTGATAGTGGTCTTCAAACTTATCAGAGATCCGATAAATATGTTATTTGAAATGTTTAATGAAAAACGATTACTATGACAGAGATCCCCAGTTCCTATCAGTGACCCCAATTCTCCAAAGAAGATGATAGGGCACTACAATGCCCCCTGCTGGATTGTAGTAATGTTAACCATAGGGCTAACCTGCCCGAATGCTACCAGGACCCAGCCCAAACTGCATAAGCAGTACACTGGAGAGTTGAATGCTCCACTTTGCCTAGAAAAAGAAAGCTAAGTTCCCCCATATTCCTCCTCCATGGGAAGCATTTTACCCGAAATGACTTGCAGCTTAAAGATTGATGCTGTCCTGGTACCTCTGCCCCCAACACCATGGAGTTCACAGAATCCTTGGATGGTCATCGAGGTAATGGACTAGAGCCTCTGTCATTTTAATTGATACTTGGGCAATTTCTTCTATTTTCTGCTATAATTTATCTTTCTCAGATCTCAGATGGTGTTGATGGCTAGGCTAACTATAGCTTTGTCAGTTTTGCAGCAGCTGACAGCCAGGTTCCTTCCCAAGGCTGCAGCTACCTTGTTAGCTCATTTCACAAGTAAAGATCAAGCTTTACTTTTCCTAGTACTACTAGATACACTGATGAGAGGAAATAGACAGGTTTGCCTTGCTAACAGACTTTATATTAAAAGACGCACATGGTTCAGATGTAACTTTCCACTTAAGGAACATGATTTGTAATGACTGTCCTCAGTAATAGCTACTTGTGTCTCTGGTAAATGATTAGATGGAAATGATCACCTTCTTGAAAGCCAGAGGTGGACCTAGCCATAGTGTGGTAGGAGGCCTCTTGTTTGTTCCCAGCTACTCAGCCCCAAAATAAACACACAGAAACTATATTATTTAAATCATTGCTTGGCCCAATAGCTCTAGCTTCTTTTTGGCTAATTCTTACAACTTAATTAACCCATTTCTATTAATCCATGTATCACCACATGACTGTGGCTTACCAGGTAAAATTCTACTTCGGAGATCAGACATCTGTCTGATGTGGGGTTAGTGAAGAACTTTTCCCATTCTGTAGGCTGTTGTTTTGTCTTATTGTCCATATCTTTTGCTTTACAGAAGCTTTTAAGTTTCAGGAGGTCCCATTTATTAATTGTTTCTCGCAGTATTTGTGCTGCTGGGGTTATATTTAGGAAGTGGTCTCCTGTGCCAATGCCTTCAAGTATATTTCCCACTTTCTCTTCTATAAGGTTCAGTATGGCTGGCTTTATGTTGAGGTCTTTGATCCATTTGCACTTGAATTTTGTTCATGGTGATAGATATGAATCTATTTTCATTCTTCTACACGTTGATATCCAGCTATGCTAGCACCACTTGTTAAATATGCTTTCTTTTTTCCATTTGATATTTTTTGGTTCTTTGTCAAAAATCAGGTGTTTAAAGATGTGTGGATTGATATCGGCTCTTCTATTTGATTCTATTGGTCATCCTGTCTGTTCCTGTGTCAATAGCAGGATGTTTTCAGTATTGTATCTCTGTAGTAGAGTTTGAAGTCAGGGGTTGTGATGGCTCCAGAAGTTCTTTTACTGTTCAGGATTGTTTTGGCTATCCTGGGTTTTTGCTTTTCCATATGAAGTTGAGTACCATTCTTTCGAGGTCTGTGAAGAATTTTGCTGGGATTTTGATGGGCATTTCTTGAATCTGTAGATTGCTTTTGGTAAGATTACCACTTTTACTATGTTAGTTCTGCCTACCCAAGAGCATGGGAGATCTTTCCACTTTCTAGTGTCTTCTTCAGTTTCTTTCTTCAAAGATTTTAAGTTCTTGTCATACAAGTCTTCCATTGTTTGATTAGAGTTACTCTGAGATATTTTATGCTATTTGTGGCTATTGTGAAGGATGTTGATTCTCTGATTTCAGTAATACCACTTTTGGGTATATATCCAAAGGATGCTCAATCGTGCCACAAGGACATGTGCTCAACTATGTTCATAGCAGCTTTGTTTGTCATAGCCAGAACCTGGAAACAACCTAAATGCCCCTTGACTGAAGAATGGATAAGGAAAATGTAGTACATTTACACAATGCAGTACTACAGAGAAAAAAAAAAAAACCAAAACATGACATCTTGAATTTTGCAGAAAAATAGATCAAGCCAGAAAACATTATTTTGAGTTAGG
>NW_026067890.1:333931-339697 GCF_014885135.2 Alexandromys fortis
ACACACACACACACACACACACACACACAGAGAGAGAGAGAGAGAGAGAGAGAGAGAGAGAGAGAGAGAGAGAATGAGAGACAGAGAGAATTAATGAAATAATTTCATCTTTAAATAGCTGTATGTGTCTCACCTACATAGGGGAAATTGATGGACTGTTTGAGAGGAATGGCAGTGTAAATTCTTAGTTGTTTGATAATTGCAAACATACTTATAAAGCTTTGAAAAGGCCCTCAACACTGATTATGGGTGGGGTATCTATCTTACTTATAAAGATTTCAATATGATGAAAGTATTAGTATTACTGCACTTATAAGGACATTTTGTATCAAGAAGATAGTAAGGTAAGTCTTCCATAATAATGTATGACTTTGTGCTTTAGCCTACTGGAAGTAGGAACTGTGCTTGAGGATGCAAGTCAAGTACATTGTGTATCCCAGTACCACAGCTTGTGAGTTTCCCCCCACTGTCCCAAAAATAAATATATTCTGTCTGTATAATTAAAACTGCTAACATTAATGGTTGTAAAGTGCTTATGGAGATGTTCAAGGTTCAGAAAAGGTTACCAATAGTCTTCTGTTCCTGAGTGCCAACGCATATAGAGACATACAATGTAAAGAAACTGATTTTAATGAACTGAATAAACTTGTAAATGTATTTTCCCCCATATTTCCAAATCAGAATGCAGCCTAGTCACCATCTTGGCATTGGCACGATATGAGCTGAGGATTCCACAGGCTATGCTTAGATTGGTGAATCATTGAAATACAGGTGTATTATTTTAGTTAGATCATTCTGCTATATGTAAAGGTATGAAATTATATCTCTAGGATTAGTTGTACTTGTTGAGAATTCACAATTCCCCATAAAACTATGCATTTATAGTAACATAAAGCTTATATGACCATTTTAACTATGTCTTGATAAAACTGAATCACAGAATTATAGAATGGATTAAATCACTGATTTCCTTTTAAGCATAAGTTCAATAGTGTAAAATGATTTTTTTTGAAAAAGTTTAGAGCTCTGTTAAAGAGGAGTGTAGAATATTAATATGTCAATGAAATGCCAGCAGTGGTTATTGGATTGTTCTTACCTATTCCTATGGTACAGTGATTTGTTTGGATGTTTGTTTCTTTGTTTTCAGTACTGAGGTCACAACACCACAGGCATATGTTCCCTACCACTGAGCTGCACCTACAGTGCCAGAAAGAGGTTTTTCATTAAATGCTGTATCTCAGTTATTGAGGCTTCCAGTTTATTGGCAGATTCTGACAGAATACTTTGTACTTTTTTTTTTAAACATAAAAAGCTATTTGATAGATTTACAATGTAATCAGCTATGGTTTTGCTTGCAAAAGTGTTTATGTTAAATTATTTTTGTTTTGTTTTGTTGTTTTTTTCAAGACAGAGTTTCTCTGTAACTTTGGAGCCTGTCCTGGAACTAGCTCTTGTAGACCAGGCTGGCCTCTGCCTCCCGAGTGCTGGGATTAAAGGTGTGTGCCATTAACACCTATCATGTTAAAATATTTTAATGAAAGACAATTGAAATCTATTACATAACCAGAATTATAGTATTTAAACATATTTTGAAATGCAATGGGAAATAAATTTGCGTAAACAAAACCTTTTTCTAATATCTATTGTTTTATGACTAAATACAGTCTTTTATCTATCTGATGATTGGCGTGACACAAAGATTTCTAAAACAAAGTGTCATTCCTTTCAAATATTTGAAAATTTGCACTATTATCAATCATGTTCAGAATTTTAGCACCTGTTTTGTTCATGTCTAAGCTTTTATATTTATACAATTGTGTTGCTATAAGTCAAGGTTCATGAATAATATTAGTCACACAAAGATTGCTATATAGGTGAATTTTCTGACTTAGTGTAAAGTTGCCATACTTGTAATAATATTGATCATTTTAAATTTTAATATTTTAGTTTTCCAGATAATTTTCAGTAAACTTAGGGAATGAGGATATTGAAGTCAAGCAACTAAGTTATATAGTGCAGAGCACTAAGAAATGACTCAAGTTCCCCAGAAAAATATTAAATGTAAAAATAGAATTAAATTAAAATAAGACAGAGCAATTTATTAAGTACTTTCGCACTCTGGTACCACACAGAAACAATACTCTTATGTGGGGTGTCACATTTAATTTGTCTTTCCTTGCTAATGTACCAGAATATTATTTTGCTCTGAAAACTCTGTGACTAATTATAGGACAGATAAGATGCAGTCTATTAAATATACAGTTTCACAATTGTAGATTTCAAAACTTTAGGGACGAAATAATAATTTATTGACCAAAGTGTGGTTTGTAAATGTGTATGTAAAAGCAAATTAAAAAAAAATAGTTTGATACAAGGCAATATATTAATGAGTAGGAATTCATAATGTATATCAATAGACCTTTTATTTTTTCCCATCAAAGAAATATAAAAAATGAGAAATATTGTATTTGTATTGGAAAATGGTAGAATTTAATACTAGAGAAATAGTGTTGCAAGACAGCCATCAAAAAATCAGACCAGCCCAGGAAAAGAGCAAAAAAATACCTAGAGTATAAATCATGACATTGAAAATAAATCTTCATCACAAAATGCTTCCAAATCTGGAGTGGAAAAATGAAAGACTTAGTAGAGTAGAGGAGACATTCTAGATGGACTGGAAGTGGTGTGTCCACTAAGATTCAATGAAAAAGTACTTTGGTGTGCCTTAAACTGCTCCCACCTCCCTAGGAAAGCATGTTTGGCAACGTTTGCTCCTGGTCAACAAGTGGCCAGAAGGTAAAAATGGAGTTCTAATGAAGAAGAGACTGCAAAACACTCACACTATAAAGTTCTACTTGTGGGCTATTCCTGAAAACAAGATAGGAAGAGACCAAACTTCTGACCTGCATTTTATATGTCTTGACTTGCTTTCTCTCTTGGTGAGCATGTAATTTTACCCTCACAACATTGTCTTTTTAGAGCAAAGCCATTCAAGCAACACCATCTCTGACCACTTAGAATTTGGCAATATTCAAACTGTTAGGCCTGAAATATTTGTAGAAGTTTCCTATTTCTTTGTACCAGAGATTCAACTTCTCCAGAGAGAAGTGTTACCTGCAATTTGGCACCAATGTCATGAGATGTGTGAATGACCTTGGACATGGCATAGGCACAAGTCAGTAAGTTCAGGATGGCTTTTGTAGCCTTATACATGCTCTGCCAGCAAGTACTGACCAGACACTTCCCTTATGGTGAAGATTATCTATTCTAACAGTTCATTCTTAGTTGCTTAGTCTAAATGTTTCTGAATTAGCTTACATCTTCCCTTTCAATAACATTTATTCCCAAAGGTCTATAATATATTTAATTTTTTATATAACTGTTTTCTAAATGGGTTATTTGTTTCTGAAGTCATTGATTGTAACTTATCAATGTTTGTCCTGTAGACCATATGATGAATATAAATCCTTGTGTAGAGAAGTTATCAGCAGTCTGCAAAATTGTTTTAAATTAAGTGGACTATAAAAATTCCAAGATATATTCTCATTAAGATATTAGACAGGGAAACTATATCAATACTTCTCATCTAATGCTCAGGAAACATCGAGGAAAAAGGAGATTAAATGTAAGAGCCAGAGGCTGGAGCAGAGTGCTGTAAAATGCTTTATTCTAGGCAAGACATGTTGAACACATTCATGAACATGCTGCCTGCATAATATCAAGCCAGCCAAATCCCATAATGGACTACAGATATGATCTTCAAACTGTACTCTTAACCAAAGGATTGTTGAAGTCAATTGTTATTGGGAAGGGAAAGTCATTCTTTTTAGTGGATGTGGGCACTGGTAGGTTTTCTTTGCTCTACAGGATGGTCACAACCACATGCACATATGGGGAGCAAAAACTTTATTTGAAGGTGTTATAACACATTTTTCTAGGAAAAGCATGAAATTGGAATTGGGCATATTGAAGGAAATATGAGTGAAGTTGGTGGAGGGAAATGGAGATCAGATATGATCATATATCATTGTATATATAAACAGAATTTTAAGAATAAATATAAACTAAACCTAACCTTCTAATGAGATAGCCATGCTGTAACTGTAAACAATCTTTCCACCTGTCTATCCACTCACATTTTTATAAGTATCTTACTTATACTACTTGAATTACTGAAATAACCCTCAAGTAATCTTCATATAATATAATATAAATATACTAATATTTAAATTGTTTTTCTAGTCATTCACTTAATCCAAAATAGGATTCAGTTGCGACCTGCTTTCTGGTACCCTATTGAATTTTCCTCACTCAGGCTGCTTCACCAAAGTGAATAAATCACATTGTATGTCCACTACCATGAGCTTTCTTTTCTTTTTTTTTTTTTTTTCTGATGCAACTAAAGGTGGTGACCTTCCTCTTCCTGGAACTGAATATATGAATTCAAAAATAGAAACAACAAGATGATCATCATTCTTGTTCAAGGGACATCTGATGATAATGATGGGGAAAAAAACCTAGGTAAAGGGTTTAAGAGGAAATGGTGTGCAATGATACTGTAACTGAATCAAGACTATGGAGAGATAATCGAGGTGTGTAATGAAAAGCATAGGAACATATATGCCAACTCCTGACAGAGACTGGACTAGGTAAGGACAGTCAGTTGGATACATATGGGTTGTTGATTCCCTTCTGTATGCTGTGAATATGTTTTATTACCATTGGTTAGTAAAGAATCTGTTTGGCCAATGGCTTAGCAGAGTAAAGCCAAGCAGGAAATTTAAACAGAGCTATAGAGAGAAAGTAGGCGTAGTGAGAGAGACATCATGTAGCTGCTAAAGGAGACAGACACCAGATCCTTACCAGCTAGCCACTGCTTCGTGCTGATACACAGATTAATAGGAATGGGTT
Source organism: Alexandromys fortis (assembly GCF_014885135.2). Classification (NCBI taxonomy): domain Eukaryota; kingdom Metazoa; phylum Chordata; class Mammalia; order Rodentia; family Cricetidae; genus Alexandromys; species Alexandromys fortis. The sequence goes on from NW_026067890.1 coordinate 338,843, forward strand.
AATTTATGATGTAACAGTTAATTAATAAGGCAATAAATTTGCAATTAATACAGTTTTACAAATTTTTGTGATTGTTCAGGTCTGAGCAGGTGGAAAACTAGAGGGCAGTATCTTCTTTTTTTTTTAAATATAATTTTTTTATTGAAAAAAAAAGATTTCCGCCTCCTCCCCGCCTCCCATTTCCCTCCCCGTCTCCCTTTTCCCCCCTCCTCCCTCTCCTCTCCCCCTCCCCCCAACTCCTCGCCCCCTCCCTCTCCAGTCTGAGGGGCAGTCAGGGTTCCCTGCCCTGTGGAAAGTCCAAAGTCCTCCCCGCTCCATCTTGGTCTAGGAAGGTGGACATCCAAACTGGCTAGGCTCCCACAAAGCCAGAACATGAAGTAGGATCAAAACCCAGTGGCATTGTCCTTGGCTTCTCAGCAGCCCTCATTGTCCGCCATATTCAGAGAGTCCGGTTTTATCCCATGGTTTTTCAGTCGTAGTCCAGCTGGCCTTGGTGAGCTCACAATAGATCAGCCCCACTGTCTCCGTGGGTGGGTGCACCCCTCGTGGTCCTGACTTCTTTGCTCATATTTTCCCTCCTTCTGCTCCTCCTTGGGACATTGGGAGCTCAGTCCAGTGCTCCAGTGTGGGTCTCTGTCTCTATCTCCATCCATCTCCAGATGAAGGTTCTATGGTGATATGCAAGATATTAATCAGTATGGCTATAGGATAGGGTCATTTCAGGTTCTCTGTCCTCAGCTGCCCCAGGAACTAACTGGGGACATCGCCCTGGGCACCTGGGAGCACCAAATCTCTTGCCAACCCTAAGATGGCTCCCTTAATTAAGATGTGTGCTTCCCTGCTCCCCTATCCGAC
>NW_026067890.1:340258-410442 GCF_014885135.2 Alexandromys fortis
GGGGAACTTGGGAAACGGGATGTTTGGGATAAAGGAAGGTCGGTTAGGGGAGCAGGGAAGCACACATCTTAATTAAGGGAGCCATCTTAGGGTTGGCAAGAGATTTGGTGCTCCCAGGTGCCCAGGGCGATGTCCCCAGTTAGTTCCTGGGGCAGCTGAGGGCAGTATCTTCTTAATGGTTGTTAGTTCTAATGGCTCCCTGTAGCTTAACAGGGTTTCCTGGCATTAAGCAGAATTTCCTTTTGGTTCCATGTCACAAGTCTGGAAATCTCCCAGGTTCTAAAGTTAAATATTTTGGGGAGGGAGGCACTTTTAACTTTGACTGGTGTAATTACTTCATAAATAAACAAAACAATCAAAAGTATTTTTCTAGAGTGCATCTGTGGTTAACAGCTCTATACAAAATCATTTTTAAACTGATGTAACACTTCAAAGAATTCCTTTTGTTGATAAAGAAAAGAACAATCAAGAGATTGATAATAATGAAACTTTCAAACATTTCAAATATGTCCTACACTCAGTTATACAGCTCATTACATAATTGTTTTGTTTAATAAAATATTATATGGACAAATTGAGCTACTTCACAACTAAAAGTTTCTCCCCTAGAGAGTAGTGTTCTTGGTACTGGAAGGTACTATTTAGCTACCAGAGAAAAGTAATTGTCAATATCACCCAACTGTGTACCCTGTGACTGACAATACTGACCTGTCTGTAAGATAATTCTGGTCCAATAGTGGCATAAATGTCATAGGAGTTGTCAAGCACTTTTTGATGGTATTTAAGACCCACTCACTAAGGTAGGATCTATACCCGATGCTGCTCAAGTGGCAGTATCAAAGGACGTTTTTTTGAATATTATTATTTTTTAATTTATTTATTTCTTTATTAATTAATTAAAGATTTCTGTCTCTTCCCCACCGCTGCCTCCCCTTTCCTTCCCCCTTCCCCAATCAAGTCCCCCTCCCTCAGCAAGAGAGGTCTTATCAAGGGACTTTTTAACAAGGACAGGCAAGCATTTGGTAGGGGCCCATTGTTGATAAAGAACTCTAGGCTAGTATAAACTATTGGGAGGAGAACTAACTGCTCCTGGGGGTGAGGTCTCTTATTGGTTGTGCAAAGCATATTGGTAGCCTTGAAACCATATATACGTAGACAATAAATATATACGTAGACTACAGGTTATATTTATAAATATTTAGCATATACACATATATGCATATATAGTGTGTGTGTTAGAAATAAAAGAAAAAGTAGATATCAACTTGAGGGTCATGGGAAGGGTTTGATGAATGTTAGATAGGAAGGATTGAAGGGAGAAAAGAGAATGGGAATTGATATAATTCTATTGCAATTAAATGTTAAAAATAATATTTTAAAAATCAATGAATACAAAATTAATGTATTCTTTCTTCTCATGTCTTCTGGCATACCCCTTTTAGCTAGAAAAATGACAATTTATTCTTCAAACAGTATTTTACTATTCAATTAATTAGTTTTATTTCTATTAGTGACCTATGCTCCAAAACTCAAAGTCTACTTTAAATTCTAGTTTTAGATATTTATAAGTTCACTTTATTGTTTGAAATTTATAAAACAATAAATTAATCATAGATATAAGGTAGTCTAAAACACATGTTCTCAGGATAAGCTCTTAATTCTTTATAATATGCACTTATTTGTTTTATTTAATATTCTAGCTTATATTATTATAACCATTTATTTGTAGATGTGGTAGTTGATGGAATACGTTACTTTACATTTGATTGTATTCCAACTCACTAGACTATATAATAGTATGGGTACATGTTTATAGACTATGTGAGTAAAATATTCCTTTCTTTGTAAAAAAAATTTTCTTTTTCTTCTCAAATATTCAATATTTTTCATTACTTGTGATAGGGTCCTAGTCTCATCAGACACTCTTCACTATTTTTTCCTATTTTCTTGACTTTTTCACACCCTGCTGCTTACCATGCAGAATGTACTAGAACAGACAAGGTTAACAGCCGAAATTACTTTCCCTGTAGTTTTAATAACTCCATATATGAAAGCAGTATGTCAAGAGTTTTTGTATTTGCTGAGGCTATGTGCCCAGGTTTCTATTGTAAAAAGGACATCCTAAATGGAACAGTGCACACTCACATGACCTCCTTTTAAGTGAATCACCCCTTTAAAGAACCTATCTTGAAGTGCATTCACATTTTGAGGTTCTAAGTACTTTACTTTGGTATCCAACATATAAATTTTGGAGGACTACAATTAAGTTCTCTTAGCAGTTAAAGCAATGATGGTCATGGGAATTCAACTGTAAGACAGAATTTGTTTCTTAATGCAATATAACCTAGGCTGTTGAGATGGTAAGTACTTAATTTCCTATTTTCAACGTGATAGAAATAAAGCAAATATATTGAGAAACTTTGACTTGCACCTGCATGATAAGAGTACATGGGAAGAAATAACTCATATTGTTTTCTAAATGTTAGGTTTTTCTCAAGTGGAAGTTCTAATTGGAAGTATCTATCCCTGGGTGTTTTAATTTCACTGATTTTTTTTTTTTTGCAACAGATACTTCCTAGTTTTAGAAAAATGTTTAAGTGCTGTTCTTCAAATTAAGGACATAATAAGTTTTTCATGTGCTCATTTGTTAGGTTTGGTATAATCTGTAATTACTGTGTACACAAGTAGACTGTCTAGAAGCAGCTGAGATCTGGTGCAATTGCAAGTTAACTGTAATAATTATGACAAAATTAGCTAAGTAGTCATGCACGCATACATATTTTTCTTATAATCATTAGCGGAAAATTCAAGCATATGTTTTATGTTACTCTTTAAATATAGCTTACATGCTTAAGCAGCATTTAAGGGCCATGGAGAAAAAGTTGTTTTCTTTAGGTAAAGAGAATAGAATAAAGGCCAGGTGTAGACCTAACTTTCCAAGCTTTCCAAAACATGAGTTAAGCCACTAGGTCCTGTCAAACACCTGGCTAAAGGCCATCAACTCAAAGAGGGGAGCAATTTCTCTACCTTCTGGGCCTCCTTGAGATTATAAACAGCATGCAACAGTTACCATTATAAGGTATTTTACATATAGCATATTTAGTCTCCATCAAGGGTGTGCACTTTATTATTGTGGTGAGTCATAGGTCACACTATGACATTCTGAAGTTTCCTTAGACTATTGCCAGTGGTACTTCAGCTTCCAAACTTCTTCTTTGCCAACCATTTTTATCATGATAATTTTGCAAGCCTTTGTTCAAGGTATGCCTGACCTTCCTCTTGCCCTGCCTTCTTGCATGTGCACCATTCTGTACACTAACGTGAAACCATGCGATGTTTCTGTTTAGCCTATGTGAGGCCGGGATTAACTCTTCTTCAAGAATATCCATGCTATGTCTACTAGTGGCATACAAGTCATTTAACAGCCACCTGCATTCTTAGATTGACAGCTACAAAAGTGTAATGCTTTGCAAAATAGTCTTGCATAGTAGCCTAATGCTACAGAACAAAGCCTGCGTTATCCACCCCACTTGATCTCTTCCTGTAGGGCTCCATCGTTTGTTGTCTTCACAGGAAAAGTAAGTACAATATAATTAAATCTTGAGAGAAATTTTATTAATTTTACACTTTGCTTAATTTATGAATTAAACTTAAAGTATGCACAGATAAGGACAAAAACCTAGTACATGTAGGAAACAGTATTACAATGTCTCAGTTGTCTACTTGAGCTGTTTAGGTAAAATTTTCTCTTTGTAAATAATATAATTTCAGTTTTTATTCCTTAAACATAGTAGAATTTTTGAGATTTTGGTCATCTTAAATGAGTTTCTCAGGAAATATTTATAAAAAAATCCATATGCTTCATTTTATTTCTAAATGTTTTAGCATGAACTTGTTCAGAATATCTTGTTAGAATTATTTACGCTTTAGTTTGAAGAATCTTACAGGACAATGTTAACATTTATATTCATGGATATAGAATTCTTTTTTTTTTTAACTAAAAATTTCCGCCTTCTCCCTGCCTCCCTTTTCCCTTCCCCTCCCCCCACTCCCCATGCCCCACTCCCTTCCCCATCCCTCTAATTCTTAAGAAAACAGATTCATTATTTGAAAATATGTTTGCAGATTAAGTCTAATGATGTTTAAAATTGAAACTGCATCAATATAAAGAATAATTTTTTTCTAGGTTTTCATTATTGGAGGGAAACTTATAGTTTTATATACCAGGGCTAGAAATGATAAACAATTAGTGATCTAAGACAGAGATGATGAAGAGCTAACAACACTTTCAAATAAGCAGAAAAAAAGAAGCTGAGATATTTTTTTTAAGAAGCTGAAATATTGATTCATATTCTGACCAGCATGATCGCTCAGTGGCACAATCACCTACCACCATGCCTCATGACCTGAGTTTGATCTTGGAACCCACATTGGGAAGGAGGGACCAGACTCCCACAGTTACCATTTTGTCCATTATTCCTACATGTCTACCGTGGCATGTACAAACATCTATGTATACACACATTCTCTCTCTCTCTCTCTCTCTCTCTCTCTCTCTCTCTCTTTCTCTCTCTCTCTCTCTCTCTCTCTCTCACACACACACACACACACAAATATTAAAAATGAAATAAAACATAAAATATAATTTAAAGTCAAATATACGTTTTGAAATGTCAATTAACAGTTCTGAGAAATGAGAGGAAAGGCAACCTATAGATGAGTAAGAATGGAAGCTATTGAGACACCACAGTTATCTTTTTCTTACTGTGGATGACAGTTGAAGAATTACTTGCTTCATGAAAACATGGGCTGACGAGGGAGGGGGACTTGATTGGGGGAGGGGGAGGGAAAGGGGAGGTGGCAGTGGGGAAGAGACAGAAATCTTTAATTAATTAATAAAGAAATAAATAAATTTAAAAAAGAAATAAGTTAATTTATGCTTTTTACACATATTATCTTTCTTAAAATAACAATAGGCCAGGTGGTGGTGGCAGTGCAGGCCTTTAATCCCAGCAGTCTGGAGACAGAGGCAGGTGGATATTCGTGAAGTTTGAAGCCATTCTGGTCTACAGAGCTAGGACTGTTACATAAAGAAACAAACAAAAAAAGTTTAGTTTTGAGTATGTGTACACATTCTTAAGGCTGCATTTTGTCTAAGATTCAGTGGGGGTTTTGTCACATGACACAGAAGTAAACTAATGAGATAGAAGAGAAAGGGAAATGAAAATAATTATAAGCAATACTAAATGATAATATATGACTCCATTAGAAGCAGTGACATTTGAAAAAATTAAAAATAAATTTCAAGTTCTGGAGACTAAATAAGGGCAATGGCTATGGTAGCTCTCTATTATTGAAGATGCTAGAGAACATGGGATTATCTAGTTGGTCCTGACCTGGAAGCTTCTGGAAGGCTTCCATAGTGCTGGATAGTGCTCTGCATACTATTGGATGAGAAAAGTAATAATCAATAGCATGCAGATGTGAACCCTAATAGGTACAATAATGAGTGCCCTGCAAGGTATGTCCATTGATGCAAGAATGTTATGAATATCATGGGACAACCAATCACTTTCTGAATTGGTTTAGGTTCCGGTCCACAAGATTAAGCTCCTACTTGGAACTGTTACTGGGATAAAAACCTGTGACTAGACCTGCCACAGGCTTTGGAAAATGCTGGAAGGATTTGTTGACTAGTTGAGGTTGCAGTCTCTCGTGGCCTGGCATTTTATCTCAATAGTTAGTCAACTTGGAAATTCCCTTCCTCCCCTGTCTCTACCTGCTTTTATCTGGAGAATGCCAAGGGCCTGGAGAAATGACGTTATCTGAAAACCATCTCCAGGTTGACTTATCTTTAGCTTGAACCCTGGCACAGGTTCCTGTTGGAAATTTTCCTTGCTGTACATACTAACAGCCTTATGATAGAAGCATGCCTCTTAATGCAAATTAGGTAACGCCCCATCCACTGTCCCCAGCCTTTGTATTCTCTTTTATTCCTGGAATAAAGTGGAATTTTAACACTTAACTGTCTTCCCAGAGAGCTATCTCTGCCTGTTTGCAAACCACAAAGTCCTGCTTACTGATTTTGGCTTCTTCCCTGCAACAACCCTGCCCTACTCACCCCCAAATGGAAGAAGGCCAGTGATCCAGAGGAAGAAGCACAGAGTTGCAGGGGAGAACCTTCCTACCATGCTGACACAGTATTAACAGGCATCCTAATGACTTACTATTATAATCATTTAACAAACTATTTCACAACCCTCATCTGAGAAACTTCTATTTGTGGTAGATGGGGATTAACGCAGTGATCTACAACTGGTCAAAATATAGAAACAGACTACAGAATGCTCAATCATAAAGGTAGTATATACCACATTTATCTTCCCAAGGCTTGGGAATCATTTAGCAAAAAGGGCATAGAAGGAGTATAATAGCCATAGGAAGTGCATGACTACAAAGAAATATACCCCTGACATTAGAACAGCTGAGCATATAAAACCACAGAGACTGGTGCAGCACTGAGAAACTCTGCGTAATTTCAAGCCAGAGCAAATCCCAACATGGAAACAAAAGTTGGCTACACAATCTCACTTCAACCACCAGAGCTTCTGGCAATTGTTAGTTACTGGGGGAGGTGGAAGCAGCTTTCTCTAAGAGTCTAGACCTTGCTAAGTTTGTCCTTCTCCAATGGAAATCCCATATCCAAGGATATTTAGACAACATAAATTGGTCTTAAAGCATTAAAGAAAAAAATTGAGAGGGACGGGATGGGAGGGTGAATCTGGGAATAGTTCGAGGAAAGAATAAATAAGATTAACACATGCTGTGTGAAACATAACTAATAAAAATGCAAACCTCAAATGTAAATCAGTTTGGAAATCTCTGGACACTTGATTGTCTTCAAAAATACAAATCAAGATGCTCAAATAACATTTGTAATAATATTATAAGGCACCAAAGGAAATATAATACAAAATTGAAATGGAAAACTATAAAATTGTGTTTTCAATACATGAAGTGTATGCATATTGTATTAAACTATCAAAGAACTTTGCTTTTAAAACAGAAAAACAAATGTAATAACCATAGGTGACTCATGAATACATTCACATCTCAACAAATACTTGACTATTCTCAAAGACTTAATTTTAATTATGTTACTTACATCTACTTGTGTGTCTGAGTGCATTCCTCCAGTGTGTGGGTCTGGCCAGAAACCAGAAGAGAGTTATAAGAGGTTCGGGTGGATCTTTTGGAAGCACTCTTAATGCCCAGTGATCTCTGCAGCTCCCATACACGATTTTTCAAGTAGGACATGCTGGAGATGATCTACTGATAAAGCTTAGAACTGATTGATAGAATAAGAAATCAAAACTAGAAAACACACAAAAATCTAAAATTAGTTTCAATTATACACCATATAAATTACAGTATGACTGTCTCAAAATTATTTCTTAAAAAATTAGTTATATATATCACAAATTACAAAAAACAATAAATACTTGATAGAATTTCAAGAAATATACAACTTCACTGGAGTTAAATTTATCCTAAAATGTAATCTCTCAAATCTTCTTTCATGAACTTTTAATAATAACTAACATATTGAAAGTAAAGTAAATAGATCAACTATTATTTATCTTTCTTATTTCCTCATAGGAGTGACTAAGCCTACAATTCCATTGCAGATTTGGTGTATTGCATAACACCCTAGTTCTTTTTATTTTATAAGATTTATGCTGTAAATAACACATAATGCATGATTTGGCAAAGTGGTCAGCAAATGCAAATGATCACTTTGTTGAGACAGGTTTCCATGTATCCTTAGAGTTGAGCTCACTATGTAGTCCAGGAAGACTTTGAATTCCTGATTCTCCTTCTGAATCTCCCATGGATTGAAATTAAAGGTATCTGTTACTATAATTGTCACACGTGATGATGGCAATCAACTCCAGGTCTCCGTGGATGCTGGTCATGCATTCTATCAACTGAGTTGCACCCCAACCTGAAATCACACATTTGTTTCTGTACTTGATGATCATCTTTATCCTTGAAGCTGATAATAACAATTGTATACTAATAGTAAAACTAATGATACTGTAAAAAATAAGGGGACAAGGAAAAAATTATGCTAATACAACTTTAATACTTCCAATCCTGCTTACAGAAACTAAGCAAGTCAAATGTGTTAAAGGTAAACTTAAAATTAGCATTCCTAGCTGCTCCTCCTAACTCCTAACTCCTCAGCAGCATCTTCTTATTTTAATGCTTGCATTTGTAGAGCCGTCTGTACTGAGACAGGCAGTAACCGCAGTAAATCAGAAGAATGATACTCTCTTGTTTTCCATCCTCAGGCTCTGTGCAATCAAAGAAACTATGAACATCTGCCTGGATTCTGATTGCCATTTTTGCTGATTCAGTGCACCCAAATAAGCAACAATTAGTCTGTTCAGCATGTGTCAGAAGACCCGTCAAGTTAATTCAAATTAAGACAGAATAAATTGAATCCAGTTGGCATTGTGCGTATTTGTATGCAAAGTTTAAGCAAGCATCAACTGTGCTATGTTATCTCATGTTTATAAGAAAAACAAGAACATATTGTCACACAATTCCAGAAATAACAATTCTCCATCCTAATCTTACTTGTGTCATTGCCTGGATATAGTTTTGGTGGGTTTACAATTTTCTTAAGAGCATTTATCTTCTATCAATTAGCTTTTAGACACATAAATTAATTCATATCTTGATTTATAAGGGGATTATAGCTTACATTTTTCAAAAGAGAGCCTTTTTTGGGACAGTGATTGTCAATTAGTTTTCAAATTTTCGGAAAGTGGAAATGCCTTGAGCATCAACAGCTAGATTCTTATCATTACAATTTCAGTGTCAAAAACCTTTCTGTTAAAGAAATAGTGATGCTATGTTAAAGAAATAGTGATGCTATGCTATGTTAAACCTTTCTATTAAAGAAATAGTGATGCTAAAAGGACCCTATCATATTCTTAGCAGAGGATTGTGTGATTAGTCATATTGATTATTATATGTTTGGTATTCCAATTGTTACAAGTAACAAGTTACATATCTGTTACATATCTGTTGATGTTTGCTTTGAATCATGTGGACGGACAAGGACACAAATGTGCTAAATGCTGCTGGATTCCTAAGAAAATGTCCCCTAGTGCTCCTCTATTGCTAAGTGACACACAACTTCAGGAACACATAAGACCACCACTTTATCAACCTTAGATGTTTCTTTTTAATGAGTGATTGATTACTTGCTCACTTTCCCTTTGTTGTTAAAAATATCCTGACCAAAGTCACTAAAGTAAGAAAGGGTTCATAATGGCTCTTGGTGGAAGGGATAACATATCCTGGTAGGGATTTCTAAGGTCAGGAGCTTAAGGCAACTGGTCACATTGTATTCACAGTCCGGAAACAAAGAGACAGATGAATGCTTAGACTGGACTCACTTTTTACTTTTATATAAAGTACAGAATCTCAGTCTAGGGAATGATGGCACCAACAGTAGGTGATCGTACTACTTCAGTTTACATAATCAAGATGATACCCACTTTTGTGCCAAGACATGTTTCTCTTAGATGGTTCTAGAGCTTTCTTTAGATGATTCTAGATTCACCTTCACAGAGACAGCATTCCCCTTCCCCCACTTCATCAGTGAGAGAAATAATAGTCTTAATAATAATAATAATAATAATAATAATAATAATAATAATAGAATCTTTGATTCTGACTGAATATTAGAACTGGAAAACTAAGAGGGAAAAGAGCATTGTAATATCAGAAATACAAAATAAATTGGCTTTTACTTTTGAAGATAGTATGCCTTAAATGACAACTTACAAACGTCTGCTAGGATTCCTGTCCATTTGGAGATTGATAAGTGAATGTTGAAATAGAATAGGCTTGAATAGGTCTCTAGTGTTACTACAATATGGTTCCATGTAGGGTGGAGAAACTGCTGCCTTTCCTTATATGTAACTGGAACATCCATCCAATGTGTAGTTGGTAGGAATTAAACATTTCCAAATAGTCACATACGCAATCCATATAAACCATTTATAATGCATAATTTTGTTATAGATTTCATTTATAAAAACTGTCATCTCAGTAGGGGGAAGAAAACCTGTAAGGAACAATAAGTAATAAAATGTTCAAATGGTTAAATAAGCACAAAGAGAAAGTCTGCTGATTGCTGATTTGGGATTATTTGCAGTAGATATACCCTGAATTCTGGTTTTAGGGTCTTGGTGCAGAAGGGATATCGAGTTGTGTTGGAAAGAGCTATGAATTCCTTTGCAGAGTGCTCCCCAGAACTGTGGTTTTTGTATGTGCCTCTGTGTGTGCACATGCTTGAGTTCTCATTGAATGCATCTATAACACCCTTAAAAGCAACGAAACTCAGCTGTTGTGAAATCCATCAAACACTCAATTTAAAAAAAAAATTCTGTAGCCACTGCCAATATTCAAGTCATAGAATCTCTTTTATGCCACATCTTCTACTTTACAAAAATTGTCCAAAGTTATATTTGGGCTGAACTCTCTGATGAAGAAGTTATATCCTCAATTCTAAAACCATGCAACACACTCATTTGCATAAAATCACATGAGTTTCAGCAGCTTCAGAGGTTGGCAGTAATTAAGATCCACACATAGCTTTAATTAATGTTCACTTTGCTTAGGTACAATCCTGATGTTAAAGGGTAAGTTCCCATAACCAGATGGATCTGCAAATAAGCTCCTGAATATAGTTATTTATCAGTCTTCTTTGAGGATGCCCTTTATAAACATCTTTCTCTCTGGGAGAGAATATATGCAGAACAGATAGGCAGCTCAATGTGATGTGGAAAGTGACAGGGATTGTTTGCTCTTTGGTCACCCCAGTGTTCTGGATGACAGCAGAGTATGTTCATTATTTCCCAAACTAATACCTAACAGACACTTACTGGATTATTTCTTCACTTTCACCCTTGATGTCTCAGAAATATTAATGACTTTTGCAGATGCTGTGTGAAAATCACGGAATGAGTTGAGTGGAGAGAAAAATATATAAATTATTTCTTATCTTTTATGTTAAATCCAAATGTATAGACCCTTGCCTTGACATCCTGTTTTCTATTTTATGTAATAAATTCAAATGTATAATTCTGTGCTTTGATATTCAGAGAGTGATAGTCCTTCAATGCTCAATCCTATGGTAGGTGAAGGGGAATTTTAAGGGAAAGGGCAAAAAATGGCCTTTGTGAATTCAGGGGCAAGGGGCAATACTCTGAAATGCCTGGCTTCTATGACGCAGTATGCTAAGATGAATAGAGTCCCTATCATCTATAAACCAGATTGACCTTCATCTTTCCTTTAGCTATTCTTATAATTCAGGAGGCCATGACTATGCTGGATAAGTTAAGGGGCATATGCCTTGTCTTTGTTGACATTTTAAAGATTTGTTTTTACCTTTTTTGTGTGTGTAATTATGGGTCTAGGTATGTGTCTAGAGTTAGGGATTTGTACATATGAGCACATATGCCTGCTGAATCCTGGAAAGTGTTCTGGTTCCTAGAAGCTAGTGGTGGAGGTGGTAGTGAGCTCCCTGACTTCAGGGATGTAAGCAGAACTTGGGTGCTCTAGAAGGACAGCATGACTATTTATTGTTCATTTATTTATTGTTCAGGGTAATGCTCTAGTTTTATAGTTGAGCACTCTAAAATAAATTGTGAAGGTAGTTATCTTCTTCCAAGCTTCCTTTTTCCATTTGAATCCTTATTTGTACATATGTGAATCCTTATTTCCTCATTTACTTAGTTTTTAACATTAAAAACAATAATCTTATATAGGCAATCATAACTCTTGATTTTTCCAGATAAATTTCATGACCTGCTATAGAATAATCATCTTGTACACAGTAAAGATTTATCACTTGAATTGGTTTAATAAAATGCTGATAGGCCAGTAGATAGGCAGGAAGTATAGCTGGGGTAACCAAGCAAAGGATGATGGGAAGGAGAAGGGCAGAGTCAGAGAAGTTGCCACCCAGATGCATAGGGGGCAGAAGATGAAAAAGCCATGCAAATAAAGGTGCCACCAATGGCAAAGCATAAATAGTAAATGGGTTCATTTAAGTGTAAGAGATAGTAAAAAAAAAAGTTTGAGCTTCCTGCCTATCATTTACAATTAATATAAGCCTCTGAGTGATAATTTGAAAACTGGCAGTTGTGAGAGAAACAACTGCCTACATCTACAATGATCTTTTAAAATGTATGTCATCATAGATATTTCATAGATATTTGGTACCATAAGCAATATTTTGTCAATAGCAGATATGATAGGCATGCTGCCATTCCTGAAAGAAAAATTATTTTGAAAATTTATAGGTAGATCTGCACTGAATTTAGGTTTTCTATCTCAGCCCAAGAATCTTTCTTTAGATGTAGACAAAACTCTCCAATCAATACTTGTTGTGAGGAGCTGCGGGCCGCTTCCCTGCCGCCCCAGCTCCCGGCCGCCAGCTAGCTTATGCCCCGAAATAATTACACGGAAACTGTATTCTTTTAAACACTGCTTGGCCTATTAGTTCCAGCCTCTTATTGGCTAGCTCTTACATATTAATCTAACCCATTTCTAATAATCTGTGTAGCCCACAAGGTGGCTTACCAGGGAAGATCTTTACCTGTGTCTGTCTGGAGTGAGAATCATGGCGACTCCTTGACTCAGCTTCTTTCTCCCAGCATTCTGTTCTGTTTACTCCACCCACCTAAGGGTTGGCCTATCAAGGGGCCTAGGCAGTTTCTTTATTAATAAGAAATCACTCCCACATCAAATACTGCTTGCATCTTACCACCTATTTGTTGGGGGGTCACATGTCCATCAGAAGACAACTTTCTAGAGTGGGTCTTCTTCCTTGATGTGGGACCAAGAATCAAACAGCTTATTTTCCTTGTAAGAAAGTGCCCCTACCCATTGACTGTTTTGCTGACTCTGTATTTGTATGTTTTTTTTTAAATTAGAGCTAATCACTTATTTATTGTTGACAAATAGATGTCTTCATCTCTCTTTCATGAATCTATGAAACCCTTGTTGGGAAAAACATATATCTGTAGGGCTATTTGAAGCTGAGACCAAATTCTCAGCACAGACAAGATTTATTTGCCTCAGAGGGATGGCAGGGATAAGGGACAAAGACAGACAATAGATGAAGAGGAAGAAGGGGAATGGAACAAGGGAGAGAGAGGATTCTCTCTGATGAGACTTATAGGAAGTTTCAAATGGTATTTTATAGGGGTAAAGGGGAAAATCCCATGTTCAGACGAGGTGTTTAATTTTAGTTGGCCATGTTAATTAAGTGAACCAAATGGGTTTTCTGATTCTTAGCCTTCAGTGTTTCAAAAGCTGGACCTTGGTAGTCAGCCTCAGGAAGATGAAATGGCAAAATAAAGAAATGGATCTTGGGATATAACTTCAGAAATAAAACCTAATGGTTTTTAGCAAGGCAGAGGGAATGTGAGAGAAAAGCAAGGCTTGTAGAACCATGTTTGTCATGCTCCAGCTTGGTGAGTCCCTCAGTATCTGCTTTTTTTTTTTTTTTTTTTTTTTTTGCCCTGAGAATTACTAAATGCTCTAATCATAGGTGGTAGCTGTTTTTCCCAAAAATGTCTACCTTTTCATTCATCAGTATTTCCTCAACCAATTCCTAACTTTAAACATAGTGCATAGTCCAAGATATATTGATTCCATTTTCACCAGATAGTGATTTATTTAAAAGTTTAATCTAATTTTAATTCATCATAATAGCAAAAGAATTCTGGAAATTTTTCCCCAGGTCTATTAAAGAAACTAGATTTGTTTTATTTTTCATACTCTCTCTCTCTCTCACTCTCACTCTTTTTTTTTTTAACTTTTGAGACAGGATCTCATTGTTTAACTCTATTTGTCCTGGATCTCACTATGTAAACCAGGCTGGCATTAAATTCAGAGATTTGCCTTTTGTCTCTGCCGCTGCTTCTTCCTCTACCTGAGTGCTGGGATTAAACACATTTGCCACCATATTTATCCTTTATCATTAATTCTCTCTTTATATAGATATCATTTAAGAGAAAGGTTCAAGGATGGATAGAGAGACAGTTCAACATGTTCTGAGGACAGAAGTTCAATTCACATCACTCACATGGTTGCAGTGCTCTAAAACACCTGGAACTCTGGTTCCACTGAATCTGATGCTCTATTTTGAGATTCCAGGGATGCAGGGGATGGTTTAACATATGAAAATCAGTCAATGTAATCCAACATACAAACAAACTGAAAAAAAAAACAATCATATGCCATTTCATTAGATGTTAAGAAAGCTTTGGACAAAGTCCAATACCCCTTTGTGATAAAGGTCTAGAAGGAATCAGTCATACAAGGAACATGCATATCTAAATATAATAAAGACAATATAAAACAAACTGAAAGCCAACATCAAATTAAATGTAGACAACACAAAGTGATTCCACTGAAAGCAGGAATAAGACAAGGCTGTCTGTTCTCTCCATATCTATTCATTATAGTTCTCAAAGTTCTAGCTAGAGTAATAAGACAACAAAAGGTGATCAAAGGGATGCAAACTGGAAAGGAAGAACTCAAACATTCACTATTTGCAAATGATATGAAATTATGCATGAGTGACACCAAAAATTCTGCCAGTGAACACGTACAGCTGATAAATACTGTTAGTAATATGAATGATACAAGATTAACTCAAAAAATAAGTAGGCCTCCTATATATAAATAAAAAAATTGGCTGAGAAAAAAGACAGAGAAACAATACACTTTACAATAGCCATGAAAAATATAAAAAATGAAAGACCTGTATGACAATACTTTAACCATTTGAAGAAAGAAATCAAGTATACCAGAAAAATGGAAAGATTTCCCATGCTCTTGGATAGGTAACATTAACATAATAAAAATGACAATCTTAGCAAAAGTAATCTACAGGCTGAATGGAATACCCATCAAAATCTGAACACAATTCTTCACAGACCTCAAAAGAACAATGTTCAACTACATATGGGGAAAAAAAACAGTTTAGGTAAAATAATTCTGTACAACAAAGGAACTTTCAGAGGTATTACCACCTCTGACATCAAGCTCTACTATAGAGCTATAGTATAAAAACAGTTTGTTTTTATTACAAACAAATGACAAATGGACCAATGGAATGAAATTGGAGAACCTGATATGAACCCACACACCTATGAACACTTGATTTTTGACAAAGAAGCCAAACTCTACAATGGAAAAAAAGAAAGCATCTTCAACAAATGCTGCTGGAATAATTGGATGACAATATGTATAGACTGCAAATAGATCCATAACTCCTTGCATGCACAAAATTCAAATCCAAGTAGATCAAAGACCTCAACATAAATGCAGTTACACTGAACCTAATGGAAGAGAAAGTGGGAGATAGGCTTAAATGCACTGGCACAAGAGACCACTTCTTAAATATAATACCAGCAGCACAGACCCTGGAAGTATCAATTAATAAATTGGACCTCCTGAACCTGAAAAGCATCTGTAAGGCAAAGGGCACTGTCAATAACACCAAATGGCAGTCTACAAAATGGGAAAATTTCTTCACCAATCCAGCATCTTACAGAGGGCTTGTTCCAGCCTCAACTTGTTGTGCAAGACTTAGTGTCTACCCATGAGAAGCCTTACCCTTTTGGGGAAGTTGATGCAGTTGGGGTGAGGGGTGGTGATGGTGGGAACTGAAGGAGGAGAGGGAGGGGGAACAGAGCTTTAATTGATATGTAAAATAAATAAAATTTTAAAATAAAAAATAAAGCAGTTTGAACAAGCCAGTAAGCAGTGGTCTTCCATGGTCTCTCCATCAGCACCTGCCTACAGGTTACTTGAATTCCTGCCCTGACTTCCTTCAATGAGTTGTGATTTGGAAATTTAAGGAAAAAAAAAAAAAAAACCTTTTCACCCTGTTCCTTGAAAAAGAATGTTTGTTAAAAGGAGCATGAAGTAATACCATGACTTTCCAACTACATATCTCAATACATACTGCCAATTTGTTTTAAATGTG
This sequence comes from Alexandromys fortis, assembly GCF_014885135.2. Lineage (NCBI taxonomy): Eukaryota > Metazoa > Chordata > Mammalia > Rodentia > Cricetidae > Alexandromys > Alexandromys fortis. The sequence continues at coordinate 356,346 of NW_026067890.1, forward strand.
ATATGTTTGTAAAATTAAAGGACCACCCTACTCTATTAAAAGGGTTTCTTCTATTTTTCACAACTTAGTATCTTGTGGGGGAGGCTATTTATGACAATACAAACATTCTGGGGTTTACCACCCTCCTTCGCACTAATGTCAGATATTAAAATCTGCACATGATTCTTATGTGAAATTTTACTGCTCTCATGGTTGCAAAACAATGATGTTATTATCAGTGACATAAACTATAGAAAAGAAGTGTAGAGAATGGATTAGGATTTTAAGAAGAGAAAGTTGATGTTTGTAGGTATCACTCTCTATATACATGGTTTCATACTTTTCCTGTGCTTCTCTGCAGACATGGCCTAGGCCTACTAACCAACACTCTTGGGGCAGTGAGGTAGCTGCTCTTTTAGCAGCTTGTTCGTCTGCACTGTTTACCATTGCCAAAACCTTGACTAGGGCAAGATTCTTGGATAATGCAGGACAGTTGGGGTTCCAGTTGGGGTTCCAGGGAGTTCAAGTAGGGGCTGCAGTTTAAAAACACATACAGACACTGCACTCATGACTTTCTCGAATTTACTTTTATGTTTCTCTCATTCATTTTACAAGAAGTTTCTTCATTTCCAGGATTTTCATGGTAAAAGAAATGTCAGATACAGTTATTTCGTCCTGTAGACTACAATGAATCAAGGCTGATTCCATTTCCCTAGAAGTTTCGCCCAGTGGGTTTTCATCACTTGCCCGTAATTTTCAGAGTTCCTTACATCACGCCACCACAATTATACTATAGGATTCTCCTGGGTTTATATCCATTGATTTTTAAACCATCCATTCCTTTCCTTATATAGTAATATGCTTGATGTTTAAACATAGGTTCCATCTGAATCTTGTGAAATTAGACAATGCTTATTCTAACTAGCTGTCTTTCTTTTCAATATTTGTAATTCTGTCTTATAATGTCAGGAATACTTTTATATTCTAATGTATTTATTTACTTTATTATGGGGTGTCAAAAGGTAGCTTAATGATTTTTATAGAACTTTCCTTATTAAGGCTAGATACAATTAATGTTTTTTATAAACTGAGTTAAAATAATTTACCAAGTGTTTATATGAAATTCAGAATCACTCATTATCTTCAATCAGTTACCAATTTTATATAATCAAAATGATAATAGTTATAGTAATAATTTTCTATAAACTTTTTTTCTGACTTTTCTTTTACTTTTAACTTTATGAATTCAGTCTTGTTAATATAAATTTGTCCAACAGCATAATAAACTGTTGATTGATTAGTTTCTCTATACTGTGAAACTCATCATTCCCAGAATGCCCTCCATGAGTACACACATGCACGTTCACACACACACACACACACACACACACTCCACAGGGCAGATCCTTCCCCTGTTGGGTCAGGCCATTCTAATCTCTCTCTTGTGTAAACTATAATTTTATCTTGCTTTGCTAAATAAACATCTGCTTGAAGTGTTTGTGTCTCATCTGAAAAATCAAGGACAAGATAAAAGGAGAAAACTTTGATAAATAGAAAGGACACTAATAAAAATGTGCTAATATTTTTAATTCTGTGTTTTCCTTTTCTCTTCAGAGTCATGCTACATTTTAAAACTTTGGTAAAGAAATGTATGGCCTTTCTAGCAAATTCCTAGCCCATCATAGATACTAGCTAAACCATAGCTGAATGAATATATTACTTTGAATTTCCTGTCCTGATGATAGAAAACCAAAAACACTTTCTAGGCATTGAATTTTCCTGTAGATAGGATGAATTTCTCAATACCAAATGAAAACATTTAACCTATGCAAAATCATGCTGATTGTGTATATACCTTTGCATTTACGGTTTGGTTTTTATATTTAGCAAATTTAATAAATGCTAAATTACTTGATTTAATTTTGATTATATCATCAAACTAATTGAGGGAATTTTCCACTCTATTGTTTATATGTTAAAAAATTGAGAATTTATACTTATAATCCAAATGAGGACTACTGTATTTCTTCCCCTCATCGAATAAGAAATAAGTTAAACTTAGGTAACATACTGAGATAAAACTATGCCATAGGGCCATGAGTTCCATTTATAGATAATGGATTCAGTGAATGTTTAAGCATGCCACCTTAACTAAAATAGTATTAATATAGTTCTTATAAAAACATAGGTGTATTACTAAGAGACACAAACTCTTAGCAAATTTGCTGATCTCATAAAGTCTCACAAATGTAACTGACAAAATGTGAGCTGGACAAGGACAAAACTGATGGATATGACGGGGTGGAAGGGAAAAGCTCACTGAGGCCTCAGCCCTACACAAAGAACTATATGCAATTATGAAAAGCTAAGTGTTGGAGAAGTGGTCCTCTTGACAGAAGAGCACAGCAATTGGTGCTCAATGCAGGTCAGCCCAGAAAACATACAAACAAGTAACATTGTGTGGATTGAACAGGTTAAATACAGGTATCTGTGTATATATAGATGCATATATAAATATACACATATATGCATTTCATAACAATTAGAAAATAAAGAGGCTATGAATTTGAAGAAGAGCAGGAAAATATATATGCGAGTGGCTCGGGGAGGAAAGGGAAGGGAGAAATGCCGTAACTGTATTATAATTTTATAGAAAAATACAAACAAACAAATAAGCCAAAACATAAGGGTGAGTTAGCTGGCCTTTGTCACCTACTTTGCATTGCAGAGACAGTATCTGTTTTTCTCTGTGTTCAATTTGAGGAGCCAGAAAAGCCTTTTCTTTTGCACAGCCTGTAGACATTGCATTTGTAGCAGGTGATCTATCTTCATTGAAAGCTTCACTCAAGTGCCTTTAGCACTTTTAGCTGTTAACAAGAATAGGACCTGTCTTAATCCACTGTCAAGAGATATCCAGGGGAAATGGCAAAGACGAGGAGAAAATGCAGAAGCATAGAAGAGGCTCTAGTGGAAATTCAAAATGCAGGCAAAAGACACAACCTGACAAATGTACTTTGAAAGGAGAAACAAATGCACAATTTGATACAGAAATTTCATGGACTTAGCCATACAAGAATTACCATAAAAGAGTAGATACGTTTTTTAAATCTTCCATTTCCTTATTTGTAACAAGGACTATTGACTATGAGTTCTGAGCTATCAGGAGAAGATAGGATGACCTTGTCCCCAATATTTAGGGTGAAATAAATGGAATATATTTGCTAAGGAAGATTGGGCTTTATTGACTATTTATGAGAGACTGGTTTGTTATCAGGTTGTTTTTAATACAGAGAGAGAGGAAAAATTGACAAGAAAAATATCCTTGGTCATCTTAGCTCATTTTAGCATCCCCTGTGAGTTACTCATTAATTCTGGGTTTGACCTTCAGCCTAAAAATGTATGAGTTTGTGAATCCTGATCTTTAAAATCTGAAAACAAGCAGACCTCGTTCTCCATCCTTTATGAAAAATATTACTGGACTATTGTGTAGAAGCATATTTTTATATTGAAATTCTGATGATATTCTTGATATTAACACATTGCAAATTTTATGGCAGGGATATCTGTGAAAGGGTTTCGGGGAAAGTTCTCAGCAAATATTGATTTTAATGAGGACCTGACTTCAAATCTCTGAAACTTATATTAAAATAAACAAACAACAAGAGAAATGAATGCTAGGGTTAAAGTTTTCTATCCCAGTGTTTTCCTGGGAAGATGAGAGGTGGAGCCAAGAGATGCTCAGGAAATTTAATTACTAGTATACCTGCCATAAGCAAGGGAAGAATAGCAAAGAGTTCCTGCTTCCAACAAAGGAAAAGGTAGGACCCACACTTGAAAATGTCTTCTGACTTCCATACATGTGTTGTGACTTGCATGCACTCACATTCATACACAAGAATGCATTTGCATGAATCCACTCAATGCACATGCATATCCACACAAAGAGACAAACAATGCTTTATTTCATTTAAATCAATAATTACACCATTTTTCACCTTTCCCCCCTTCTTCCTAACAGTCCTACATCCTCCTCTTCTTTGACTGGTGTATTTAGATGTATTTGACAATGAATAAACATATAAACAATACTGCTGTGTATGTTCTGTGTTGCCTGCTTGTTTATGTTTCCAGGGATGGCCATTTGACATTAGGAAGAAATCAGAGGGCTCATCTCCGGAGAAGGCCCAATCTCTCTATTGGCAGTTGTTAATTACATATTGTTCTTCAACCAGAGTTAGGGTGCTATGGAATTTTCTCCATTTATTTTGATACGGCAACATTTATTTTATTCCACATTCTCATCCGTTGTTCGTTGTTCTTAACCATGTAACTGCTGTTCACAATGTTTTAAAACTTGAGTTTCATTTTTATGTTGTCTTTCTTATGTATACATTCAACCAAAGAGGGATTATTATGAATTTAGCCCTACATTAGGTATAACTGACATCAAAATGTTTGCCATTATGCAAACATACGGCCTGCTTTTCTGGAGTTGGCCACGGTTGACGTTTGCTTTCCACACCCTGTGCTAGATGAATGGACAAAGAATGTTATGTGTATACAATAGAATATTATTCAGTCATGCAAAGGAAAGCTATTCTGACAGATATTAAAATATGAGGGAATCTTGATGACATTTTCATTAGACCCCATAGGCCCATATATTTTAATGCTTGGTCCCCACCTGGAGGAAATGTTTTGGTCAGGATGAGAACATGTGGGTTTTTTGGAAGCATGCCATTGAGACAAGCTTTGACGTTTCAAAATTCCACACTGTTCCCAGTGTCTCTGCCTTCTGCCAGAAGATCCACATGTAAGCTCTTAGTTATTACATCAATTCTATGCCTGCTAGATAGCTGCCATTCTCCCTGCAATGATGGTCATGACCTCTAGCCCTCTGGAACCATGAGATGCAAATTAAACACTTTCTTTCATGAGGTACCTTGTTTATGGTATTTTCTCACAGCAATGAAAAAGTAACTAATACAGAAACCAAATGGAAAATATTGGGTACTGTCAAATAAAACCAAGCAAAAGTTTAGGGAAGTGTAAAAATGTAAAATACACGCAGATACTCTTTATTTGTCTTCATCTCAAAAAATTAAAAGAGAATATTGGGTTATGACTAAACGCAATAATAATCTTAACAAATGCCTTTAAGATTAGTTATTTAAAACTTTAATCACTAAAAATTTAAAAGTGCTTAATCCAATGGTAGTAATGATGTTTCACAACTTTCTAAAGAGCTTTCCACCTTAAAAAGTCGCAGCTCTCCATACCCTTCAAATTAAAACTCCATGTGTTCTCAGTAAGCACCATTCATTTGGTTCCCTAGAGATTTGCCTCTTCAACTAATTCAAATGAATGGAATCAACAGTTTTTGGTGCTCGTTATTTTACATCCCTTAATATTGCAAAATTAACCCATATATTAATACAGCAGAATATCTTTACATTGATAGGCTGTTTGATATTTAGGCAAAGCTATTGCATTGTTACTACCTCTTATCTTCGTCTATGTATAAATTTTATGTATATATTTTAGTAAATTATTCATGACTTAATTAGAGATGATGACTGACATTGTGGAGGAATTATCCCCTTGCTTCTTTTTAGAGGTTATTGATGCCTTGTTATTAAGTTAGTCTTAAAACTCTTTTATACCTCAAGGTCCAAAGGCTCAACTTTCTAAGTTGGAGGAGTTTCTTGCCAGACTTTCATCTTTGTGGAACATTTCCCAGTGGTTTCTGAAATGAGTCTCTCTGAGAATAATGTTAAAATGTTGTGTGCACTGCTGTTCACTGAAGCCAAGAAATGATGTGCAGCTGCTCATGTGAGCTGTCCTAATTGTTCGTGGAGTAGCAACTAAGGAATTCTTGCAGATGGGTTTATCATAACAATTTGTTAGCTTTTTTTTTTTTTTTTTGTACAACTGTCTTTTCATCTTAAGGAAACTCTGGGGGAAAGTACAGCATTTAAGAACAGGGCTTGAATGTTAATTAATAGATGCCTAAAATTTTAAGTTTCCTTCTTAACTGATGTGCATAGTGAAACTTGTTTATATTATCAACATTGTAAAGACTGAGCACATTGTATTTGTGTAGTTATGAACACACATACATAAAAACAAACTACATATATATTTAAATAAAAAGATGTCATGAATTTGCAAAAGAGCAAGGAGGATGATACATGGAATGGATTCAATGGAAGAAAGGGGAGGTGAAAATCATGTAATTATGCTGTGCCCCAAAAGATTAAAAAGTATTTAAAATAAAAGGTAAAAAATAACAAAAATTTCTACTAGTTGTACACCGTCTTAGTATCTGAGTTCTCCATGAATCATTTTTTATTCAAAATTTTGTTTTCAGACCTTTTATTTTTGTGCTTGCTAACAATATGAACATATAGGAGTTTTTACATGTTTACTATTTAAATTAAAATTTTCAACCGGTTTCATTGAGGAACATTTTGTTTTTTTGAAGATCATTCAGAAAAGGATTTGCAAACTCTACTATCATAAAGTTTTACATTCAGATATAGCCTATGGTTTTAGAATTATTCATTCTTTGAATAAAATATGGCTATTGTTAGCATAAATATTCTTATATAATTTATTTTATAAGCTAATATCAAAGTTAGTAATCATCCATGAGATATATTCAACAGGATGCCATTTTCTACATTCTTTACAACATTTGTATTTTATTATTAATTTCTGATCATACATACATACACATATACACACATATGTGAGTCTCTTTTTTGGTGGTACATGTTTATGTAGTATTTTAGCTCCCTTATCAGGGATCTTAGTTTCATTAATGAAATATTTAAGAGCAGACTCAGAAGAAAGCACATAGAAAATTTGAGTATATATATTGAATGAAGATTGTAGAGCATGCCATATATAAGTAAGCCTTAGCATCTTCCCAGAAGAGGAAGGTGGAAATGATAGAAACAGATAACAATATGTAATGCCATCAAAGGAAAACCAGTGTGTCCAACAATGAAGGTCAGCTCAAGTATTTGGTAGTTAGGCAGCTTCATGGCAAAACAAGTCCAGAGCACTTCAGAGAAAGTGAAGAATCCCGAGTGTTGGGAAGATGACGATGAGAAAACAGAAGGGGGAAAAGAAAAGCTATGTTTCCTGAGTAAATAAGAAAGCAGGGAGATGCAATATGTTTCCTGGTTGTGGGTTTATAATAACTGCACAGGGTAAGAAATTCTGGGATGGCAAGGATCTTAGGTCAGATACAAAGATGACAAGGAGTAGATATTAAAAGAGATAAAGATATCTCAAGATAAAATGCAATTAGGCTTCTAATATACACCATTCCAGCCTCTTCACAGTCATTGAAATTTGAATTAGGTAATTATTCTTTAGAAGAACTATTGTATGGTGTGGCTTCTTTCTAGGACTTGCCTTCAGAGGGAAGTTTCAAATTTCAAGACAACTTTTGGGGTTCTTGAAATAGTGGTCCGTGTTCAATTGTTGTCATTTATGGAATTCCTATTTTTAAGTTTATCCAAATTTTGAGATAATAGTTAGAAAAATTTTGTTTATACTTGAATGGATCTCATATTTATTCTTTGTTTTGTGAGATGTATTACAGCTATCTTTCTTTTGTATTTTCTGCCCTTGGTATATTAATAAATGGGTTACTTTAATGTGGAATTGACATAATAGTTCTCTGTTATCCTCTTCTTCCTTATTGGAAGAAATGATTCATTCATGAACATATTTTCAGATAGTTGTATATTTACCTGTATTATATTAAAATTCTCATAACTAATTTATTTTTATTAGTGGTCTACTTTATTTTATTAGAAGTGTTTTTATATTCAATGTCATGAAAAGGGCAACAGGTGACTGCCATGAGCTTGGGACCAATTTGGGATATATAGTGACTTTCAAACAATACTAGACAACAGAGAGCCCGTCTGAGCAAATAAAACAAGAAGCAGACAGGTAGAAAAGTAAACCAATCAAAAATGTAAAAAATAAAAAGTCATCATATACTACTCATAAATAATAAAGCAATTATGTATATATATAATATAAAATATACTACATAACACATATACACACACTATCTTGAACCATTTTCTCCTAAATCCTTTCTAATGGCAATCCTTTCAACACAACCTATTCCATTACTTAAATACCAGTGAATTCCTACTGGTTACATTTTTTGGACTATCCTGATATGTTTAACACTTCCAAAATATCCTTTCAAAGGTGCTGTTTTCTATCCTTGGGTACCCCCAAATTTGTATTCTTTCCTGCCCATTCTGATTCCGCAGACTTCCCATCTTCCCATCTCTGTTATGCCAATCTTGTCTTGTGGCTCTTGTAGCTTAGATGCATTTATATATCTTCATCCAGTCTCATCTATATGCTAATGACTCTCTTAAAACCTCTGTCAATCTCTGTCATCAATCCTGGCTTCAGCCTTTTTTAGCCGGTTGCAATTTTATTGCTTTCAATATCAAGCAGTCATCTCAAATTCAGAATATGTAAAATTAAACTTACCATTCTTCTTTCTTAAACCTATTATTCCTACATGAAAAATTAATAATTGAAATATAAATATAAATTATGAGATAAATTAGGTAACTTAAGCATGCATACTCCAATGTATTCATTACTTTTTTAACATGGAAAATGAAATTAAATATTCAATCTCTATTTGTATACATTTGAAATGCTGCACTCATCACTTATATAAAACATTAAATTAATATATAACCTCATCTGCCTTTTGGATCAAATAAGACACACCATAATCTGACTAATTTATTAATTTTGATTGTCAGTACCTAGTCAATTTTGTATTGGATATAAACAAAGAAGATTTTTCGGCCTTTACTCTTATTTATATGCTGCATAAAAAATAACTGTAATCTCAAATGACTTCTATATCTTTGCAAACTTCTTCATTCTCCTTTTAATTCAATTTAATATTTGTTACTGATTTTTCCTCTATATATGCATGCATTGTTTGCACCTTTGCTGTTGTAGACCGGAATAGGGTGTTGGATCCCCAATAAAAAGCATCTCAGATGGTTTTGAGCAGTCATGTGGGTGCTGGGAACCAAACCTGGGTCCTCTGAAAGGATAGGAAGTGCTTTGTAACTTCTGATTCATTTCTCTGACCCCTGACTATACATTCTTGCATATATAATTAGAAACATCAGGGTAAGTGTTGCTTGGGAGTGGTTCTAAAAATACAATCGTTTTCCTTCTACAGGATATTGAGAAGTTGAGAAGTACTGAAGGCAACTGACTTCACATTCATAAATGGGAATTTCAAAATAATATCAATGGTAGTTTCCACATCTACTGTTTCTCAACAGCTTATGCAAGCATGATTCTCTTATCCTAAAATTTTTTGACTATATTTTCAAGTTGATGTGGCTACTGAAAGAAATTATCACATCCTTGGGTTCCTACTATCCTTGAGAAAAATTGACTTTCTTATAATACTTCCCAGAGCATTAGTCAGTTTTCCTGAAGACTGATGTGATACTTCCAATTACAACTCCCAACTAAAGCTTATTGATGTTAAAGGTGAAATTAAATTCAATTTTAAAGACTTTCATGGGCACTGAAATTCACAAAAATTAATTCTTGAATTAATTTTTCTCTCATACCGGTAGAATAAGTAAGATTTTTTCCTTTTTATTTCAATAAAGTCTATTGTGAAATCAGAATACCATAAGCAATATTTCTATGACAGAATGATTCTTTAAATGTTAATTTTTCTCTCTAAGCTTTTTGATTTTTTAAATTTTTAGTTCTTATTTTATTATATTTTACAAACAACATTTCAAAATATTTCATCCAGTTGATTGTAGGTGTTCTTGAAGTTCAACTTTGAAGTAAACTCTCTTGGAATTTTAAGCACTGACAAACAGCAACAAACAAGGAGAATGAAGGTTAACAAACAAGTCCCATTGATGTGTCTGGTCACATTTTTAGGAGGTGACTCACTCTCTTGCCTTGCATTCATGATATGACCTGTGAAAAAAGCAATCAAAAGTGTACCATATGAAAGTAATAGGAATATTGCATCAACACTGAATGAAAAGTTTTATATTTTTTCTTTGAAAAAGAAGTCTTAAAAATAAAAGCTATCAATAATCTATACAAGAATAAATATAATAAGAAGCAAACATTTATAATAATAGTTAAAATAATTTTCAATAATGAGTATAAACAAAATGAAATAACAAAACTGAAGGGAAAGAATGAGGGAAAATTTTCAGAGCTAATATTTTCTCACTCATGTTTGTTTACTTCTTTGACAAGGCATGAAACATTTTAGGTTTGGGGAGTAAGATAGATCAGAAGCCTCACCTCCTGCCACTGTGAAAACGAGATTCTTCCCTTGAATGCCACAGCCATAGGCAGTTCCTTTAAATTCACCTAAGGAGGAGTAACCCTGTCCAAGTCTGACTTCATTGCTTTTTATGTTTCTTGAATTTTTGGAACATGAATTTCTGGCTGGTAATCTTTGCTGGCTGCCTTGGGATCCATTGAAGCATCATCTCATAACCTTGAAGAACATTGAGAAATATCAACCTTGAAGAATGATCCAAAAGTAACTTGAAAAAATTGAATGAACAAAGAATTTGAACGTTATTGCTAAATCTATCTCCACTTCTCATGAGCATTGCTCTGTGTTGTTTTTTCTTTATTAAATAGGTGCACACCCCTCTTTCTGACACCCCCTATTTGCAAGCCATACATAAGGTAGTAGAACTGATAGCTTCCAGATAGTTTTGAGCTTTGTTTTTTAGTTAATTACTTAGAAGAGCTAAAGTCACCTTGAGAATCAGTTTTATGAAGGTTTCCATCTCTCTCTCTCTCTCTCTCTCTCTCTCTCTCTCTCTCTCTCTCTCTTTCTCTCTCTCTCTCTCTCTCTCTCTTTCTCACACACACACACACACACACACGCATTCACATGCACACCTAATATACATATAATTTAACATATATACGATTTATTATGTATGTGCATATACACAAAAAAGCATATATTAAGAGTGTTAGAATAGAGTCAGCCTACGAGGAGATGATAACAACCCTACTAGACATCAAACAGTAAAAAGCCAAAGGCCTAGTGCAAACAAAGGGCTAATGCTTTTGAAATTTTTGCCCAGGGAGGTCCCATAGATCCACAAATATTATAGACTATTGTCAGTTCTCTTTGTCACTCCCCCAGAACTTGAGAGCAGGAATCTATTACTGAGCATAATGCATGCTTGAGTTGTCAAACATGGGAAAACGAAGCTTGTACTGACTGTGGAGCTTCATCTCTATTGGATAGCTTTTCTAGTTTTCAAAGCTGCTATGCATACATAACAGGGAAGAAAAGCAACCATCAGTCTTACCAACATGTGAATTCTGTGAGCTACAATAATAATTGGCACCGCAAGACATGCCCATTGGTCCTAGGTGATTTGAAAATAATGAGAGCAATAAACCACTTTCTAATTGGATCTAAGTCATCTTCTACAAGATGACACCCACAACTCTTACCATTCATTAGCAAGTCAAGAATCTCTGATTAGTCAAGCCCTAAGGAGAGCCTACTATTATCGTGTTAAATAACATAGTATTAAATCTCCTCTAATGGTTTGCTATCTATTTATTAACATTATGGGCTAATGTTCACTGAGCCATTTTCCAGCCCCATTCTTTTATCTTACCTTAAATCAGACTGACATTTATGAGAAACTATGATTAGTGGCTTTTGTGTTATCAAAACATTCATTACAATATATAAGATTTTTCAAAATTGTCAGTTTTGTGAAGTTATATTGTCCAACAAATTTGAAAAAAAAGTAAGGAGGCAAATGTTTGAGGGTTTGGAAGGAGGAAGCAGAAGCAGGAGTAGTATACTTATATGATGATCTCAGTAAAAGGACTAATTTCAAAATACATTTCATAGAGTAAATATTAGTCCTAACCAAATAAAGGTTTTGCTTGTTTATTCTATTATACACTAGAAAAAAAAACCTATAAAGTTATTACTCTGATTTCCCTAGGTGGCTATTCCTTATTGAAAATTCACTTTTCTTCCAACAATTTACAAAGGTATAAAGAGCGATAGTGACCCGTATGTAATTTTTGTGCAATTCTCTTTTGCCATCTTTCATTTCCCTTTTTTATTTCATATTGAAGCTGTTCTTGTGAGCATTGTACTACTTCCTGATGGCATTCAATGTTTACTTTATCATTCTGACTATTAAATTGAATATTTCACACTGCAAGTTGAATTTTCAGTTTGTGTGCACTAAATATGTTTACTTTGTAGTTAAGAAAATTTGTATTTCATTGTCTGCCACAGATCACTGTTCATTGATTCTCTAAGATTGCCTATTATGACTGAGCATTTTCCTCAGGTCACATTTTTCTACTACATGATCCTATTTAACACTTATTTTGTGGTTCCAGTCTTCAGAATTGAATTTCTAGACTGAAACGAATTAAAGTATTCTATTGATTCATGAACTAAATGGCAACTAAACAACTTTTGAAACTTACATAATTTCATAACTCTCAATTTCTTACGGTGAGGTAAGGTTTCATTGCATATGAGGAAGATGGCAATCATCTGTATGTAGATGCTCCTTAGAAAAAGAAATCTGCATTCTGCTTTTCTTGAGTCCACAGGACTTCACAGTGTGGCAAGCTGTATCCAAGCACCAGTTAAGAGAACTTTGGCAGTCTTTGACATCATTACTATTATTAGGAAGAATTATCTTAATGTTTTGTATTTCCTGTGTGCCTAGTTTGTGTGTTTCATAAGGCTTACCAAAAAATATTCCCCTAATTGCTATCTCAAAGACACACATGGTTACTTTTCCAGGGTTGAAATCATGAATTGTATTGTTTTATTTAGATTTTTAATTAAGCTCTAAAAAGTAAACAGAGAAATCACATCACCAGTGATTTTCTATGTAGTTTGTTAGTTTGAAATTAGTTTTGATGATAGGAAATATCTTCTATAACCATCATGCTCTGCGGTTTTTCAAAGCCATTATTGAACATTTCTCTTGTTAGCATTAGAATGCAAAGAAGCACCAGGTTCACTCCGACCTATGGAAAAGGATGAATTATCAAAGTTAGGGCGATATTGTACTCTGATGTTTCACTCCATCTTCTTCTCAAGATGAGCATCTAAATTTGCTGCATTTTGTAAGTCTCGGGATTGATGGAGGCGAAAGCTCACCTCTCTGGTCTTATTTACGATAATGCCTAGAAAAGCACTATGCGTTGACAAGCGCTGAGTAGCAATGCTTTTAAGTTGATGATAAGAAGTGCTTTGAGTGATTGTCATGATGATGGGGCTGAAGATAACAGCAAAGATAAAGTCTTTTCCTTATGAGCCTTTCTTTCTTTCTTTCTTTCTTTCTTTCTTTCTTTCTTTCTTTCTTTCTTTCTTTCTTTCTTTCTTTCTTTCTTTCTTTCTTTGCCAAAAAGCATATCAATAGTTAATGGTGGTTTATTGTGAAAATATGACAACCACCTTCCATACAGTCTTTTATCTTGTATTTGTAAAGAGACTTGAAAATCTGTTGCTCAGTATTGATAATCAATTGTTCATAATAAGTGCATAAAGTTTATTGCTTTTGTTTGGGGAATGGTGAGGGTGGAAGTGACTTCCTGAAACACAAGACTGATAAGAATAATACCATTGGTTAAACAAATATACAAGAGTAGACATGTTACTGACTGACACATCTTTTGCACTTCAGACCTTGGCAGCCACTTATGAGTGGGTCTAATGGCCATACTGGAATTTTAAAGAAGATTAATTTTTATCTTTAAAGACTTTAAGTGTCAGATGCAACTTCAATTTCTGAGATAATTCAGTCATCATCTATGTAAATTGAAAGCAAGAACATAAAGCAATCTTTCCAATATTTACATTCATAGTCCACTAATCATTCTAGTGAACATTTACATTTGGCCTAGGAAACTCTGTGTCTCTTCTATTTATCTGTCCATGAATAGTTACATCATAGCTCTGCAGGTGTACAGAATCTGTCCTGGTTTCCAGGGCTGCCGGCTTTGGGAATCTTTTTTCCCTTCAAGCTCTACAGTTCAGTTTATCAAAGGGCTTTCTTTTAAGCCTTCTATGAATGTTTATTTTTATTGTTTCTCTCACCCCTCTAATGGATAAATTCTGGATTAACTTTTATGAAATAGGGCCTCCTTCCATGGCCATACCAGTCACTCTTATCACATTTTTCATTTGTATTTCAAAGCTTAATTGCAGGACAATGAGATTTTTCAAGGAGAAACTATGGTTACTCTAATTAAAAGCCCTTTTCTTTGACAACTAAAACAACTTTAGCCTAACAGCCTTGTTTCTTTAAACACATCGAGTCATCAGAGCAAAAACTCAACAGTAGCTAAGAGTGTTCATTACAAATGGCATATTTAATGTGCCTTTATTCCTTCACAATGGATTCTAAGATTAACTAATATTGCTAAATACTGGTCATTGCATATGCAATATCAAAACAAAATGAAAAAAAATATGTTTTATTGGTACTTCAAATGTTACCAAATATCTTCTAATCAACCTTGATCTAAAGTTAGAACTTGGTAGTTTTGTCAAGGAAATAGAAGAATATTCAAACTTGAAGAAATTAAATTTAAAAGACTTTAAAGTAAAATAGTTTTGTTGGTTAGCATGATAACTCAGTAGCTAACAATTCATTGCCTTTCCAGGGCACAAGGTTAAATACTCAGCATCAATATCCTGGCTAACAGCAGTCGGCAAGTCCAGTTCCATGAGATTTGATGTTGCCTTTAGGCCTTCACAGATACTATGCACATGGTTCACAGACTTACCTGCAGGCAAAACATTCATACAGATGAATTAATAAAATAGATGTATACTATAAATGTTAATTTTCATAACAGATGCAGATTCATTTTTTCTTGATGTTTAATACTAAGGATAATCAATTGGCAGGCATTTGCACTCTCTTTTGATCTGACCTGATTTTATTACTTTTGTACAGCCCATGTACTTTTATGACAACATAAGCCAGTGTCTGTTAACAATGCTTACGACTAACTAATTGCTGAAATGAATGCAGAAAAATCCAATTTAGTTTCTTTCCCTTGTGGTCTTTTGCTTTCCAACTGCATAAAAAGAATTTTTTTTTCCTTCTTGGATAAGTCCCTGAATGAACTCTCTATGTAAGCAAGAATATTTTCATGCTCCAAGAATTTCTTTACAAGCTACTTCCGGGACATCCTATAACCCGTTTCAGTTCTGAAGTATTCTGATTTAATTCTATATTGAGTGTCAGGTAACATAGGTTAAGGTCTCAGTCCTACAAGACCTTCACATGCTCAGATGTCCATCACAACACTAGGAGTCCCGAATTCTTTGTACCTGCAAACTGCAAATGAGGCCTCTTGTAGCCCTTCTCTCTGGGCTCACTTCATACCATAGGATAGCTCACAACACTATGGGAAACACACATATGATATTTCTCAGCATGTTACACGGAGAGAATATGATGACATTGCAGATTCACCATTGCATAAAGAGTCTTGCAGACAAGTCACATTCATCAGGGCCCCTCCTCAGACTACTGCTTTCATAGTAGTAGTTGCTGCCCTTCTTTGTATAAGAATGTGTCAACCAGCGTGCAGTTCTGAGAAAATTTCATGGACTCTTCATTTTTCATAGCTGGAGTGATCTACGCTACTATCCCTGTGGACCTGATATATAGAGAAGGAACAGTCTTCTTTTCCAAAACCAGGTACATTCTTGGTAGAGGCAGTTTATAGCCTTGGACCAGGGCCACGGGAGTTTTTTCTAAGACCCAGATGTATGTACAAAGTTTACATGCTTGGCATAAAATGTGACTTATACTTTTAGCTTTTTTTTTTTTTTATCGAAAATCAGGTGTTCATAGGATTGAGGGTTAAAATCCGGGTATTCTATTCAATTCCATTGGTTGACTTCTCTGTTTTTATGCCAATACCAAGCTGTTTTTAATACTGTAGCTCTGTAATAGAGTTTGAAGTCAGGGATGGTAATGCCTCCAGAAGTTCCTTTATTGTATAAGATTGTTTTGGCTATCCTGGGTTTTTTGTTTTTCCATATAAAGTTGATTGTTGTCCTTTCAAGATCTGTGAAGAATTTTGATGGGATTTTAATGGGGATTGCATTGAATCTATAAATTGCCTTTGGTAAAATTGCCATTTTTACTATGTTGATCCTCCCAATCCAAGAGCAAGGGAGATCCTTCCATTTTCTGGTATCCTCTTCAGTTTCTTTCTTCAAAGACTTAAAGTTCTTGTCAAATAGATCTTTCACTTCCTTGGTTAGAGTTACCCCAAGATATTTTTATGCTATTTGTGGCTATTGTAAAAAGTGATGCTTCTCTGATTTCCCTCTCTGCTTCCTTACCCTTTGTGTATAGGAAAAAAAAAAGTGACTTATACAAGACCTCTCAAACCTGATATTTACCTTCTCTATCTTCTTTTTTATTTATTTTTCATTTTTAAAATGTATTTATTAAAAAACTCTCTTTTCTCATTTTATATACCAATCCAAGTTCCCCCTCCCTCCCCTCCTCCCACTCACTCCACCTTCCTTGCCATGCTACCCCCACCTACTCCTCAGAGAGGGTAAGGCTTCCCATGGGAAGTCACTGAAGTCTAGCACATTGCTTTGAGGCAGGCCCTCCCTACTATATGTAGGCTGAGCAAGGTATCCCTCCAAAGAGAATGGGTTACAAAAAACCCAGTACAGGCAATAGGTATAAATCCTGGTCCTACTGCCAGTAGCCCCTCAGTCTGCCCCAGCCATACAACAGTCACCATATTCAGAGGACTTAGATTGGTCCTATGCTGGTTCCTCTGATGTCAAGCCAGAGTTGGTGAGCTCCTATTAGCTCAGGTAAGCTGTTTCAGTGAGTAACCCCATGATGGTCTTAACCCCTTTGGTCATATTATCACTCCTCCCTCTTCTACTGGACTTTGGTATCTCAACCCAGTGCTCTGTTGTAGATTTCTGCATCTACTTCCATCAGTTTCTGGATGAAGGTTCTATGATGACATTTAAGATAGTCATAAACCTGATAAAGGACAAGACCAGTTCAAGCACCCTTGCCACGATTGCTTAGGGTCTTAGCTGGGGTCATCCTTGTGGATTCCTAGGAATTTCTCTAGTTGCAGGTTTCTTGATAACTCTACAGTCAAGATCTTTCCTTGCTCTCCTCAATCAAGACATCTCTCTCTCTCCTTTTTTTTTTTTGCTCTCCCTCTCTGTCTGTTGAAATTAAGAGAGGCAGGGCTGCGTCCCCGGCACCCGGCCGCCAGCATGGCTAGTTTATACCCAGAAATAATTACACGGAAACTGTATTCTTTCAAACACTGCCTGGCCTGGCTAGGTCCAGTTTCTTATTGGCTAGCTCTTACATATTGTTCTAACCCATTTCTAATATTCTGTGTAGCCCATGAGCTGGCTTACCAGAGAGGATCTTAACCTGCGTCTGTCTGGAGTGGGAGCATCATGGCGACTCCTCACACAGCTTCTTTTTCCCAGCATTCTCCTCTGTCTACTCCGCCTACCTAATTTTCTATCCAATAAAATGGGCCAAGGCAGTTTCTTTATTAATAAGAAATCACTCCCACATCATTTCCCCTTTTTCTGTTTAAACAAAAAAGAAAGGCTTTAACTTTAACATAGTAAAATTACATATAACAAAACAGTTATCAAGTAAGAATTACAGTTACAATATTTATATCTATTTTATCTCTTATCATAACTAAGGAAAACTATAACTAACTATTCTTCAACTCCATCAAAGACTCCAGAAGGATATAATATTACCTATCAAACAAGAAATAAGAAAACTCTAGAAATGACAGAGACATCTCGCTGCCTGGACAGTCACCCAAAGTTCCTCTGTACCGTTGGGGCATCCATCTTCGGCCTACAGGCCCATAGTATCCAGCAGACATTCTCATCAAGCAAGAAATTCCAAAGACAGTTCAGTCACTTTTTGCTGTGTCCTGCAGAATGTCTCACAGACTCTTTCATGAAGCAGGAACCCCAAAAGGTCATCTCACCTTTAGGCAAGTTCAGCAGTCCTCTCTCTGCGGGTTCTCTGTGTCCAGTTTATGCAACAGTCCAGGCAAGAGCAGTTTCTTGCCCAAATGGCTATCAAACTCCATAAGGATTCTCTTCGATGCCCATCTTCCTCTTGAAATAGATTGGTGCTGCCAGGAGCAAATGTGTCTCATTGTCATGAAAAACCCTAAGTTATTAAAATATCTTAAATGCCATATTCTGCAGCCTTTGAAAGATATGAAGAATGCCTATCTAACTAAAATATCTCTCTATATATCTAGAAAATCTAACTAACATGACTACAAGCTTAAGTATTAGCGATGATTATCCATTAACAACCTATATTTCCTAATTATACATTACATTTTTAAATGAACTACACAATCACAATACCTTAATCAAGATCAAAAATACATATACATATAACAAAATTGACCATAAAATCCATACCAATGCAAATTATTCATATCTATATCATATCCCCCTTTAAATGTAAAAGAACATTTATAAACAATATTTGGGAACATGGGCGTAGTTTTTTCTCTACAAACTGCTTCCTGCTGAATAGGGGCGTCGTTAATTAGGTTGTTCATGATATAACCTGTATGCTAGTTTCATCTCAGTTGGCAATTGAGCGAAGCAATTTTTTGAGGGTATTCACAGCAACCTTTCAGGAGGGCGTGGTCTATCATACCAAATCGGAATAGATGCAATCCACAGGGTCTCATCCTCTGCAAAAACAAAAGAAGACCCTCTCCAAAGCATCATATCCTTAGACCCAAATTCTGAAATCATAATACCCTTATATCCATTTTGGTTTAGATTGGCAGCCCATGTAATGAAATGTCTCTCTGTACTTAGCTCCTTCACAGTCAAAAATTTTAAAGAAAACACAATGTACATAATCCAGACTCTCTGTGAATTTTCCATTTTTACGTGGCTTATATTTCTTTATTTCTTTTAATCTATAACTCTCTGTACTTCTGTACTCTGTCTCTTTAAAGACTTTACCCTTTTTCTTTTTAAGACATTAACTTTATTCTTTATATTCTTTTTCTTCTCTTTCCCAAGCCTACGTACATTTATCCAACAGTGTCTGAATCTGTTTTATTGTGAATCTGTAATTTCTTTACTATACAGGAGCATTTCTTAAAATGTTAAGCATTTCTTAAAAACTTAAGTTGCACCATTTACAGGTAATACGGTACTGCCTGTGTCCTGCCCAGTCTAAACCTTAACTGCACGGTTTTAAGGTAATTACGGTAGTTCCTGCCTGAGATCAGCACAGTTCAGCATGGAGCAGCCGCTCCTGCCTCAGAGTCATTTGGTGCCCCTGAACCATTCACAGTTTCAGGCACACAGCAAGTCCACATTGGAGCCGCACTCAGCAGTTTAACTCTGAGACTGAGTGTGCAGCACAGAAACTCTTTTCATCCAAGTTACAGCCAAATCTGACATGCAGAGCACTGCGCAGTCTGAAAATGCGTCTCTGTATAGCGGCAGGAATCCGCCATGCTCTTCCGCCTGCCTAAGCCTGATTCTGCCTTCTGCCCAGGTGCAGGCGGGGAGCTCTGAGCCATCTGCACGGTCTCAGAGCACTCTCCTCCGATCCCAAGCGGAACACAAACATCCAGTCCCATAAAAGCCTTGAAATGCTTTAAAGCCAGAGTTCATGCTGGCAGCACAGCCCCCAGGAAGCCGCGCTTTAAAATGATGTAGCTTATTTTTCTGCTGTTGTAGCTGAATCAGGAATCTCTCTACAGCACGCCACCAACAAAACAGCAAAAATCTGTGTTAAACTCTCTCTCCCTTATTTTTAAGCCTTCTCAGGTTTTTAAGTGGATTTAGCCCATCACGTCTGGGCGCCATCTGTTGAAATAGGAGCGGCAGGGCTGCGTCCCCGGCACCCGGCCGCCCGCATGGCTAGCTTATACCCAGAAATAATTACACGGAAACTGTATTCTTTCAAACACTGCCTGGCCCGGATAGTTCCAGTTCCTTATGGCTAGCTCTTACATATTGTTCTAACCCATTTCTAATATTCTGTGTAGCCCACGAGCTGGCTTACCAGGGAGGATCTTAACCTGCGTCTGTCTGGAGCGGGAGAACCATGGCGACTCCTCACACAGCTTCTTTTTCCCAGCATTCTCCTCTGTCTACTCCGCCTACCTAATTTTCTGTCCTATGAGGGCCGAGGCAGTTTCTTTATTATTAACCAATGAAATCAACAGATAAGATACAATACCCACCTCCATCATCTGTCCTTTCCTTATCTTATCCATCCAATTCCCTCAAGTTGCCCTCCCCCTCCCTTCCACCCTCCTTCTCCCCTTCTGCCTTCCCTTCTCCCACCCACCCCCATGCTTCCAATTTCTCTCAGGAGATCTGTCTATTTCTCCTTTCCAGGATGATCCTTGTATGTTTTCTTTAAGGTTCTCGTATTACCTAGCTTCTCTTGGGTTATAGACTATAGCTATGCTCATCGTTTGCTTTATGTCTAATATCCACTTATGAGTGGGTACCTACTGTGCTTGTCTTTATGGGTCTGGTTTACCTCATGCATGTTGTTTCTTTCTAGTTCCATTCATTTGCATGCAAATTTCAAGATGTCATTGTTTTTAACCACTGAGTAGTACTCCCTTGTGAAAATGAATCACATTTTCTTTATCCCTTCCTTGACTGAGGAGCATCTATGTTGTTTACAGGTTCTGGCTATTACAAATAATGCTGCTATGAACAAAGTTGAGCAAATGTCTTTGTAATATGATTGAGCATCCTTTGGGTATATACCCAAGTGTCATATTGGTTGGTCTTGAGGTAGGTTGAGAAACCACCATACTGATTTTCAAAATGTCTGCCAATTTTGCACTCCTTCCAGCAGTGGAGGAGTGTTCCCCTTACTCTGCATCCACTCCAACATAAGCTATCATTGGTGTTTTTAATCTTAGCCATTCTAACTGGTTTAAGATGGTATCTCTGAAGAAGATATCAGAAAATGGAAAGATCTTTCAAGTTCTTGGATAGGCAGTATCAACATAAAAACATGGCAATCCAACCAAAAGCATATTTGATTCAATTCTCACCAAAACTCCAACACAATTCTTCATAGATCTTGAAAGATCAATACTAACTTCATATGGAAAAACAAAAAGACCAGGATAGTCAAAACTTTTGGAGGAATCACCATTCTTGACATCAAGCTCTATTATAGAATTACAGTAATGAAAACAGCTTGTTATTAGTATACAGACAGGTATACCAATGGAATTGATTCAAAGACCTTGATATTAAATGAAAGACACCTATGAACACCTGATATTTTACAAAGGAGCTAAAATTATGCAAGGAAAAAAAAGAAAGCATTTTCAACAACAAATAGTGTGGACAAAACTGCATGTCACATGTAGAAGAATGCAAATAGATCCATATCTACCCCCCCCCCCCGCACAAAACTCAAGGTCAATGGATCAAAGACCTCAATATAAATCCAGCCACAATAAACGTCATAGAAGTGGGAAGTAGCCTTCAACACATGGGCACAGGAGACCACTTCCTAAATATAACCCCAGTAGCAAAGACACTGAGAGCAACAGTAAGTAAATGGGACCACCTGAAACTGAAAAGCTTCTGTAAAGCACAGGACATAGTCAATAAGACAAAACGGCAGTCTACCGAATGGAAAAAGATCTTCACCAACCCCACATCTGACAGAGGACTGAGCTCCAAAATATAATAAACTTTTATAACAATAAAAGAGAATTGGACATTACAAATTACTCCAGGCATATCAGAAAACATGGATAGAGGTCTCTGAGGAAAAAAAAATGATAAAATTAAAACAGTACCCAGCCATGCCATTTCTGGATGCAGACCAAAACAGATAAAATCAGCATGCCAAATATCTCCACTTTATTATTTCTTAGAGAATAGACTGTACTATCCAACCTTCATAACCCAAGTATACAGTTGAATAAACTTTTAAAATATGTGACATACACACAATGGAATATTTGCTAGTCCAACATCTTTAAAAACAACAACAACAGGGAAATGTTGTCATTTTCCATAGTCACAAATCTAGAGAATATTGGGAATGGATTAATCCAGGAACATAAACAAAAACATTATGGTCTTGCTCATATGTGAGATCTACAGAAATCATCAAACTTGGGCTGGAAGGCTCACTGGGTAAAAGTGGTGGTAAATCCTGAGCTCTTGACCACACAAAACCTAGAGTTGGTTTGCCAGTCTAGAGTATTCTACTTAAAGTCCTGATTGCTAAAGGCCTATGGCTCCAGAGTGAGGAGTGATTTATTCATGGTTCTCCTACATGGATTGGATGCTTGTGGCTCCGGTCTTGAGAGTCCAGTGGCCAAATATTTGGTAGGTAATACAAGCTTTAGCTTTCAGTTTCAGTGAGCACCTGCTAGAATCACAACCACTTCCAAGAGGTCTTTATGTACTGGGATCCTCAGCTCCACAGTGAATAGTGCTAACATCTAAGGCAGCTGTTATTATAGCTCTTAAGCCTAAAATGTTGGGACGGCATCTTAAGACTAAAATGTCAGGATTGGCCCTTAGCATTCTCTGATATTATAATTCATAGACGTAGGGTTTAGGAGAATCTTGACTCTTAAAGTTGGCAGCACTCCGGAGTCTTCCAGTTTTCAGCACTCACAGCTCTTCTCCTGGTTCATTATAGCCTGTTACTCTTCATCCTCAACTCTGCACTCCCTTCTGCCTTCCTATTACATCCACTGCTGCCTCCACCTGCACTGCATTTGTTCTCTGAACTTTCCACCATCATCAGTGTCTGCAACTTTTCAACTCTCTTGTTGCTAGGCTACTGCCATTACACCACTACAGCTTCTACCATCTCTTCTTTATGACTGACCTCTCACAGCTTATCTAAAGTAAAAGTAAACAGAAAGAGGCTGCTTACAATAGAAACCTATTATTAACATCAGTGGTGCTTAACAAGGTTCTAATTACGACTGAAGCCTGACCTAGATCCCCATAAAGAACTGGGTCACTTAAATTCAACAAAGCAACTAAACAACATATGAAAGTTCAGGGGGAAGATGATGCAATTTTATCTCATCATTTAATAAATACTTCTTGTCAACTCGATGATCATTGGGGAAAGATAAGTAATATTCTTTGAGTAGGAGGAAAAATGAACTAAAGAGGCTTGACATCTGCTTATTTTTCATATAGATTTTACTTAATAATTTGCAAATTTCGGTTGGCTTGATTTCTATGTGTTACTGTATTATAACTCAGTAGCTTTAAAAATAACAAAATTGTGCGGTGTATGAGTATTTATAAGTTTATGCCATCATGCATGTGTAAAGATCAAAGCTCAACTTTCAGCATTAATTATATCCTTCTACCTTGTGAGTTCTGGGCATCTAACTCAAGCTATCAGGTCATGTGACAAGCACTTTTACTCACTGAAATATTTCACTATTCTTAAAAACTTTTTGTTTCTCTCATGGTCTGAATGTGGAGAAGAAAAACTGATGGCCAATTTATTTTTATTACATACTACATGAAGAGAGCATGCTTTGAATATAAAGTATGAATTATCAGTTAGCTGCAACTTGTGAAGATTTTTTTTTCCTGTGCAAGTTACTAATTAAAATCTGGGTCTGCTAGGCTTTGGTTCAAAGGACTACCCCAACTAGCTATGTGACAAAGAGCAAGTGAACTCCATGTTGAAGACATCAGCTTCCAACTTATAAAATACAAATATTCAGTTTGATGATTCCCTATGTGTATTCAAAATTTCATAACTATTTCCCCAGAGCAAAGGTTGTTATATGAGAAGAGAAGACTCCACAAAATATGTAAAAGGAGAATATTGATGCAGAGGAAATTAAAGTTTATTATGAAGCTTCATGATTAATGTTACAGACAATGAAGCACCTTTAAACATCTACATATACATACACATTTAAACCTCATTAGAATACTCTAATGAGACGTATTTGCACTTACATATGAGGAAAGGAATCAGAAGAAAACATATTTTTCTTTAACTCTCTCCTCTATTAAGTAGACCCAAGGTCCTTCATCCCTGGTCTGTGTTTCAACAATTGGATAAAAGAGAACAAATTCATATAGGGACACAAGGTAGGAGGAAGCCAGGTAAGTCCTTCAGAGTTGAGAAAAAGGACTATAGGGTAGGAGAGCCTCAATACACTGTTTTAGTAATGACATTAAGAATCAAGCAGTCAAAATCATACACTTCTAACATATGTGTCTTTTGTTGGTATGAAAGGAAATTTTCTTAGCATTTTTTTCATTAAAAAAAACTGTTTATATTTAGAAAAGATGGAAGAGTAAAGACAAAAATTGATTTAAATATTATCCCAAATAATTTGAACCTCTTTTTTTGGTCTTTTGAGACAGGGGTTCTCTGTATGTTTCAGGCTGTTCTGGAACTAACTGTAAATCAGGCTGGCCTGGAACTCACAGAGATCTGCCTGCCTCTGCCTCCCAAGTGCTGACATTAAAGGCAAGCACCACCACCACTCGCCTTGAACCTAAATTTTCTTAACAAAATAATAAGGATGTATAGAATATTTTAAATATGGCAACTATAAAATTTATCATCTAATTTCACCTGAGTACCTTTAGGATAAGGAAGTAATGGAAATGGCATTAAAATATCTTGAGAAACTATCCATCAGAGAATGTTATACAAACTCAAATAATATCCAAGATAATTAGGGCTATTGTTATTTTAAAAAATAAGGAAGGGAGTGTTCAAATAAGACTCAGATATTTGGTTAACCCATAAAGATTTCATTATTGGATAGTAGCTCTGTTAATCATCCTATTCAATATCTATGTGGGCTAGGACATTTCTAAAATTTATGCAACTACAGAAACTCTCTTCTTTTTTGAAAACCCTTAAAATATTGGTTTTCCTTTAAGAAAGGATGACATGGCAAGATTGCTAGTAGCTTTAGAGAGAATAACACAAAGCTTAGTATAAAAATAATTCCAAAATTCTACATCCAAATGAAGAGAAAAATAAAATTAATAAAATAAAATCATGTGCTTGATTGGATAGACCAATAATAAAGAATGATAAATTCATTTTTGTTGAAGAATCTAAGTGAGTTCTCATTTTAGGAATACACGTTTTATTCCTTGCTGTTTATTATCCAGCTACTGTATCTTCTTGATAGAGTCTTCATTCTGGTGGGCACCTGATTAAGCTATTGCTTTTAGTTCTTTCTGATTCCCTCTGCATTTAATGAAAAGAATGCTTACCTTGCTGAAAAGTTTGAAAGACAGTTTGGAGGAACCAGAATACATCCATAGCCAATGAAGAACCTTTGTTCCCATGGACAAAACTTTGGCTTTAATTGCTATTCTTGAAGTGGAAGGAGTGGAAGGAAGAGAGCTCCTTGAAGCTGAGTGCTATGTTTAAAGTGTGGTACGAAACATGTCATCTCTCCAAATAAGTTTATTAATAGGATACTAGATCATAGTTTGAGCTTCATGTTTCTTTCTCAACTGGGTTAAGCTTGAGAATGGTTTATTTCTCCCCTGACAGTTACTATTGAGACTGTTGGCTAATTTAACATGTATGTTTTACAAGTTGTTGATTTCCTTAAGAAAAGTATATCCTGAAATAATGAGATACTCAGTATTGATGGAGACCTGTCATATGTACCGTCTTTGCCTCAACTCTCAAAACTGAAGAAAAAAATGTCCTCCTCTGAATATTTTCAAATTAGATTTTGTAATAATTATTCCTCATAAATTTAATATCATATTATATCTATAATATGTTATACTTTCAGGAACTTCTTTGAGCAAGTTTCTTTCTGACTATTTTCCTATACCGTTGATAGAACACAGTCAAACTCTTCCAAAAGAGGTGAGCCCTAAATTAACAATGAGTGATATCTTTCACAGAAGTGTCTAAATTATGGAAAAAGATGGAATAATTGTGGTAGAATTTTGCAAGTTCTCATACAACTTGGCATTCTCCATATTTACCAGCTTACCTTTAAGCTGAAAAGCACAAACAGCTATTGGAAGGACAAATTTCATGAGTTATTTTCTTCAAACCAAGAATACAACTAAGAATAAGAATCAGGGAATAAGTAACTACAAAACTGTCTTACAAGAGGAAAAATTTAATATGTTCTGAATATTAATTGATCAGCTTCAGCAGACAAGTGACTACCTAAACATTCATCATAAAGTTTCCTGACATTAGGACAATAATTTAGTAGATCAATATATTTTTACTCATGAAAAAGTATCTCAGGAACTGAGACGAAGTATCAGTAGTATGAGCTTTGGGAGTGCAGGTATATTCGATGTGAATTAATCAGTACTCCTAAATATTTTCAGTCTTTTAGCCTTGACCCCTAGACTTGACTAAAAGTGTTTAAAAATTCATAATTATAACAAGTTTAGCGAGTGATGTTTCAGAATGATTCCTTTTGAATGATTTCTTTTTTATGGATCACATTAATGTCCACAGATTAGTTTTCACAAAATATTATCTCAGTGACTTTTGTCGTGTCTGAAATGGGAACATAAGCACTAATCAGTGTCATAGTTTTCTGTCCCTCCAGCCTCAACTCCTGTGTCTTAGGCCTGAGGCTGACCATATGGCTTAAGAATAAATCTTTTCATCACCCAGAAGGTCATTGTCTATCTTTAGCAACATGCTAAAACTGCTTTGAGCTTATGTCTTACATCTCAGAATGACTTTGAGAAATGATAAATCTTTGCCAAGAATAAACATGACATGTTCAGCTGAGAAACAAAACAAGCAAGCCATTATGATTATGATGTGATAGAAAAAAGCCTTAAAGATGATAACATATTGAGGAAATGATTTTAGCTCTCTCCAGTTGTAATTAGGAACAATCAAATGTATGAGCAATCAGTTTCTAATTAAGTATGTCAAAAGTGAAGGCATATTGGTTGTTTATTTTACTACTATTTTTTTTGAGAGCTTCCTTGATTCCCAGTGCTCAGTTAGGTAAAACTTAATACAAATCTATATTTTTAAAATTTAACTTTTCAGCAAGTTTTGAACTGCAAATATAAAGTCTCACCAACATGACTGCCTAAGCATGATTGGAACAAGAACTACAAAAAAAGACATATTAAACTAGACCAGAGAATGATTAGGTTGCCACACTCCTACACAAGGAATGTCAGGCAACTAAGGAATAGTGCGAGTAGGAAACAGTAGTCTTCTCTAGGGAAGAGCACGTCAATTGATTATCCAACACTAAATGGTCAGCCCTGAAAGTGTACATACAGGTAACATTACAGAGATTGAGCAGGTTTTATTTAGGAACACACACACATGACATACACACATAACACACATATATGTGCATATGTGTGTGTGTCATGCATGTATGAAAACATGAATGCATCTGCGCATACATGCACCTAAAAGCAATTAATTAAAAAAGAAACAGTGAGTTTGAAAAACAACAAGGAGCATATGGACATGTTTGGTGAACAGGGAAAGGGGTTATGATGCATTTATTATTATCTCAAAAATTATGGAGAAATAAAAAGGAGGTTTGTGGGTCTTTCTCTAGTTTCAGGTTCTGCAGAGAGCATGGGTTTATCAAGTACAAGTATGAGTAGACAATCAGCATTCTTATAAAGCATCCACTTATTGATTGGTGCAAGAATCATTGTTAATGATTTTTTTGTCTGTTTGACTTAAACGTGGAAAAGTCAGTCTGCTATAACTCAATTCAGAAGCATAGATTGGCAATAAAATACAAAATGCAAAGGAAAAAAATGAACACTTAATTTTGTAGTTGACCTATCTCAATTGTAGATTAAGACAATAATTAAGATTAGATGCTCATTAAAATGCAATCTCAAACAAAAAAGTAAGCAAAACATTTAAAAGTATGGTCAAATATTTGACTATTTATGCCACTGGTCTTCCTTGATGTGAGGACAAGCTAGCAAAGAATATTTTGGTAGCATCTTGAGAGCCAGCATTTGGGGTCCAAGCACTCTCTTGTAGTAGGCAGGTAACTCAGGTTCTATCTGCAAGAACTCTTTTCTGAAGATTTTTTTCAACAGTCCCCCTTTCTTTTCCTTCCTTCAATATTCTCTCTTCCTCCTCTGTCAAGTTCATGACCTCTGTTTTAATCAGTTGTTATTACATGCACATTTGTATTTGTATATGGATATGTATTCCTTAATATAAGCTATTGAGTCCACATCAAAATATAAATAAAAAATAAAAAAAGATTAGATGCTCATTTCAATTTAAAACAAAAAAAATCTAATCTGGATACTGTCTAGCGAAAGAAAAACTGAAGTAGACAGGTGGAGCATCTCTTCAGTCTTAGGTTATATTGATATTCAGAACTTAAGTGAGACTCATAAAATACATAATTGTTTGACAAACCTTAACATAGTCTAGAACTAAGACATAGGCACCAAATTAACACTTCACTAGTCAAACTTTCCCCCAGACTTTTAGGACTTTTCATACAATATTATACTTTTATGTCATAGTGAAAATTCAGTAGCCACTTGACTCCTTTTCTTCTGTGAAAGACATAAATAATAATCACACACACACACACACACGCACACACACACGGGAGGAGAGTGCGGGAGAGGGAGGGAGAGGAAGAGAGAGAAAAAGATTTTACAGCACTGCGTCCATTACTCTGGTTCTCTTTACTCTTGCTGCTATGGAAGTTGACTCTGACACTGAAGCCTAGGAAAGGAAAATTTTGGTTTTTTTCTCTCCTTGTTGTGTGGTCATTTATCTGCATAATCAAAATCTGACTATTTTGAGTATCATTAATTTCTATTTTAATTTTTTCTTTTTGCTTTCTCCCTTCCCATTTTGTTGTGCCATGTCTTCTCATTTTCTTTTTATTTGTTTAAATGTAAGGTTCACATTACAGTATATATTTATATATATATACACACAATATGTGTATATCATATATAAAATCATATTACAGATAGGAATAAAATAATAATTAAATCAAAACTCAAATTATTTACTTATTTATTTAGTTTGTTTCTGAAACCAGTAATGATAACAATATGGAATTTTTTCAGAAATTAAAAATAGAATTACCATATGTATCAACAATACTTCTGCTGGGCATTCACCCAATGGGCATGACATAAACTCTTTTGAGAAATCTATTTTCCTTCTTTTATTGAAGCATATCTATAGCAGTGAAGGCACAGAAATAACCTAAATGTTAACTGCATGAAGACTTAATTATGTATGCCTTTATACCTCATAGTAGAATATTAATCTGTATTAACAAATGAGATACAGATATGGATTACAACATAGATAAACATGAAGAATGTCACGATAAGTGAATAAGCCAAATTCGGAAGGATCTTATTTCTGTATAGACTCTAAATTGAAGTCTCACTTTGGCTTGTTTATATGACTGTATCATGTGTAATTACTAAATACAGTAGCAGACAACATGTCACATACACAAACAAACACACATACAACACACCCTTAAGAATATATTTAAAATTATTTTGCTCAATCTTTT
The DNA here is from genome assembly GCF_014885135.2 of Alexandromys fortis. Taxonomy (NCBI): domain Eukaryota; kingdom Metazoa; phylum Chordata; class Mammalia; order Rodentia; family Cricetidae; genus Alexandromys; species Alexandromys fortis. The sequence goes on from NW_026067890.1 coordinate 386,010, forward strand.
AATCACCTAAATGTAAAGATAATGTTCTTTCATGTATTGAAACATCTTAATCTCAGAAGAAGCAGAGTTTTATAATAATTACTCTTTGCTTTTTCATTTAAAACTGTCTTATTAATTATTTGAGAATATCATACAGTACAGTTTGATCATATTCACCCCCTCAAATCACCCAAGATCCACTTCTACCTTCCTACCTACACCAGTTCATGTTCTTTATCTCTATTTTAAATCCATTGAGCCCAATAATTGTTGGAGAGTGAATTTTAGATATGAAGCATTCCATTGGCTTGATGAGGTTTACTCACTAGAAATAATGACCTTAAAGAAAGCTTGCTCTCCTTCTCCTGGCTCCCAATTTTCTTTTGTTCCTTAGTAAGTGGTGGTCCTCTTTGCACCTTCCACCTCCATTGCAGGATTGTGGGCTTGAGCTTGGTGAAGTCTATGAATGCTGTTAACACTGCTGTGAGTTCATATTGCATCTACTCTGTTGTCCAGAAAACACTGTTTTGCTTCAGTCATACACTGATCCTGCTTTCCTTAAAACCTGCCAGCTTGTATGCGCTCTGATGCAAGGGGAAGGGAAATGTACTGTGTTGACAATCTTTCTATTAAAACCTATCTTGGTGAGCAACACTTGCTATTGTTATTGTTGCTACTGTCATTTAATACAATCAATTACTTTTCAGTTTTCAAGTAGGATCTTAGTGATTTGCTATATTAATTAGATCGCTTTCTTGAATTTATAACCTTGCATTTTTATTTACTTAGGGCACCATACACATGTGCATGTATGTAAACAGGGAGAGAACAGAGAAAGAGAGAAACAGATAGAGCAGACATCATACGTATTCCATCAATCTCACAAGAAAAGTTTTGACACCAGCACTGGGTTCTAGGCATCATGACAGATAAATAATTCAACCATTGGTTAGAAGGCTGAAGAAAATATGATTGAAAATCTGTAGTGAAATGCCTACTAAGCATTGGCATTTTAATTTTGAAAGATTAAATATAGAAAAAATGTTTCAAAAGTCTTTGAAGATTTATTACCTATAAAATTTTCATACACTGTGATCATACACATAAAGGTTAGTTTAGGTAAGCAATATAGAATAATTTTGGACTTTGTTTAATAATTAAATGTTTTTATTTGGTTATTCTATACAATTTATAGAGTCATTTCATATGATATTTACCACTAAATGAATACAACTGTTCAGTTTTAGTGAAAGTAATAAAAAGAATGAGAAAACATTTAAAGCTAATTTTCCTCTGATCTTTTCTATCCAATTCTACCCCTTTCTCAAAATGTGATACCACCTTTTCCCATTTTTCACCTTCTGAACTTTCAGAAAGAATATCTATATATATGAATATAAACTATATACCTTATATATATTCCTTTTTTCTGAACATTACCTTCTAAAATTATTCATGTTTTTATATAGAAGAAACACTTTTGTTGTGATATAATATTCATTGTATGAATAAAACTGTAATCTATTCCATTGCATGTCAATTATTTTGTTTTTGATTTTGAAAATTAAACCATAGATATCACAGAGTTTCTATACATGTATTCTGGCTACATGCATTTATATTTCTATTTAATATATGTTAGTAAAGCAATGATTTTCTAGGTCAAATGATATGCAGCTTTGTGAAGCATTGTCAAATATTGCTTGAAATGCTTATCCAATTCTGAATTCTGCTCCATTTCACGGAGAGCTCCAGTAGCTCCATGATCTCCTTGAAGCTCAGTGGTATCCATTCATTCTCATCAACCACAAGACAAGCAGCTCTGCCATTCAGTATTGCCATTCTGTTTTACTCCTGTGACTCTAAGGCAAACACACACACACACACACTTGCACACACACTTGCACACACACACACACACACACTATTATAAATCCCTTTTCTGTAAAGCCTAATAAAGTCTATCATGAATTTTTCTCTTTAATTCTCTGCTATCATGGAACAAAGTTTAAAATTGTACAAACCCTTCAATGTGGATGGAAGTTTCTTTCCTGACCAGTTCCACAGCCATTCATTCCCAAAGAAGCACACAGAGGCTTATATTAATCGTAAACAGTTGGCCTATTAGCTCAAGCTTATTAGTAACTAGCTCTTACAAATTAAATTAACCCATAATTCTTGTCTATGTTTAACCATGTAGCTTGGTTTCTTTTCTCAATAAGGTATTCTTATCTTGCTTTCTTCTGTGTCTGATTTGCAACTGAGTCTCTGCCTTTCCTCTTCCCAGAATTCTACCTGCCTGGCTGCTGGACAATTAGCGTTTTATTAAACCAATATGAGTGACAAATCTTTACAAGAACATTGTTCCACAGCACTTCAACTTGTAAAGCATTGTGTACCTTGTATGAGCTTATTTCTTCCTATGCAGCTATTGTCTGTTCATGGAAGACAAAGCATAGTTTTCATGTAATCTAAGAGATATTTTTTATTATGCTTAATTTTAGAGTAAAATAATTTTCCATAGCATGAAGATATTTAATATTGCTTTTTGGAAATTTATTTTTCAACAATTTAAATAGTTAGGATGTAGAAATTTAAGTACTTTCACCAATACTACTCAAATTGCTTCATTAAAAAAGCAATGTCCTTTTTGCCTTTTGGGGTCAAATCTCATTCATGAGCCTGTTTTGATGTGTTTGTAGATCTCTTTCTCCTTTCCCCAGTCTGTTTCACATGTCACTCCGAGCAGTAATATTGCACCACATCAATTACTATCCTACATGAATCTTGATAATCCAGTGAAGCAAATCCCCATAATGTACCCATCTCTAAGTTATCTGTAATATTTATAGGACTTTGAATATATTTTAAAATTAGTTTCTCACCCGGGCGGTGGTGGCGCACGCCTTTAATCCCAGCACTCGGGAGGCAGAGACAGGCGGATCTCTGTGAGTTCGAGACCAGCCTGGTCTACAAGAGCTAGTTCCAGGACAGGCTCCAAAACCACAGAGAAACCCTGTCTCGAAAAACCAAAAATAAAATAAAATAAAATAAAATAAAATAAAATTAGTTTCTCGCTCTGTATGGGAACATAGGGTTTTGAGCAGTAGTAAAGTAAGTGTAGGTGTTAATTTAAGGACCCTTGATACTTCTCAGACTATCAGTGCAGTTCACAGTGTGGTGGGTAGCTCACTTAATGAAAGTCCTAATTGGTACTAGTATTTACAGCACTCACTGTTGCCTGGCTGACTGAACTTATACGAACAACCATAATGCTGACCAGAAATGTTGAAGTACTCATAGTTGTATGGTTTCCTTCTATGTAATTTCTTTATGTCAGACAAAAATGTCCAACATTTCACAATTAATTCTCTTTCCCATTATTCTTAAATTTTGCCTGACTAGGAAAAAAATTTTCTCTCCAACTTGTTGAGCTTTTATTCTTTCTTTTTTTAAATTAATTGTTTATTAAAGATTTCTGCCTCTTCCCCGCCACCGCCTCCCATTTCCCTCCCCCTCCCCCGGGCATTGAGCTTTTATTCTTATTGACCTTGATGAAAATGTTTATTATGTCATTGGTGATGATGATAGGTAAGCTTTCACAAAAAATTACAAGAATTCCATAAATAAAACCCCAATTTCTTCTAGGTTTTGCTTTTATCCATTTAAACATTTATTTTATAACACTTTCATAATGATATATATTGTAACAGGTAAGCTACATTCTCTTTTTAGCCTACTATAAAAATGCCATTTTTAGGTATGTATTTGAAATTCACATCTATCTTATTTTTAATAACACAAAATACACGGCTATCAGCAACTGGTTTGCTACCATTTTGTGCAACTTAATGTTTTTTAGAATAATTTCATGGTGCACAAAGAGTCAATTAAAACATGTGTACTCTTAATTCATTCAGCAAATTTGCCAAGTTTCCCTTTATCAGAATTATATTAACTTTCTCCTCAGCTAGAAGCTTCTGAGAACTGTGACTCTCATGCAAGTTATTGAATTAATGATACTTGAATGCTTGCAGCTAGCAATTCTTATTAATTTTAACAACAGGCTTTAAGCTGGAAAAATGTTCAGCCATTATCCCCAGGGATATCGTGTTACTTATGAACCAAATAAGTGGAGCAATAGAAGGCAACCAAAATATTAACTTAAACCATAATGGCTGACCAGTCTAATACATAAATGTGCCACAAAACAAATACCTTAGGTATAACAAAACATTGAGGTAAAACAAAAACTGCTCCTGCTTCAGAATGTGTAACTTGGCAAGTGAATTGTATAAGTAAAATTGCTGCCCTCGACTACCCCATAAACAGAATTGAATTACAAAATTCCATTTATTGTATAAAACATCCACCTGTCAAATCCCAAATGATTGAGATGCCTTCTCATTTGTTAAAGGGAATGCAAAAATACAAATCTTTCAAATGAAGGTGTATGCATGATAAAACATTCATGTTTCTGTTAGTAAAAAGCTGTTTATATTATTCATAGTAGTCTTTATAGTCTGTGTTCCATGAAACACTACATTTTAGCCTCATTTATTGGTACTCACCTCTCAAGTTTTCAGTCACTTTTGTCATTACTTCATAGATTATTCCACAATGTATGTGTTAAATAAGTAAATTCATTTCTCGTTGACTTACACCTGAATCACAGATAATATGTTTGTCATTTTGTAGCCTATATGAAATATAAAATTGTAAGTGTGATTTTGATAGAGTAGCCAGAAGTTAAAAATCACACAGTAACTTCTGGCTACTCTATCAAGATGTAGAAGATAGAGCCTGCACTTTATAATTTTTTAAGTTCATATAATATTTGCATTTTGTGAATTACTACCTTCAGGGAATTACAGTATCATGTTAACTCTTCTTTGAGCTATATAAGGGTATGTAAGTTGAGATAGTTCCTACGACTTTAACAGATACTATTAAAAAGCAAAGAATAGTTATGAGTTATGTGATGTATAATAATAAAACATTTATTATTATAAGAATATCAGTTCAGAGTTTATTTTCCTATCTTAGAATTCACAACCTTGACTATACGCCCATATTTTTAATGAATACACTTTGCAAGTGCAAGATAATCAAAGCTTAGAAAATAAAACATTTTTATTAATATAGATGGTATGAATGTCAGTGTGATGAGTCATCGTGTTCAAGTTTTTATTTGTTATCTATGACGGAATTTTCTCTAATCACAGTTATGGTGTTTTCCTGAGATCTTTTTGTCAGGTAGAAGGGGCTTCACCCAATAATTGCATATATAATATTTACAGCCTCACCAAAGTAAAATGCTAACTGACCCTTACCCGTGCTTAGAAAACACATTATACAATGAAAAACTGATCACCATTGTGCGCCTTTAACCATAGCTCAGTAGAACCTCCATATAATTGACTAGTGGTTGAGATAAGCCTACAAATGCATATCAGATGGTTGTCTCCATGTCTACAACATCAATACTGGTATGTTAAAATATTGCCAGGGTAGGCACTGTCAGAATGATCTCCATGAACTTCAGTTTGTTTAAATAATAGAAAACTTTGTTTTAAAAGTGAACTGGCTACAGAAATTATTTTGCCAATGTAATTAGCGCTACGATTGTCCTCAGCCTTTGTCACCTCTTTCTTTCTTCCTCTCCCTCTTCTTCATAATGCTAAACATGTAGTAAAATTCTGAAGGAACTACCAAGAAGGTTTTTTTTGTTTGTTGGATATATGGGTGTAACATGCTTATGTATGCATTGTGGGAGTCCACAAGTGACTCGGTTTTGATCTCGAGTACATTCCGACTTATAAGTCAATAAAGGTCAAGCTGGTTTCCTCCAGTCTCCTTGAGAGTTATAAGAATGTTCTGATTAAGCCCGTGAGGAAGAACATTTTATCTAGCCAAACACAAACTGTTTACACCTGCTGGAGGTACATAAAAAAACTTCTAATGCTAGCAGCAGGTACATTATGAGATAGTGAGCCTGCCTGTTCCTTGACTCAAGGACAGAAGAGTGATGTGGTTAAGATAGTGTCTGATTGCGTGTGCTGTGCTTTGTTCTGCTTCTGCTTTTAGTTTGTATATAAGCAGACTTAGTTAAACTCAGGGGTTTTCCACATTGACCGACAGTCCTTCTGTCCCTGTCCTGTCCTCTTTAGTTTTTTTCAGTCCTTTCTCCTCTATTCAGCTATCCATCTCAATCTTTGGTTGGCTCCAACAATACATGTGGGTGCTTGTTCATGTGAGGGTCTATGTACACATATGTGCATGTGTGTGGAGGCCAACAGTTGATTTCTGGGTTGTTCATCCAATGGTTTCCGCTTTAGTTTTTGAGGCACATCTCAATGTCTAAGTAAACTCTGAGTTCTCCAGTCTTGTCAGCCTGATCTGCTTGTCCCCTAAATTTGCTATTTCTGCCTCCTGGGAGATAAGAACATGGGTGGCAGTTGTCCAATGTCTTTTTATACAGCAATCTGTGTATTCAAATTCTAGCCCTCATGATTGTGTGTCAAGCACTTTGTCCTACACTTGCTCTGTGGCCCAAGATGTTTTCTGAAGTTGGTGTCCCATTGTACATTCACTCAGCATCTGTTAAAGTTTCCGTTTTCCTTCCTTGCATTATTCTGTGATGTTTGCTGTTGTTGATGCTTTGCTTTAATTTGATGGAGGTTTAATAATATCTAGTTGTAATTTTAACTTGCTTTCCCTAAAGGCTAATGGTGATGCACATATTTCTTCTGGCTTATTTACCATTCGTATTTCTTATTTTATGAAGTGTCTCATCAAAGACACTTTGATGTTTTATTGGTTTCTGTATGATCCTATTAGCAAGTTGTTGAGTTCTTTATATATTCTAGATACACGTTATTTGACAGATATATGTTTCATAGCCACTAGCTCACATCTGTGTTTGCAAAAGCAGGATAGAGCTTTAACTGTTTTTCCACATTAGCCTGGCGCAAATTGTCCACAGAGCAACACTAAAGTACACCCAGCAGCAAATGGATGTTTTTAGGAGACAAACCTTGCAAAGTTTATGATGCAGTAAATAATCTACATTGTTATTGAATGCACTTGGGAATCCTTTTTATATTGTTTTTATTTAGATTGCTCTTGAATAAATGGAGTTTTATGAATGGGCTTGCAGAATAATGTTTTAGAAAAATATACAAGATAACAGCTGCTAAGACAGAAGAATGGAAAAGAAAATGAACTGAAACTTTTTCAGCCTATAAAGATGATGGATCAGTTGACACTTGAGCAATTATGGACATTTTGTATAAGAGATAAGAGAATTGAGGTTTGTTACCAGAGTGCAAAGTCCTCCTATTCATCATAAGAGCAATCACAAATATTTTATTTTACTTTTAGAGATTCTATCTCACAATAGAGCATAAGCTGAGCTCACACTTGAGAACCTTCTTATCTCAGCATCCTAGGTTTTGGTATTATAACTTTCTTTCCTGCTCTATCTATCTATCTATCTATCTATCTATCTATCTATCTATCTATCTATCTATCTATCTATCATCTATCTATCTATCTATCTATCTATCTATCTATCTATCTATCTATCTACCATCTCTCTACCTATCATCTCTCTCTATTTCTCTACCTATCATCTATCTATCTATCCTTGTGTTTATATGAGTGTGTGTAGTGTTCACAATCAGTCTCAGAATTTGTTCAGGCACTCAAACATTGAGCTTCATTGATATTTCTTGAAGCCCTTTGTATACTGTTTTACAAATACATCCTAAAATAGATTTGTTATAAATGTATTTGGACTTTTTTTGGTTGGGAGGTTTTTTTTATGACAGCTTCTATTTTCTCACAACTTATAGGTCTATTTAAATTGTTTACCTGGTCTTGATTTAACTTTGGTAAATGGTATTTATCTTAAAACAAGTCCATTTCTTTTACATTTTCCAAATTTGTGGTATATGAGCTTTTGTAGTAAGACCCAATGATTCTCTGAATTTTCCCAGTGTCTGTTATTATGTCCCTCTTTTCATTTCTGATCTTGTTAATTTGCATGTTCTCTCTCTGCCTTTTGATTAGTTTGGATGAAGGTTTGTCAATCTTGTTGACTTTCTCAAAGAAGCAGCTTTTTGTTTCATTGATTCTTTGTATTGTTTTCTGTGTTTCTAGTTTGTTGATTTCAGCCCTCAGTTGAATTATTTCCAATCTTCTACTCCTCCTGGGTGAGTCTGCTCCTTTTTTTTCTAGAACTTTCAGCTGTGCTGTTAAGTCTCTAATGTGAGCTTTCTCCATTTTTTTTTAATGTGGTTACTTAGAGCTATGAACTTTCCTCTTAGCACTGCTTTTGTAGTGTCCCATACGTTTGGGTATGTTGTGTCTTTATTTTCGTTGAATTCAAGGAAGACTTTAATTTCTTTCTTTATTTCTTCCCTGACCCAGGGATGATATTGTAACTAACAAACGTTAACAAACTACCACCAGAGGAGTGCAGGCATGAAAATCATTGCTATTATTTCTGTTATACAATATTTCCACATGATGCTTAATGAAATTCAATTTCACCTTTAATACCTGTGAAATAAGGATGATAATGAGTTTCTCTGTCCTCAAGGATCTCCATCCTCACGGATAAACCTATGACTGTGTGAAACATGAGTTTCATCAGAGTCTCTTCAAATTCATAATGACTGAAGGATGTATGTGTTGGTGTGCATGTGTTTGCGAGTATATGCGAATGTGTGTGCCTATCTGTATATTGTGTGTGCATGTGTGTTCTGTGTGTGTATGTTTGTATGTGTGTATATTGTGTGTGTGTATGCGTGTGTAGGCATTTGCGTATGTTTTTGGCCTTGCGGTTACAGCATTTGTCAGAATTTATCTGACCTGCTAGTTAATTCAATAACTTTTGCTCTGTCTTCACAGTGTTTACTCTAAAATTGTGGTACTCTGCAGATCTATACACTCACCTCAATCAATATTGTGGGATGTTTTCTAAACTCTCGTAAAATAAACCACAAACCATTTTAAAAGTAAACTACTTTGTTCAGCTTCTCTTGAGTGTGATTTGGTTTGAGTGTGGCAATGGAAAGTGATATATGTTCAACAGCCCTCCTCCTTGAGACACAAAGTCAAATCAAATGTGAACTGTGACTTTTAGTCCTCTGAAAAGCACTAGCTCCCTTCTCTAACTAAATGTGACTTGTGGCATCTCCAGAGCCTTAACCTTGTCTTACTTGAGGATTAAATTTATTGAGTCACTTAAAAGAGGTGAACGGTAAAGAGCTTTACTCGACAGTCTTATCAACCTTATTCAAGTCAGAATTTCCTCTTTTGACCTGTGTATCTTTTGAAATTATCACTCATCTAAGTCTAATTTTATTTACTTACCTTATATTATTCTCTCCTTCTGTCTGTCTCTGTCTCTGTCTGTCTCTGCTTCTCTGTCTCTCTGTTTCTCTCTCTGTCCTCTCTCTCTCTCTCTCTCTCTCTCTCTCTCTCTCTCTCTCTGTCTCTCTGTCTCTCTCTGTCTCTCTGTCTCTCTCTCTCTCTGTCTCTCTCTCTCTCTGTGTGTGTGTGTGTGTGTGTTTCTGTGTGTGTGTATGAATGCAGGTGCCCTTGGAGATTAGAAACAACTGATCTTCATGAAGCAGATATTGAAGGTTCCTAAGATGTTCTGAGAACTGAAGGTGGGTTCTCTAAGAGAAAGCATACAGTTCTAACTGCTGATCTATCTCCATAGTCCACGAATCCTCACCGTAACTTCATGACTAGAGTAAGAATTATGACAATCCAGTTGTTGCAATGGGGATTAAGTAAGGTTTTGAAGCATATAGAATAGAATCCAGCTGTAACATGTTGTCAAAATTGAGCTAGTTATCTAATGACATAAGTAAGGTTACACTATTGTCATTATTTCTTGAGTTTGATGTTTTAGAACACAAGACACCAGCTGTAATAATGCTATTATCACCCCACAGAACTTCCTAGTCTTCCCTCTTTCGCCATCTGTGGAAATGTAGCAAACTAATATTTTCTTCTTTGCCTGACCCTCCATCACTTATGATATCCACAACTCTTCACAATATTAGTATTTGCTTCATTATACAAAACCTATCTGATGTGCAATATTGTAGAATTGTAAACCATATGAAGAAGTAGAAAACAGAGTACAGTAAGCATAATCACAAAGCGATACAGTCTTCAGTTATGCAATGAACCATCACACATAGTTCCTGACAAAGTACGTTCAAATTTAGAGGATTCTGTTACATCTCCAGGTGACACAAAACTTAGCAAGCATTTGCGTGATTCCATAATAAGCTGTGTGTCCTCCACCTTTGACGTGAACTGTACCCTCCATCTGTTTAGAATAATCTTTCAGCGGCACACTCATTTCGAGCATGACTGACTTTTCCTTCGTACTTCTTGGAACACCCTCTCCAGTCACAGGGGAGATCCATATTAATTTTTCAGTAGCCACCTTCTGTTACCCTTGCCACTCACAAAATTTACTATTCCTTCTTCAGCATTGTTTTTAAGCAACATGAAAAATCCTGGAGTTACAGTTTCCACAATACTCCAAATAACTTATTTACTTATTGGATCAACCATACAAAACACATTTCTTAAACTTAAGCACTGTTTTTATAGTCCCTGATAATAATCCAATGGGTTTATAGATTTAAATAAGTCAATGAACATTGTTTAATTAAACCGGGTGTGACACCTTTCTGCAATCTTTCGATCATAGTTCTACAGCATTGATAAAAAGTTTATTTTCAAGGCTCTGATAATCACCTCTAGTGTTTTATTTTTAGTTTCCTATGGTTGATTTTCCTTCCTTTTCTCGATACATATATGTTTAAATAAATACATGTATGTACCCTTCATTGATTGAAATTATTAGCTGTCAAATCTTATGTTCCCCAAATAAAATGGACATGTTTCAGGCCAGTGGGGTTCCTATTTAGTTTGTGTTCCCTACAGTGATTATATCTGGAGGGAATCAATAGCCTCATAAACTAACAGCTGAAGGAGAAAATCAGTAGGTGATTCCTCTTTAGTGATTAATTTTCTCAACAGGTAAATGTTGTCTTCTAAGACAGGATTGTTTGGAAGTCCTTCAGAGTTTGCATTGGAAAGAAAAATACCCTTTTTTTGATACCTGAGAAAATAAATTCTTCAATTTTCAGTTAGTATATTTTGAACAGATCAAACTGTTATAGTTTCCCCTCTTATGATAATAGAAATCAATACACATTAGTTTTTAAAGATGAAAGTCAGACTAAAATGATGTAGAAGCATTGAAAATATGTTATTAATAGGTATACCTCATGTTTGCATCAGAAAATGAATCATCAAAATGAAAAAGATCACCAACATTGTTATGATTTTTGTAGCATTATTATTACTGTACTAAATATGATTGAAATGGATACATAGAACATATCACTCATCATAATTTAAAGAGGCATGCATCAATGACCAAAATATACAGCTGAATAAGAAATTTATTGCACTAAAATGCTTTCCTCTTTTTAAAAAATCATGTAGATATAACAACGGCTACAGTGAAGAAATGCAGTGTTTCTTAAGACATTACTAGCAATTCCTCACATAATATTATTATTCCTGGTGGGCACCTTAAATTTAATTAAAATGTGTAGTTCTTCTCCAATGTAGAAAGTAAATCTGACATGCTTTAACTAGAATATAACCATGCTTCTGTTTGCCATAAATAATCAATGAAACAGAGAGAGATTTCTGCTTATTGTGTTTTAAATTATACCCCAAAAGACAATTACATGGTTAAAAAAAATAAAAAATAGAAACATTTAACTAAATTCAGTTTTTTTAACCTTTTCTAGTCATTGTACAGAGTGTTAGAACCATTATTCTAACATCTGAACATGTCAAGATACCATTGACTTTCCTGAAGGGAAAAAGTCATTCCTCAAAGTGCTGTTACCAAAATAATTAGGAAGGATGGCTGGTAGGATGAACAGCAGATGTTACTCTGAGATTTATTTCCTTATTGCCATCTTGCATTTGTGAATATGCTGTTTCCTATTCATTTTATCTGTCACCATCCCCTCCACAGGTAGGCTTCGTCTCTTTGCCTCCCACATCTCTAAGGGAAAGAATATAAATCCATCAAAGTTTCTGAGATTGGGAAATAGTGATATGATGCTCTTATACAAATAAGAATTGTAACGAAAATGCTAAAATGTGCACTTCTGGTTTATATTGCATTATTAATTTTCTCAGAATCTTCTTGTGTCTTTAACTCACCCAAGGTTATAAAACATTTTCTATGATCAATGTTGAATCTCATCATTGTATATCACTGATGTTTATGATAGAGTTGAGCATCTGGCCTCGTTGATTGCTATACTTGTGTACTTTACCACCCACTGAGGACTTCAGTATAGATTATTTTTTTCTTCACATAGTAGTAAGACTGAATTTGAAACATTAATTAGACCACATCACTTTTCTAATCCAAATCTCTAAAATGATTCTAATTTTATTTGGAAAAATATGCAGGAATTTTCATGGTTATCAAAATTTTCCTTAATTGATATCTGGCTGTTTCCTATGCATGTTCCTAAATATTTTCACTCATTGATGTCTACCTTCACTAAATGATTTTCTGAAAAATGTATTTCCTCAGGGTCTACAAAAATACCTTTTATTATTTTCGTGTGTGATATCTGGCACTTTTACTTCCATTTCTATTTGTTACTATCTTTTTGTACAGTGCCTTGGCTGACTTTACTGTTTACATATATACTGTACTGACAACTTTAGACTTACTATGGTTCAACTTAAACAGTTCTACATTTTATGGTGATATGATAAAAGTGCCACAGAACTGTTTGTTTTACATTTATAGTTTTCAACAAATTAAATGGGTTGTTCAGACTTTATCATAAAATAGGGATTGCATTGTTTATGTTGTCTTAAATGTAGGCTAATAAAATTGTTATAAATTATTTCAAGGCCAGCCAAACTAAGCAATAATTTTCATCTGATAAGAATTTTAAATGTAATTTCAAATTAGAATATTTCTAGTCACATTGGGTTTATTAAATGCACATGATACCATGATAAACCAAAGTATTTGTGTTATTTTATGATACAGTGATTTTTTTCTTAATAGTAGTATTAGTCGTTATTTGCAACAAAATGAATATCAATAAATGTTTATAGGATGGGTGACTAAATAAAACAGATTTCAGAAGTAAAGATCACTATTATTATCCTATCCCATAGGAAAGATCACTATTATCCTATCCCTTAGGAAAGATCACCATTATTATCCTATCCCTTAGGGGTTTGTTTCACTTGCTTGCTTACTACTATTTAAATGTTTTTCCATATCTTATTTGTTGCCTTCTTAAGGCATAGCCTAAGCTGTCTCCAACTTGCGATCCTCCTGCCTCAGCTTGCTGATTCCTAGATTTACAGGATTTTATGACTATACCTTTGCTCCCTTCATGTATGTATGTATGTATGTATATATGTATGTATGTATGTATGTATGTATGTATGTATGTATTATCTCCAAAAATGGCATTTCAAATGGCCATATCAAACCACTTGTCTTTTTTAGTCCCTTTTTCTTCTTAGACTTTTTTCATGAATTATAGACCTTTTCAGCTGTATCAAAACAATTTAGTCCCTTAGTCTGGAATTTGTCAAAAATTGCTCTAACTCTCAAATGTTATTTGATTACAAAAAATTTTTATTATTAATGCTCTATCAGCATTTGTATATTTTTTAATATGTAAATTTATTTTAGATATAATTTTACATAATGGTAGAATTTCTTTCATTTGAGTTCCTTGTTTTCTTTTAATTTTTATATAGTATGTGAAAGTCTTATGGCTTTATATCGATGTACAAAGTAACTCCCCCCTCTATAGAGTAGAATATGGCTTTTATGTAATGTTTGAAATCAAAACAGATGTGGAAAGAAAATAGGGACACATAGATATTGGAGATGTTTTATATGCTGTAGATATTACTATGATAGTAAAACTCTATGGATAATGCTTTCTAAAGTGGCTACTCGATTGCTATCTCCTGCTGATGGTCCATTTTATGTCTGTTCAGGTCTTCGATTCATTTTTGTGCAACCCAAGATGAAGACTGTGATACCCAGAGAGGTTTGATGTTCTTCCTTCAAAACCCTTTGTTGTTAGGGTCTCTGGAGAACACATGTTCAGACATAGCAGTGAGTGCGAGGGAAAGCAGAAAGGGAAGAGCAAGTGCTGTGGCAATTCGCTTTAACAGCAATCTTACTGCCATCCTCAAGAGAAGAGTCATTATGGCCTACTCCCAGAAAAAAAGGCTGCACCTAGTGATGCTGTTATTTTGAGTAGGAGCTGCAGCAGGAAATTCACAGGGGATACATTCAATCTATAACAGTGCCCATATTTGAGTTCATGAAACATACTTATGAATTAGACTATAATATCCTTTTGTTGTGGAATCTCATACTTTCCAAGATGTTCAGACTGGTCAACTGGGAAATAAGGCAGAGAAAGGCATTGGAAACACAACAGTCCTTTCTGTGGTGATTTGTCTTCTAATAAATACATAAGCCCTTTGTAAAATGACCTGTCCTTCCTATTAACTTCGCCTCATGCCTCTAGAGCACATAATCCTTTTCCAATTGTTTTCAGTCTCATAATATAAACATTTATTAATAAAATGTAATTTATTCCTTACCTTTAGACTAAATTTCCATTCAATAATGTTCTAGTTTATTTTAAAAGACTTAAAATGTCATGTGGTTTGTAATTTAAAAATAGTACATTTGTGAAGAAATCCAATTTTCAGTGACAGCTAATCCTCACATCTTGGTCTTGTTATACTATCAAGGACGCCCTTGTCAAAATTGACTGAATTAGCGAGTTATAAGAAACTGTAAATAATTTTTGCAGAAAAAGAATGTATCAGTGGAATTCATTTTTTTTCTCTGTCAGAGGATGTAAAACATTAACATTCATCACTCAAGTGTTGATTTTTACATCATTTTCGGTTAAAAAAACCTTTATAGTATCAAATTACTAAGGGGAATTCTATTCAGTGTGTTTTCTAAAGCAAGTGAATTTGACAATCTTTTCTTTTTCACTCATTTCAGCCAACTGTATGAAATGCATATAGTCTGTGTGCATACTTTATAGCCGTGGATGAAATAACATAGTCTTTACTGACTAATAATGCTGAAAGCAAACTTACTTGAAGCTCCAAATTTTCTATGACATACAAGATGCCATTTTGAAAATTACTTATCAAAGTAAAGAATTGTGCTAAAAATTCTGAATTTTGGCCCTTGTAAAATTTTCATTGCTATGGGGTTTGATGAATAGCTGACTTCTATATTTTATGTCAAAAAAATCCATGTTAAAGTAAAAATTGTGGTAACAGATACTTCATGCATTGTTGACCCTTCCATCATATTTGTTCAAGCTTCTTTTCATTTTCTGGTACTCCTTCTCTATGGAGGGAAATAATTTACTGTGGCACAACTGGCATCTCCCTACTCTCTTTTATTTTATTATATTTTTGTTTTGAAAAAGAGAAATCAAACTATCGTTTTTCATTATACATACCAATCTCAGTTCCCATTCCCTCTCTCACTCTCACTCCTTCCACGTACCCCCCACCCTATCCACCATCCACTCCATAGAGAGGGTTGGGGATAATCCAGAGCCCTCCCTAAAAGCAAGGAATCCTTTCAAAGAGAATAGGTTCCCAAAAAGCCAGTACAAGCATCACAAATAAATCCTGATGCCACTGGTAGTGGCATCGCTGTCTGCCCCAGCCATGCATCTGTCAACCACACTCAGATGAACTTGTTTGGACCTATGTTTATTTCTTCCCTGTCTGGCAGGAGTTGGTGAGCTCTCATTAGTAGATGGCGGGTTTATTCATCATGGTCTTGACCTCTTACTCATATTCTCATTCCTCCCACTCTTCTGCTGGATTTTGGGAACTCAGCCCAGGGCTCCAAGACGGGTCTCTGCCTCTGTTTCCATCAATTGCTTGATGAAGGTTCTATGGTGAGATTTAAAATATTCATCAGACTGACTATAGGGAAAGAAAAGTTTGGGCCCTCTCTCGTATATTGCGTAGGGTCTTAGCTGGGGTCTTCCTCGTGGATTTGTGGGAATTTCTCTAGAGCCAGGTTTCTTGCTAACTTCCATAATGGCTCCCTCAATCAAGATATATCTTTCCTTGCTCTCATCTCTGTCTTTCCTCCATCTAGACTATCCTGTTTCCTCAAGTTTTTCTCCCTCCTGCATTTCTCCCCTCCTCTTCCACTTCCTTTTTACCTTCTCTGCCCATACCCATGTTTCCAATTTTGTCTTTATAGGTGGATCTATATGTCTTTTTCTTAGGGTTCACCTTATTACTTAGCTTTTCTGGGATCATGAACTATAGGCCCAATATCCTTTGTTTATAGCTAGTATCCACTTATGAGTGAGTATATACCATATTTATCTTTTGGGGTCTGGCTTACCTCACTCAGGATGGTGTTTTCTAGTTCTATCTTATTTGCATGCAAATTTCAAGTGGTCATTGTTTTTACCTCTGAGTAGTATCCTAATGTTTAAATTTGCCACATTTTCTTTATCCATTCTTCGGTTGAGGGGCATTGAGGCTCTTTTCAGGTTCTGGCTATTGCAAATAATGCTGCTATGAACATAGTTGAACAAATGTCTTTGTAGAATGGCTGAACATCTTTTGGGTATATTCCCATGAGTGGTATTACTAGATTATGAAGCAGATTGATTGCCAAAATATGTAAAAAACTCAAGGAACTGGACATGAAAATTCTAATTAACTTAATTAAAAAATGGGGTATGGAACTGAAAAGAGAATTCTCATGAGACAAAGTTCAAATGGCTAAAGACACTTAAGGTCTTGTTCTGCAGTTGTAAAATATCCTGTGCCTGGAGAGTTAGCTACATGAGGACAGTGCTTTGTATACACATGTGAGTATCCAAGTTTGGTTTCTCATCACTTACATAAAGGCTTGATGGGCATAGTGATCCAATGACAATCACACACATTGGGCTAAGAAGGCAAAGGCAGCAGATCTCCAGAACAAAGTGGCCACATCCGGAGGCTGAATACGTGAGCTCTGAGTTGAAGTGAGATAGCACACACTCTCTCTCTCTCTCTCTCTCTCTCTCTCTCTCTCTCTCTCTCTCTCACACACACACACACACACACACACACACACACACACACGTGCACATGCACCTGTACACACAAGCACTTTTTGCACATATACATACTTTCACATATATTCAGCATTTATAAACTGGGTGTGTTAGAATACATCTGTAAATCAAGCATTCTGAAAGCTGAGACAGGATGATTAAAAGTTTTATCCCAGGCTGAGTTTCATAGCAAAACCTTCCCTTAGCACAAAACTAAAAGAATAAAAATGAATGATACCTTAAAAATGCTTTTAGAAGACCACCATCAAAGCTATGCATTATAATAGATAGAAAACTCACATTTTCAGCTGTTGTTAACATTAGGCAGTTCAATGCGGATTGATGTCTGTATTTACATAGTTAATGAAAAACAGACTTTTTCAATTTTAGTTTAGATTGTAAATTCTGAACATTGTTTCACAGCTTTTAAAGACAAATCGCACATGTTCATTATTCTGTTGCGTTTACTCCGACTGTCTGCTAATGAATACATATGATTGCAAACACTGCATTCAAGTGACTGTCAAAGGCCATGTTCTTCTAGCCACAGACCTCAACATGAGAAAGTGACTGTTACTTTTACTTTGCGTATCCCTGTGAAGAAAAACACAGGCAGTTTATTTTTCAGTACAAATATAGTAAATGTGGTTAATGCACAGAAAATGTACTTAACTTACCTAACAATAAATCCCAAACACATCTTACAAAGGTAAATTGTCTTTGTAGAACAAGAATGGGTCTTGTCATTTATCTGAGATTTTTGCTAGGCTTACCTGCTATTTTGATGAAATATAAGGCACTGCAGTCAATTCTTTGAGGTATTAGAATCACAGAAAAAGTTGAATTATATGGAAATGAATATCTGAATTATTGAAGATGCAGTAATGGGTTTTGTGCTTTGGCAAGTTTATTTCTGCTTTTAGTCACAATGACTGATTTTCGGTCACCATCCTACATGCCAATAATAATTGTTAGATGTTTAAGATGTAACTTGAAATGGCAGTAGATTTCTGTCTTTCTTAAAGTGAAGATTTATGGCAGTTTCAACAAATTTTTAACTGTTTTGTGTATTTCTTTTGCTCAGTTCAGTTCTGTAGAAAACCAATTTTCTTGCAGAAATTATTCTTCACATTAACTTGGAACATAGACCAGAATAAAAATTACCTTAGAGAGTGAAGAAAAGTTTACAGATGAGACATTTATTTTTGCCCCTGGGAAGAAGTTGGATATATGCTAGCATTTTTTACTGTATAATTAATAATATTAGAATGGTTATAATTAATCAGGTTTGGATTTTTAAAGGATGACTATACTGGCCGCAAACAAGTCAATGATGTAAAAATGTGGCAAAACAAGTTTTTAAGTGTGTGAATGATTTTTCATTCTATTCTTTTTTATTGTTATGGAAATTGGAAAAATTATAAAAAACTAAGAGGTGATATTTACCGATAAATAGAAAATTTACTCAACATGATTATTATATTTGTCAATACAAGTCATGGCGAAAGACATCCCAAACTGAAACCTGATATGTGGACAAAGGGTAGACAATTCATCAAGGACCATCAGCAATGGCAGGAAAGATCAACAGCCCTGTTATCTCCCTAATGAGAATACATTTCCTGTCCACAGAAAAATCACACTAATTGACAGTTTTCACAGAAGGCAGGTTACCAGCTTGCAGGTAATCACATTTGGGAAGCAGCTTAACACCTATTATTCTAAAACAAAATTATGAAGTAAAATCTACAATACAAATTAGTAAGTACAAGAAGCAGGAAATATGTCCCCACTCAGGGTCATGAGGCTTTTTGGGAGTGCCACCCTCAATGTCCCCTGCAGGGTTCAGAAGAAGACTTACAGCAAGGGCAGGTCTAAGATGTGAGAGCAAAATCAACTCCCCGCTATGTAATTTTCTGCATCCGTTTCTTTGTTCTTCTTCTGCTCTTCTCCTCCTGTTCTGTAAAGTGTCCAGTTTATATACACATGCAAAACAAAGACAGTTCTCTGAATTGGACATTCTTTCATGTCTGAAGGTCCCAAATGGGATCTATATGGAAGACTCCTTTCCTGACTGCATGGCCTGCCAAATGGAAGGTAGTCGCAGGGAGATGGCTTCTAATGTATCTCAGGGAACAGAGTGCAGACTAGACTGTGCGAACCTAGGTTATTGACTATGTAACCAAATTTCCCACTGGAAGCCACACAGTTTTTTTTGGGGGGGGGGGATGGCTCAGTATAGTAGTACATTTAAAAAAGTTTCACTCACTTATCCATACTCGGCTGAATCTTGCACCAAGGGAGTGCTTATGGTATTACAAGAGATCCACTGTGAGAATCAGTCGATGTGCAAAAGGTGGTGGCCCCAGCACCCTGCATACTGGGTTTCTCCATCAGAACACATTTGTTCTGGTGGGTCAGCCTTCTGCCTTATCAGCTGAAAAATCACTGCATGATTCTTGTGGACCTCAGCAGTTTTTATTACCTTCGTAACAAAATCTGAGAGATACCATGAGAAAGCAAAGCATAAGGCCAACAACCCACATCAACACATATCAAAAACCATTTTTTAAAACATGTGCCTTCCCAGTCCGGCTGGAGTTTGTGAGCTCGCATTAGCTCAAGTAGACTGTTTCAGTGGGTGTACCCATATCATGGTCTTGACCTCTTCACTCATATTCTCATTCCTTCCACTCTTCAGCTGGACTTTGGGAGCTCAGTCCCGTGCTTCAATGAGGGTCTCTACCTCTTTTTCCATCATAGGACCAAACTAGTCTCTCTAATTGTGGTTGGCAGTTGCATGGCTGGAGCAGACTGAGGGGGCACTGGCAGTGGCACCAGGATTTATTCCTACTGCATGGACTGGCTTTTTGAGAACCTATTCTCTTTAGATGGATACCTTGCTCAGCCTAGATATAGTAGGGAGGGCCCAAAGCAATGTGCCTTACCCTCTCTGAGGATTTGATGGAGGTGGGGTGGGAGAGTATGTGGAGGGAATGAGAGCAGGGGAGGGAGTGGGAAGGTGGATTGGTATGTAAAATGACAAGATAGTCTGTTTCTTCTTTAAAAAAAAAATGAAGAAAATTGGGAGCTTGGAGACCATGGGAGAGGGTTGAAAGGAAAGAGAAAGGAAGAGAGGGGCAGAGAAAATGTAAAGCTCAATAAAATCAATAAAAAAAAGGAACTGACTCTCACAGCTTGTTCTTTGCCTTTTACAAGAATGGCTCGAGGCTTGCCTGCAGTGACTTGCACTTGTATTGTTCACATATAAACACAAAAAAAGTTAATGTAAGTAAGAAACAATTAAAATCATATGTAAGAGTTATGATATCAATGAGAGAAAATGAAAATATCCAAATAGTACCTGAATGCTTAGTGCTGTTAAGACAGCATAAAGTTTTCAAATTGAACCACACAGAAAAGCAATAAAAGCATTAGAGGGTTTTTCTTACCCCCAGGGGATTTACCTTGATAAAGAAATATTATGAAATTTAAAAAAAGTATTTAGGAAAGCTAAAACAATTAACAAAAACCAAGCAACACCTTTCAAGAATTTATACATCGGTTTTCAAATTTTGTGGAAACAGCGTGAGTGCATCTATCTTGTCAGTATGTAGAAAGTGGCTTCCCATGATGAGTCAACAAAGTCTGGCTCATCACTTTGGGGCAGGACAAAGTCCCTCCCCCCTATACCTAGGATCAGCAAGGTATCCCTCTTAAGACAATAGGTTCCAGTTCAAACACTAGAGATAAATCCTGGTCCACTCCCAGTGTCCCTATGGACTGCCCAGGCCACACAACTGTCATGCATTCAGAGGGCCTAGCTTAGGCTTATGCAGGTTTCCTTGCTGTCGGTCTGGAGTCAATGAGCTCCAACTAACCCAGGTCAGCTGTTTCTGTGGGTATCCCTATCATAGTATTGACCCTTTTGCTAATATTATCACTTCCCCCTCTCTTTGACTAGACTCTAGGAGCTCAGCCCAGTGCTAACTTTAGATCTCTGGATCTGCTTCCATCCAGTTGCTGGATGAAGTTTTTAAATAACAACTAAGGTAGTCATCAATCTGATTACAGGGGAGGAACAATTCAGGTGCCCTCTTCGTTATTGCTTGGGGTCTTAGTTGTGGGTCACCCTTGTGGATTCAGGTGGAATTTTCCTAGGATGGTGGGTGGACTGTGTGGGAGGCGGAAGTAGCAGAAGGAGGGGAGGGAGAGGGAACTGACAAACCTGATTTACATTATGAGTTTTAGGCAAGTCAAGGATAGAGAGAAATACCGTTTTTTTAAAAAGATGTAAATCAGAAGACACACCAACCATAGACCTCTGACCTCCACCTGCCACAAACAGGTACACACACACACACACACACACACACACACACACACACACATCCCCAGACCTTCCCCAGTAACATTGCCAAGATTTCACTAAAAAGGGGAGTTGTCCAAGTAATATGTCAATTCACTATTTTTTTTAAAGAAACAATATTAGCACTTGAAGGAAAAACAACAACAAACCAAGAGTTTGTACTGGTTTAAACCCTGGCTCTGTGGTTAATAGCTCTCAAAATCAGAGAGTCACTGGGCAAAATTTACTGGTATGAAAGGGAACATCTAATCTGTAGTCAGTTCATCTATTGTAATTATTTAATAACTCCTATATTCATTTCTCTTTTCCAAAACAGTTTCAGGAGGAAATAAAAATACATGTGACATTGAAAAGAGAAAACAAAACTATAATTTAAATATTGAAAATCTGTGCCTTGTTCGAAGTATGAATAAGAAAGCTTGGGATGTAAGAGAGTTTAAGCACATATATTATGAAGTCTGAAGTTCTTTTGTACATAAGATATTAATTAAGCAAAACAGTCATCCAATACTCATTTGTGTTTTTAAGTTAAATTATGTATCCATGCAAATTGAATCATTGCGATTTTAAAGTATATTTCTTGAAGAACATAGCCATATCGTTTTAGTTGGGCTGAAGTCAGAATATAATACCATATTCAGTAGTTTAAAAAATTCAATCATGTTCATATACTTTTTCTTTGTTAGGCTTTGAAATATTACGTTGACCTTTACTAAAATAATGTAACCTTTCTTGTCTACAAGGTAACTGAAAGAATTCATGCCAACTTTCTTACAGAAATGAAAGTCCCCTCTGCCCAATTATATACCACTGGAATTATGCTCTATAGAACTCCAGCAACTTTTCCCACTATTATTAGTGAATGAAAAGCAGGACACTGAAATGCTTTCTTCCCTTACCCCTGAAAAACCTGGCTTGTCAAAAGTGAACAACATGCCGTGGATACTAATTTCTTTTTCATATTGGTGAATATTATTCCTTTGTTTCTTGTTAAATTTGAGGAAACATCTTCTATTCCTGACATGATTTGAATGGCATAAGACTTATTTTTCAAGGTTTTGAGTGAGCCTCTATATGTCCTACATATATTTTTTAAATGTATTCTAGGAAAAGGGAAACAATGTGACCTGGCTTAGACATCTGGCAAAAGGTATTGTGAAAGAACATTTTCCTGTGTAGAAGAAGTTGGGTTCTAGGGAGATGGCTCAGTCTGAAGTTTTTACCACATAATCATGAGAACCTAGGTTCCAAATACTAGTCAGCCAGTTTAACTGAGTTGGAGAGCTTCAGGCCTATTGAGAGACTCTGTCTTAAAGAATAAAGTGAAAGTCAATAGAAGAGGATCAACCACCAAATTCTCATCTCCATATAAGTGTACATACATAATCATGTACACACACACACACACACACACACACACACACACACACAGAGGAAAACCATTTATGACCAAAAAATTTGTCTGGAATTAATTGTACTTAGGAATCGTATTTTAGTCCCCAGAAGGAGATCTACATTTTTGTTAATTTACTCATTCAGTTTTCCATTTATATTTTGACACTAAAGAGGGACAAATTTACAAATAAATAATGTTCTAGTTTCATTTTTTATAATGGTGAAATATGTTTACAAAAAAGCTTAAAGAAGAAGAGATAATTAACAATGCCAGTTTATAGCCCATCATTATAAAGGAAACCAGGAAATAAACCACTAGTCACATCACATGCACAGTCAAGAGCAGAGGAAATAAATACATGTAGACTTGCTTGTTTATTTATGTGCTTAATCACAGAAAGTTTTTTCTTCTGTTTTTTTATTGTATTTCTTTTTTTTATTTTTAAGACATTGTTTTATTTTACATACCAATCCCAGTTCCCTCTCCTTCCCCTCCTCCTGCTCTCGCTACCTTACCTCTACTTCTCAGAGAGGGTGAGGCTTCTCATGGGGAGTCCACAAAGTCTGTCACATCAGTTGGGGCAGTACTAAGACCCTCCTCCTTGTATCTATGCTGAATAATGTATCCTCCATAGGGAATGGGCTCCAAAAATGTCAGTTCATGCACTAGGGATAAATATTGTTTACACTGCCAGTTGCCCCACAAACTGCCTAAGCCACACAACTGTGTTGCTCTTTCTTCTCTTTTTTTTTTCTTTTTCCTTTTTTTATTGAGAATAAGATAAAAAAGTTTCCGCCTCCTCCCAGCCTCCCATTTCCCTCCCCCTCCCCTCACTCTTCTCCCCCTCCCCCCACTCCTCTCCCCCTCCCTCTCTAATCCAAAGAGCAGTCATGGTTCCCTGCCCTGTGGAAAGTCCAAGGTCCTCCCCGCTCCGTCCATGTCTAGGAAGGCGAACATCCAAACTGGCTAGGCTCCCACTAAGCTGGAACATGAAGTAGGATCAAAACCCCTTGCCATTGACCTTGGCTTCTCATCAGTCCTCATTGTTCGCCATGATCAGAGAGTCCGGTTTTATCCCATGCTGTTCCAGTCACAGTCCAGCTGGCCTTGGTGAGCTCCCAATAGATCAGCCCCACTGTCTCAGTGGGTGGGTGCACCCCCCGTGGTCCTGACATCCTTGCTCGTGTTCTCCCTCCATCTGCTCCTCATTGGGACCTTGGGAGCTCAGTCCAGTGCTCCAGTGTGGGTCTCTGTCTCTATCTCCATCCATCACCAGATGAAGGTTCTATGGTGATATGAAAGATATTCGTCAGTATTGCTATGGGATAGTGTCATTTCAGGTTCCCTATCCTCCGCTTCCCAAGGGACTAACTGGGGACATCGCCTTGGGCTCCTGGGAGCCACTCTAGGTTCAAGTCTCTTGCCAACCCTAAGGTGGCTCCCTTAACTAAGATA
>NW_026067890.1:411303-587043 GCF_014885135.2 Alexandromys fortis
ATGGCCAAAAGACACCTAAGGTCATGCTCAACCTCATTAGCAATCAGGGAAATGCAAATCAAAACAACTTTGAGATATCATCTTACACCTGTCAGAATGACTAAAATCAAAAGCACCGATGATAGCCTTTGCTGGAGAGGCTGTGGAGGAAGGGGTACACTCATCCATTGCTGGTGGGTATGCAATCTTGTGCAGCTACTTTGGAAATCAGTGTTTCGGTTTCTCAGGAAATTCGGGATCAACCTACCCCTGGACCCAGCAATACCACTCTTGCTCTTTCTTCTCTTATACCATCCTGGACATCCTGTCTAGGGAAGGGTGCAACGCATAATGGGCCTTCTTATGTCTATTTACAAAACCTGGCCAGATGGCAGTCTGACCTATGTAATTCCTCATAAAAGCCTTTTGAGATCATTCTACTTTGTATCAACTTGAGAGTTAAAATCAGACAGTACTGACCAGAGAACCAATGTATACACCCATGCAAACTCAATCCCAATAATAATCTAGACAAGTTCCATTATCTCAAGATGATTCATGAGTCCTTGCACACCAATTTCTCGGTCATTCGGATGCTAGGAAGCAACCAGTCTACACTACAGACTTTGGACAACTTTAGACAGTTCAAAACCTGAGTTCGAAAGTTCAGATAAGTGGGAAGACACATTCTAGCGTATTTTATTTGAAAATACAAACAAAAAATTCCAATATTAATTAGTTCTAATAAATGTTGCTTTTGCCTTTAGTGAAGGAAGGTACTCTCTATAGTACCAAAAGAGAAATATAAACAACAATACAATCGCAAACTGTATCTGCAATGCTGTCTCGATTGTAAGATATGCTTGGGTTATGGTTGCCCGAAGCTTGTTGGAGTACCCAACCAATATCTGATTTGACTGGAGGCCTGCTTCATGAGATGGAACCTATACCCAGTATTGCTTGGGTATCCAGGTACCTGAGACTAGATACCCATGGCAGGGACCTATAGTAAAACCAAAACTTACTGTACTAAAAAAACAAAAACAAAAACAAAAAAAAAAAACAAGGAAGAGAACAAACAAAAACCATTTGCTATACTTATAAATCAGTGCCTTGCCTAACTGTCATCATAGAAGCCTCCTCCTGCAGTAGATGGGAACAAATACAAAGATCCACAAACAAATTTTATGCAGAGAGTGGGAGACCTTGGAATCCCAAGCCCTAAATGGCAATTTTCCACCAAATCAGTCTCATTAGGGCTCAGGGGACTTTGCGAAAAGGTCACAGATGTAACATGACAGGCCGGGCTTGTTGAGGTTTCTGTCCTGCCCAGTTCCCACAGCCGGTAAGCCCCAAAAGATCACGCAGAGATTCTGCATTAATAATAAACTGATTGGCCCATTAGCTCAGGCTTTGTATTAGCTCCAATAATATATATTACCCCATTATCCTTAACTATGTTAGCCACATGGCTCGGTACCTTTCTCATTACATCTTCCTTCTCGGTGGTCTAGGCAGGAATCACAGAGAGAGCTTCCTGCTTCCCAGAATACTCCTGTTCTCTTTAGTCCACCTCTAATTCCTGTCTTGTTTCTCCACCTATCTTCCTGCCTGGCCAATGAGCGTTTATTTAAAACATCATTGACAAAATACAATTCTCCTGCATCACGCAGAATGACTGTAAGAGCCAGTGCTGGGAGGAAAAGGAAGTGAGGTCAGAAGTAATGCAGCTCCTCTCAGAGCCAGACGCCTCAGA
The DNA here is from genome assembly GCF_014885135.2 of Alexandromys fortis. NCBI lineage: Eukaryota > Metazoa > Chordata > Mammalia > Rodentia > Cricetidae > Alexandromys > Alexandromys fortis. The sequence goes on from NW_026067890.1 coordinate 413,039, forward strand.
CAGAGAAGCATGCTCCGCTCTCCCCGGCAGATGCACGCAATGAAGCTCCTCCGACCCAGGATGGACGTAGGCTAGAATCATCCCGGTAAGCGCACCTTGGGGTGCTTACACAGATGATTATAAATGGGCTAAATTAATATGTGAGAATTAGCCTAGAAGAGGCTAGATAGAAATGGGTCAAGCAGTGTTTAAATGAATACAGTTTGTGTGTTGTTATTTCGGGCATAAGCTAGCAGGCGGCTGGGGTGCTGGGGACGCAGCCCCGCTGCTCCTATTTCAACAAGCCAGAGAGCATGGAAGACACCAGGAAAGCAAGGTCCTATAATTCAGTCAAATTTCAAAGAGCTCAAAGAGATTGACGCAGCACACATAGGGCCTATACAGGTTTGTGATAGGTCATTTTCATATATATTATGGTTTCTGGTTTGGTGTTTTTATGGCATTCCTAAGTATGTAAGCAAGTAGGTGTTCTATTTCTTGTACTTTCTTTTGGGTTCTTTACCTTCTGTTTGTTTATTTTGTCCAATACTGATGTGCTAGTTTTTGTTTTATATTAATTATTATCCCTTAGAAATCTGCTTGTTTTCGAATTAGAGACCGAGAGGGAGTGAATCCAGGAGGAAGAGCAGATGGTAAGAACTGGGAGTAGTAGATGGAGGGGTAGCCATAGTCAGGTTGTATAATGAGGGAAAAATAACACTTTGAGTGGTCTCCATTTTGCACCAGCTTGGGTGACTTGAAGATGGTCCGGGGTTGGTTCATCCAGATGTTTTCTCACATATGTGATAGCTGATGCTGGATTTTGGATGAAATTCAATTTGAGTCTTAAGAAGATAATATATATTTAAGGCTTTTTAAAGAAATAGCCATGAATATCTTTTTTGTTTGTTTTTTTCTCAGCATATATCTCAGAGATTCTCTTACTTTCCTATTGTATAAGTAGTTTGGTTGTCCTTGTATTCTCTTGAGTAAATATATTATCCTCTGCCTTTCCACTCATTTATGGATGAACATCCAGATTGTTTCCCACTGTTATTTTAGTAAAAATGTAGATGCCATATCATTTATGAAAAGATAACACGTGAATAATATTTTTACTTTCCTGGGGTCCTGTCATATATTCAATAATAAATTTATTGTAAATCATACTACAAATGTTTTCTTAACGTTGTAAGGAACTGTCAAATTGTCTTGCTAAAGGGTTGTACATTTTACATTCCCATAAAAAATGTAAGACAGTTGCAGCTGTGACACACATGACTCTTTGTGTTCTGGATGCATAACTGTGTCTGGTTGCAGTTTTCATTTGTATTTATATGAAAATTCATCTGTTCATTGGCCATCTGTCTTTTTCGAGTGTCTGTTCAAGTATTTTGCATAATTTTAATGAGTCATCTTTCAAGAATATTTTAAGAATTTTGGCATAAAATATTTTCTAACACACAATGAAAACAAAAAACATGGAACGTCTCAGGCTGTTCAGTAGTTGGTGGTACGTTGATGGGGTAAAAGTCTTTGATTATTAAAATTCAAATTCATTATTTTAAAAAAGTGTTATGCCTAACCCATATACAATAAATATTTGTTTAACTAGTGTGGTAGAATTTTTCTTCTATTTTCCCATAGAAGACATCTATTTTAAAATAGGATTTGTCTGCAGTATGAAGTAGTTTCCTGGCTCATTTTCCCTTTATGGATATCAAGGTTTCTCATTATTTGTTAAATGAAAGGACATTATCTCACACTGAATTTCCATAATATTCAAAACCACTTACATATACAACATATTTTGGCATTATAGTTTATTTTATTAATTTTTGTGTTAGTTTACATGTACTCTCTTACACAGGTGCCATGCTGTGTATAATATTAAAAAAAACTTAAATTAACTGTTGAAAAGGTATTAAAATTGTTTTGACTGTTCAATATTCTTTCCATTTCATATGAATTTAAAATCAACTTCTCATTTGATCTGGATTGTATTGAATGTTTAACCCAATTTATGGAGAGAAAGGAATAAATTCATAAGTTAGCAGTAGTACACTGTTAATTTCTAAAAACCAGGGTTTGCAATTTGATTTTGTTGCTCATGATATTTTTAGAAAATATACTATATAATACAAAAACATTTCAAATTATTAACAGTCCATCTTTGTGGATTTTGGATGTGTGCTTGAGAAAAATGAATAATGTACATGAACTATACAGAAAGTCAACAACTAATACTTTTCTAAACCAACATAATCTCCAACTACATTCTACATATTTTACTTTCTTTGCATTGATAGGTGTGAGTTTTCCTACTCATCAAAGTAGCTTTTCTTTGCAGTAAAGTTCAGTTCCATCTGGTATATCTACAACTGCAGCACCTGAGGCTCAAGGATCACTTTGGAATATGAGACGGAAAAGTAAAATCCAGAGTAATGGGTAGTTTGCTATGAGATTATGTTTCCTAAGAATGTCCGAGAAGCCACACGTATGAAGTCCCCAGCAACGTAGCTGCCTAAACATGGACTGAACAGGAAGTCATCAATAGACATGCTAATGTGTATGGTGGGAAAGCTCTGGAGGCTTCAGTTTGAGATTAAAAAAAAACTACAGGCATCCAAAGAATGCTGAAAGAAGGAGAAACAGTCTTTCTCAAGGCAGAGCACAATGACTAGTTATCATTATTATTCACTTTTGATAATTTGATTTTGACATTTTACGCTTTTATGTTTGATTGACAGATTCTTTTGATTTTTTTTTTTTTTTAATTTTTATTTATTTATTTATTAAAGATTTCTGTCTCTTCCCCACCGCCGCCTCCCCTTTCCCTCCCCCTCCCCCAATCAAGTCTCCCTCCCTCATCAGCCCAAAGAGCAGTCAGGGTTCCCTGCCCTGTGGGAAGTCCAAGGGCCACCCACCTCCATCCAGGTCTAGTAAGGTGAGCATCCACGAAACTGCCTAGGCTCCTACGAAACCAATAGGTACAGTAGGATCAAAAACCCATTGCCATTGTTCTTGAGGTCTCAGTAATCCTCATTGTCCACTATGTTCAGCGAGACCGGTTTTAANTATGAGTGTATAGACTTATCAAGCTTATAGAATTTGGATAATATTTTCTGCATGTTTCTTTCATTTCCTGAAATAATTCTTCATTTCTTATATTTTTAATATTTGATTGTCTATTTAATATTTGATGTAGTCATGGTTTGCTGTAGTTACAAGAGAGCTTGTGGAGCTGGCAGGATAATATGATATCACATCATCCTCTTCCAGACTCCAGGTGCCTGGGAAGAGGAATGAAGATTTAGCATAAAATGAGTGATAGGAGGGTACAATGTTTCAGACACTGGGTGCTGAAGTCAGATGGCCCGTGTTTGATTTCTGACTACACTACTAGCTAGCTATGCAACCTTGGGTGAGATAATCTTCATGGGCATCGGTTTCTCCAAATGATGGTAATGGCACTTGCCCCCAGCATCATTGTGAGTATTAAATAAGATAGCCATGAAAAAAAAAAAAGCAAGAGTGCTGCCTAACACCCAACAACTGTAGCTACTTTTATTATACTATCCTTCACCTGATTTTTTTTTCCAGAAAAAGACAGTATGAAGCAGGCTGGTCTCCAATCAAAGCCTCTATAATGTCTCTCTTGTAAAGACTTGAGAAATATATAAATACATATAAATAAGCTCATAATCCTGGAATGCTTTGTTGTATATATACATAGGCAGCCCAGACTCCTGAAATAATTACACAGAAATTATATTATTTAAATCTCTGCTTAACCAATCATTCAAGCAAATTGCTAGCTAGTTCTTACATCTAGAATGAATCCATCTCCATTAATCTGTAAACTGCCACAAGGCTGTGGCTTATCAGGTAAAGTTCCGGCATCTGTCTCTTGCAGGACTGTAGTGCTTCTCACTGACTCAGCTTCTTTTTCCCAGCATTCAGTTTAGTTTACCCTGACTAGCTGTGCTCTACCCTATCAGGCCAAGTTGTGGTATAGATAAGAAAGAGCACTATGCAAAGAAACATAATACTTTGTAAAATTTTGTGCAAATTTTAGCTAATCATTTTTATGACTGAATACTTCTTTGTCCCTGAGGACCTTTCTGTATAACCATCAAGAACAAATAAAAACTGGGAAAATAAAAACGATGTCTTTAATTTATTCATTTCTGTCTTCTATGTCTGAGAGCACAGGGTATTTATTTATTGGCATAGGGTTGTGAATGCTCCTATTGGTGACCAACATGATGATGTCAGGCAGATCCAGAGAGCAAAGCCTTTGATTGCTTGACTTGAGTTAGTAGATCAAAGCCTGCACTAAATTGATGCAGTATCTGTATTGAAGAACTTAATGATAAAAGAAGTTAACACTCACAGCAGGTCCTGAGGAACACCTGCTGAGATTCCAGAAAAAACTTCATTATCCTTGCTGGATGAAATGGTCATTGCTGTTTGCAGGAAATGATGCCAAATCATTCTTGTTCATGTAGGTATGTAGCTCAGTTGCAGAGCATTTGTCTGTCCTGTGCAAGACCCTGGGTTCTAGTTATATATGCTCAGTGGTTTTCAATCAGGGTTGTTCTCCTTTGCCAGGGGACCCTTACTGATGACTGGAGACTGGAAGGCAATTCCAGACAATTCAGTTAGTTAATGTGAGTTTCATCTTAATGATACCACGAGTGTGAAGCATTGAAAAAACTGAAATCTGTCTTGACAAAACATTCTGAAATTTAAAGTTGTCTTTAAAGTCCTAAAGGCAGAGAAAGGTATATCATTAGGAGCTTCCCATCTTGTTAATTCTTAAAAGATTCTATCACTTCTAGAAACTCTAAATATCCCCAGATGTGTATAATAAAATAAAATCCATTTCAAGTTTAAGAACCTAGAGATCAAAGAGACTGTCATTTGCTGTGGGTCATAGAACTATTGTCAGTGATAGATTTTGTATCTAGAGTTACACAACTTTAGACAGTTCCCAAAGAAATCTATAATACTTTAGGCAGAGGTAGCCATGTATATTTCAGTTTCTCTGAAGAACCTACTGCTTATGAAAGAGATAAGTAAATGTAATTGCAAAAATCAATTCTTCCCAAATGTAAATTTTCAGGAAACATCGCAACATAAAATGATGACTACCGAAAATATAATCCAATACATCATTTATGCCTAAAATGTGTGTTTCTGTAAGATGCATCCATTCGTGCAATTTTGTTATTATGTGTATTTGCTGGCTTCGACTTTCAAAAGATTAGGAAAGATCAATCCCATTTGTATTGCTGTACACGCACATATCAATAAAAGAGACTCCCTGGAGGCATTATAAAAGTTAGTGGAGATTGAAAAAGCCTCTCAGAAATATAGATAAAGTCCTATGGGGTCACCTGCATTGTCACAGAGAATATAAATTTATCTGAATGCCCTGAATCTGAACACTTGTGAAATGGATGACAAGAATATAAATTTAAGACCAAAGAGCTCTTCCATAACTAAAGAGTAATGTGAACCAGATTTCAGCTAGAATCTACTCATGGTTTTTATGAAAAATAAAAACAATTGTGAGTGGCTTTACTTAGTTTTAAGGAGTTAATCAAGCTACTTTTATTCCATAATCGGTACAGATATAGATTCATAAGAATGTATCATTGTAATTGTGGTGAAACAATTCTAGTCATACTAGTGGATAGCAAAGAAAGAAAGAAAGAAAGAAAGAAAGAAAGAAAGAAAGAAAGAAAGAAAGAAAGAAAGAAAGAAAGAAAGAAGAGGTAAGGATAAGAGGGGGAAAAAAGTTAAAAGAAGTTTCATTCTGAAAACCTAGCCTTTATGTTTCTTTCCCCTAAAGTCACATTTCAAGTTACTGTCACTAAATTTCTCACAATTTATCAAAATGAAATAAAAAAGAAGTTTACTTAATGTTCTACACAACCAGGAAATTCAAGGAGCTTGGGAGTCTAGACTCTTCCTATTATCGCTTTCCAAAAATTCCAAAACTTTTAGTCACCAGGAATATATTCATAGAAACATACACACCTGCATGTATACTTGTAGATTTGCAGTTGCTAACAGAGAACACATTCCTACAAGTTCTCCATTGACGGCAACACATGCATTATGAGAACTATGTGCACTCGAGCATGTACATGAACACAGTGCTAAAACAATGCAAGCAAACAATATATCTCAAATGCAAATAAAAATAATGCATGAGATAAATTCTAATATTTTAGAAGATTTCCTATTACTCTGAATGAGAAAATATCACTATTCTTTAAACTATTGATTTTACATAATATAACAACACATTTAAATGTCTGTAGGTATTGATATAATTTCTCTTCCTAATACTTAGTCATATTTAGGCACTCAATCCCATTCTTGACTACTAGGTTTTACTTGCTTGTACCAGGGAATAATTTTATACTGGATATCTCTGATTTTCTTCTGTATGTATAGTTATTTTTCTATGCTGAAGTGCACACACACACAAGAGAAAAAGAGAGAGAGGAGAATATTTTAAGAAAAAAATGAGTTCTTTATGGTAATAAAGAATATACATAAATGTACTTAACATAGAGATAAAATATAATAAAATATAATTTAAATAATGCTATCTTTAATTTTGGACAAATACATTAAATAATAATGGTACTTGAAACACGTGCACGTGCGCGCACACACACACACACACAATCATTTTCCTCCCAGCCAAACCCCAGGAGGTGGCTAATTGGATACCTTCATAACATTAATCTATTCCTCTCTTACTCATGTTATGGCTTGTAAAAGGGCCGTCAATAATTCAAAGTTAATACTTTACTTTTTCCTCTTTGGTATTGCAAACCAGGTGTAGACTAAGTAGTTGTTACTTCAAAATAATTTGTAGACATATTTAAATAGCCTTTTATTTAATATCCTTATGAACAAATATTAAGTATACATTTTCATATTAATATAAAAGGACAAGCCTTCATTATCAGTGACATTAAATGAGTGATAACAGTAACATTTAATGGTCCCCAGTTCTTATTTGAAACACAAAGGTTTTTTAATTAACCCATCCTACTGTATGACAAAGGACACCATTAGCCAGGAAAATGAAGTGACTGCTCAGATACAGTTAGGTGGAGCACCAGAACTAATCCTTCAATTCTCACCATTGTCTTATTTTCTCTATAATATATTTGCCAAATATATTAATACATGATTGCAGAAAAATTCTCTGTCTAAACCATGATGCTGTTATTGGACTAATCTCACAAGACTAATAATATTTCTATAATTTGCATCAGGTCACATAAAGGCACTTTTTAGATTGTTATAACTCATAAAATCTTCCAAGACAGTCTGTTATTCTTAAAAAAATAATATATGCAATTTTGAAGGTTCTTGAATACACTTATCTCACCAGTCTCCAAATCAGTTTGAATTATCTCCAGCTTCATAACATTGAGGAAGATATTTTTTCTCTGTTCTCTTAGAAATGCTATTTAGGAATCTGCAAATTAAATTGACAAAGGGCAGGTTAACAGGTGAAAAGACAAATAATTCATATTAATATTTATATTCATGAGAGAAGTGAATCTACAAGTCACCTGAATTCAAGTCTTCACTGACTAGCTTTAATTGTCTACCTGGCTCAAGCTGAACACTTTGGAAGAGAGTCTCAGTGAGGTATTACCTAATCTGAGTTGTGTTTGGGTATATCTGTGGAACATTGTCTTAATTAAACTAACAAATAAAGGAAGGCTCAGCCCACTGTGAGGTAGCATTTCCTAATATGGGGCCCTGTATTGTATAATAAAGAAATAATGAAAAAGAAAGCTAGATGATCACTAAATATGCCTAGAATTATCCCTTTCTGCCTCTCACTGTGGATGTGGTTACTACTCACTTCAACTTCCTGCCACCTCGATTTCCCTTCTATCTTTGACTATAACTGTTACTGCGTGCTAAAATAAACTCTCTCTCTCCTTCATTGCTTTTTCTCAAAGTATTTTATCACAGCAATGAAAGGAAGCTAGGACAAGTATTTATAGACCATGTTTAGCAGAGAAAAACAGCTTGAGGTTCTGGGATTATAATTGTGAGGAAGTGCCTAGTACATATATGAGAACTGTGGAAACTTAGGACTGTTTTTATAAAATCAATGGATGTAAGCTCAGCTTAGTGTCTTTTCATCTTTGATGACAACTAGAGTTTCTTTTCCTTACCTTGAATTGGGAGAACTCTGTGCTCAAAAGGAAACTTATCTGCATTTAGAAAAACATGAAAAGCTCAAAACTTCTTCGCTACATCTCTTGATCCATGGTTAGTTTCAGCTGAAATTAACCCTTCTGGGAAAGTAGAATATTTTGCAAGTTCATGTCATGGGCTCCTTCTCTTTCAATATAATATGTAAAATGTTGGCAGTTTAAATGCATAAAGTCTGTGGTGTAGTTACTGTATAGATCCTCTGGTGCTTCAATTATTAGAGATATAACCAAGTGACTTTGCAAATACCTCACTAGTGTTGGAAGCCTTGCTCCAGACAGGTTCCATACTGTGGGTGGTATGTGTGAAGTCGGCACCAGGAGATTTGTGGCCATCTGGTTTTGTTGGCCCTTGAAAGCTTGACCTCTCTTTATTTTACCAAGTTCCAATGGCGTGTATGAACAGGTTTGCTATCAGCATTTATCTTCTAAATTTCTAAAAAGAGTTGCAGTAATTACCCGTTCATATCTTTGCCTTTTTCCGCTTCCATCTCCCACAGGTAGTTTTTGCTTTTTTGATCTGTATCTCTTTTGTTTGAAGCCTAAGCAGTTTTGTAAGCTACAAAAGAACTATTCTAATGAGGCAGAACATATGAATACAGTGTCATGCAAAGTGAGATACAGTTTTGTCTCCTGTGGTTAAAATTTACATGTGATAGGGTCTGGGTTCTCACTAACTCATCAGCCAAAGCTGGATCAATCCATCCTGAATTTTATATTGGTCTAGTCATTCTAGGGGCACTCCAGGTTTATTCATTTATCTTCCTCTTAATAGTTGGTACTGCTTGTTCCTAGTCCTAAAGTCAATTTCCCTTAACTTCTTGGGATACACGTATTAGAAAAGAGAGAACAGCATTTTTTATTTTATTTTATTTTTAATTTTTTTTTGCGATTCTGTTTTGTTTCCTATTCCTTGAATGCTCCCATTAACTCTTGATGCCATCTCTTTAATAGCCTTTCTTTAAAGCTTTTATGGTTAAAATTATACTTTCAAAACCAGTTATGCAAATATATAATGTTAAATTCATGATATTTTGACTCATTCAGGCCAGCAATATGGCTAGCACAGTGGAAGAAAGGAGCGCATACAGCACACACATACACACTCCTTGGATCGTGCCCAGAATTATGCAGGCAGCTGTCCGTTATCTCCAGGGCTATCACCCCTGTCATTATTTCCAGTGGCTTTACCACAAGAAGAGCTGTTTTTGCTATTCTCAGGCATTGTTCCCTGAAGAAGTCGTATGGATCCTGCCACATCATCAGTAACACATTTGTGTTGTTTTAATTGTTGTTTGTGTGTTTTCTTTCTTAATAAGTTTTGTTCTGTTAAAACCTAAAGCTTGGAATGGGTTACATCTGGTTGACTCAATGGCCAAAAGCATCCTGTAGAGACCCTCAAATATCACACACTCTTGTTGAGATTATTGATTACTCTCCATTACATAATTGGCAGATCCTGTTGATGAAAACACAACTTACTTACAACATCAAGTATTGAAAAATTAAATTGATGTACAAATTGAAGGGCAATACTTACTAACAGTCATGTTGCTAGAAGATACAGTTGTATGTGACCATAAAAGAAAAGTAATAATCAGTATCACCTAGCTACAAACTCTACAAACTAAAATCTTTATTTGGCTATCGAGTATACTGATGCAATAGTGGCATATATGTTATGGGAATACCTGACAATTTAAAATTGGATATATGACCCATTCTATTTGATAGAACCCATTCCTGACTCTGGACTAATTTTTTAAAAAGGGAAATGACAGTATGTAATATTTTGGTAATACAGAATGTCAGATATGTTTTGTACAGAATATCAGGTTTTTATTCAAGACCAGAGGTATAATTTAGAGTATATTCCCTTAAACAACAAGAAATAGATTTGTCTTAATGGGACACAACAAAGAACAAATACATTCACGGTTTCATAGTTTAAAATCCTAAGGAGAGATTTCTCTTTCTTTTGTTTCTAGGGAAACTGGAGGTAAAGTGAGGAAGGACCCACCTCTCTTCAATGGCTTCCAAGGCCCCATTATTTGTCTACCTGACTGACATCATTGCTGCCAATGAAGTGAGTATCATCTATTAAAAAGATGGAAGATGAACAAGTCTTGGGGAATTGCCCTTTGCATATCCACACTACTCCCTGTTACTGTCACACTGGTTGGTCCTCCCTCTCTCTTGAAGCTGATTTACACAGCTCATCCCAGTGTGATTAATCCTATGAACACCAATCAGATATAGTTAACAAAAACAATCAGATTATTGAAAGACATAAATAATAAGTGCTTGTGATATTAATACCCATGCAACCTTCCCACCAATATGGCCCTGATGGTTTCATGCTATGGGATCTGTTCTCTTAAAGTAACCACTGTCTTAAAAGAGGAAAGCATGTTGCCATTTTTTTGTGTGTGTCCTGGAACTAGATCATGTAGACGAGGTTGGTCTGGAACTCACAAATATCCACCTGCCTCTGCCTCCTGAGTGTTGGATTAAAGGTGTGTACCACCACCGCCCGGTGACATTTCATTCCTTTAACAGTTACTAGTCATAATTAACAGGGTCCAATTTAATTAATCTAATTACTTCTTTAAAGGCTCCATGTCAGAATACATTGACAATTTGAAGTGTTGAGAGTTAAATATTTAACATATGTATCTGGTCTTTGGGAAGGGGCAGAATTCACCTCATTAACATGTCCTTTAATGTTGTTTCCCTTAATGTTTGTGAGTGGCCAACACGTTCCTAAAAACAGTGACGGGTGTCTTTTGCAGTGTACATAACCTGTTTTCTCAAATTTTAAAGTGTATGCAAGTTATTATGGTCTTGATACAATTTTATTCTAGAGAAATTCTGTTATTTTGTGTGTTTCCCAATGCTATCACTGTAATGTAGCAATTCTGACCTTCAAAACTTCTTGGAATTCTTCAGAATAGTTTGCCTAAAAATGTATCCTAATTTGGAATATTGTAAAATCTTCATAAATTAACTATTAGCATTTGATAGGTGCTTCTTTTATAATGACTCTTTGACATAAAATTAAATGGATTTGATCTTTTCTATGACAACCGTCCTCTGCGAGTGAGAATCTGTTTTTCTTAGCAAGTTAAGCTTTTCTGTTCACTAAATAATACTGTAAACATGGAATGCTGATGTCATCACAAAATTAAAATATAAAAAAATAGGTTCTTCATCCCCATTGTCTTTGAAAATTAATGAATATTAAAAGATTTCAGTTGAATAAATGGATGAATATATAAAAATAGATATTAATTTTCATAGTCAATGCATTTGATATATTTATAACCTAGCCAGAAATCAAGACATTTACATTTTGATACGATACGTAGCATTATTACCAAGGGTTCTAAGATATTCCTGGAGACTTTGAATCTCAACAAATGAAGCCATTATGGCTTTGGATTTGGGACATAGTGTTCTTATAGAACCAATTTCCCTAGGCTGTCAGAATTCACACAAATTTGTGGATAAGACTCTGTCTTTTCTATATCAGAGCAGTGCAGAATTAGCACCTTCTTCCCACTTTAGACAAAAGAAGCATCGACATTTATCCATATTGAGTCTTTGTCACACTGCCAATCATCTGTTATTCTGTACCAGAGAGCTGACAGCATCTACGGCTCCATGCTTTATAAATCATATATTGACATCATCGCAGTTTTTACAGTTTTAAATTTAAAAGAAAGCATGATTACTGTATAACTCAATGCTGGTTTAAGTTCTGAGTCAATGAAGAAAGTTATTATAAATGGAAAAAAAGTTAAAATGAAATAAAAAGACAAAAGAATTATGGGAAATGAGAAAGTAAAAATGACCATCACCCATGAGTATATTTAATTCCAGTTAAAATGAAGGACACTTCCAATAAGGTAGCTCATATTCAGCCAATATTTCTTTCTAATACAGATGTGTCATGGTAAAACATACAGCTCTTGTGTAAGATCTAATTTCATCCCTCAGATACTTCCTGAGAATTAAAAAAAAAAAACCAAACACTTATTTACTCTGTTTCCAATACAAATATCTTACCTTGTTTTGTCCCAGTGAGGTGAACTTTAATGTAATCAACTGTAATCACATTCAGATGACCCTCAGGAACCACCTAGTGATCTCATTTAGGTTTCTAAGCAACTCTTTAAAGAAAATAACATCAAGACTTATCCATTTTTTTTCTATGACTATTATAAACAACAGTAATCTAAGGCTCTGCTTCAGAGTTGGGCATTAGACTGGGGTATTGAATTTGGAGGACTAGAGGGAGGGGTGAAGATCTGTATTCAGCCTACTTGCTTCTCTGACTGATGTCTTATTTTTCATTTTATCTTATTATATTTTATCAATGTCTCTTAGAAGTTCACTTGTTCTGTAACGAAAGACAGAAAGGGGGTGGATCCAGATGGGGTGGTACCAGGAAGAACAGGGGAAGGGAAAATCATAATCAGGATATATTACAGGTGAAAATGATCAATTTTCAATTAAAACAGAAAGAAAGGGCCAGAAATTCTTTTGAGAAATATCTTTCTCCTAAAGAATTTCCTCAGAATATGACTTCTAGGAAAGTGAACAAAATATTATATATCCTGAGAATGTACAAGCCTCTTTCATACTTGTGGTCTCCAAATATAATTTTCTTATCACAGCTAGGAGAAAAGTTATGAGCCCTTGAAAAAAACTTTCACATATCCAACACAGAAATAGTTTTCTTCAACTTCTTGTGAAAATCCTTCCACTTCAAAATATTGTATTAACACTTTGAATAGGTATGAAATTCATGATTTTAGTCATAAAGTCTTTCAGAATTTTAATTCTCATATTTCTAATAGTAATATTATACTGAAACATCTTTCTTATTATCTAATAATGTGTGTTCTTGCTGGTAGAACATTTAAATAGTGATTTTTAAGTCTAAATTGTGCTTATAACCATTATGATATTCACTTTACGTAGGGTTGCAATGTTGTCTACTAGAAGCTGGCTATGTCCTTGTGAAGGTAGATAAAAAATACTGCTCTAGCTCTGAGAAGGTTAAGATATAGATATAGATTAGATATATATGATACATATCACCAATAACTATAACAATATTCATGAAACCATCATCTATTTTTAAATGCTTTCTACCTGTGAGATGAAGCCTTTGATATTGATTATTTTACATAACCCTAAAATTGACGTTCTTGATAAAGACTATTTTCAGAGGGAAGGTGACATGACAATATTGAGAAATGTTCCAAGTGTTTTCAGAAAGCAAGCACGTGACAGAAGCATTATTTTAAAGCTATGTTTGTTTGGTCTTGTGGACCATACTTTAATAACTACAATAAATATAACCAGTGCACTTTATACCACATAAGTATACAAAGCATTGTATAGATAATATATGCTAAATATTTTAGTAATATCCTGAGGTATATAATTAATCTTATAAAGTTATATTGATATAAAATAAATTAAATACTAATTGAAAAGTAGGTATTACCTGGAAGTAATAAAGGACGAGACAAGTAAGGAATTATTTTTAATGACACAGAAACTTGATTCAAAATGAGATGGCGTCTACTCTAATTACAGGCTAACTGCACAAGAACACAGTTATGACCAGGGCATGAGATAAAAGGAATTTGCTGTGGTTGTGTTAAGAATTAGTGAATACAGCATTTTACTTTTGCTTGGAACAGATTGAAATAAAACACAGGACATCAAGGAATATGTGGTTTACCAAATGTGTTTTACATTGGACAGGTTGAATATGTGACTGTAAATAGAGAGATTTGACTGCCAGGAAAGAGTAGGAGGTAGAAGCTAATTGTGCTGTGGTTTATGAAATATTATCATGTGGGTTTAATGGGAAATAACATGAAGAAATAAAAGTTTCTAGATGTGCCCTAACATTATAGGTAGATGACAGATAAACTCAACCTTTATTGCTCTAACTTCAAAAACTGAGGTGCATATAAAAATGGAGGATTGAAAGAGAAATCAAGATTCCTATTCTGAAAATGTTTTTAAACCTAGAAAATTGATCTACAGAGGAAAAGAATTTTCACTGCACTATCCAACATGACATACATATTGAAACACTAGCAACCTATAAACATAACTCATGTCAACAATAATCCGGAATAATCTTGATTATTTAAGGTAAGTTTTATATGATAAAATTTCTCTATTTTATATACAAACCTTAATAATTATCATTATACTACAAATCAAGCACACCTATAATCTAAGATATTATTAAATTATTAAAACATTTTAATTATTAGATATTATACAATACCATCAACCACCAAACAGCAGCAGTAATATAACTTTTCAAACATTCATTTTTTTTCTACAAAGACAGATAATATGGACTTCTTTCTGCTCACTCTGCTCACTTGTCTCTTTAAAAATGGCAATTGGACATTTCCTGTGAGTACACTCGGATAACAAATGGTTAAAATTGTCATGCGTTTAATAGTGTAAATAATTTTATCCTTTCCTGGTTTCAATACAGTTATATTTTTCCTTCTTTCTAAGGTCAACTCTGTTTCAGAGTTCACGTGGCAACATAATCTATCATTATGTCCGACAAACTTTCAAGTTAATTATCACACTGCTCACATTCCAACCTGATGTGGCTGTGGGCCTTTCACAAGGGGAGACTCCTGCTGGTGTCTGACATAATATAAATATTATTTATAGCCCTGAACATCTTGCATAAATATATTAATATGTTTCTTCATTTTAATATATTCTCCTACTTGTTTTGGAATTCAATCATTATTCATATGAGTATCTATTTAATTTTGAGCAATCAGAAATCAGAATTTTGTATATTTTATAAAAAAAAGAAAATATTAAATAAATTTAGAGGTAAGGTGATATAAACTGAGGCTTTTCCTGTTCTGCCTGGTCCTGCAGCTGCTATTAAAATAATCACTCAGAGGCTTAATATGAACTACAAATTGTTTGGCCTATTAGGTCAAACTTATTACTATCTAGCTCTTACTAGATAAACTAACCAATTACTAGGTAAAGTAACCAATTTCTATTATTTTATGTATTACCACGTGGCTCGTGGCTTACTGGTTTTTGACATCTTCTTCCACAGCTGGTTGGCTGCTGTAGTCTTGACTCTGCCCTTCTTCTCCCTGTTCCTGTTTGGATTTTCTGCCTAGCTATATTTTGTCTGGCTTTGGCCAAATCAGCTATTTTATTAACCAATGGGAACAAACCGTACTCACAACATAAAAAGGTTTATTCTGAAGAATTTATAGTTACAGTTTTCCTTGCTACCATCTTCAGAAAAGTAATACACTAAAGAATTATAAAGTGTGTAAGGTTGTGAGACATAAAAAGATAATTTTGTTATGCAAAAATATTCTAATGCCAGTTAGAATAGAAAGTAAAACAGGTACCAAAATAGGGTGGATAATGGAGTATTTTCTCTGAAATTGTCAAATGTTTATGGACTAGACATGTTGATGTATTATTGCCTGCATTTATTGTATATAGTTATTGTACTTATTGTATATAGTTGTTCGTATATTAGTTATAGCCTTCCTTTTTATTTTAGACAAAAAGTTGAAATTGTGTTATTTTGTTTATGCTCTAGCAAATAAAGCTTGCCCGGAGATCAGAGTGCAGAAATAGCCATTAGTTAACCATCGAGATCTGCCAGGGGTGGCACAAACCATTAATTCCAGCACTTGGGATCTCAAGCCTTTAATTCCAGAACGTGGAAAGAACAGGTCTTTAATCCCAGCGCTAGGGAGGAGGAAACAGGAAGTGATAAGGCTGTGTAGAGAAAGGAAAATAAGGTGAGTGTTGACAACATTTCACTCCCTTTTCAGGCTGAGTAGTGGAGAAGACAGCTGGGTCTTGCTCCTTTGTCTACCTGATCTTTTTGCATTTAAGACCAATCAGAATTCCTGCTGCAGGCAGAGGTTTTATGAAAACAGTATACTGATAACAACCTTTTGGAGGTTTGTACTCTATATACTCACTGATTAATGCTCATTGAAACTGATATGTAAATTTGCACGACTTTCTGATTTCTCACCTGCTTTATAAGTATAAATTCATAAATATATATATACATAATTCCTAATATTTTCTGTACTTTTAATGTAAAGAAGCAATTCTTTCCAATGTTGAAAATGCATTTTGTAAAGTCAAACAAGTAATTTTATTCCAAGATGGTGAGGATTTTTATATCCTTAAACATGAGTTTTACCTTGAAGATTTTACCTAGTTATTTTTATTTAGTAATCTTAACTAGAAATAAAATTATAAATAGTAATTTTGTATTTAAACTCATATGAAAATCAGAGACAAACATGAGTAAAAGGTAGTACTTCTAAATACTTCTTTTTCTTTCTTTGTTTTTATTTTGTTTGTTTCTTGAGACAGGGTTTCTCTGTGTAGCTTTGGAGACTGTTCTGGAACTAGCTTTTGTAGGATAGGCTGGCCTCGAACTCAAAGAGATCCACCTGCCTCTGCCTCCCGAGTGATGGATTAAAGGACTGAGGCAGCACTGCTTCGCTTAGATTCTTATTTTTCATTAATGAATATTTTGAGCAAAATGAAATAATCAATGCTTTAAAATGTTTTACTAATTTTTAATTTTATGTGTATGTGTGAGATTTAGCAGATGAGGGTGGCCACGTGAGTGAAGATGTCTATCAAGGCCAGGGGCTGAAAATTCCCTAGTGATGATGAAGTTACTGATGGTTATAAGACACTAGACATGGGTGTAGGGGATTCAACTGGGTCTCTTGCAAGAATAGTACATCCCAAGAATATTAACATCCCAGGTGTCTCTGCAGCTCCACAAATTGCTCTATAATCTGAAAGAAATGCAGACACCCATCACACCCTGTAAAAGTCCCCACTGTTTGTTGACACACTTTAGGTTACTTCTTTCATCTGTGTTGTTTTTGCCTTGACTCTGTTCGCTCGAGAATATTTTGTAGTGTTTTACAATTTACATCTACTATTGTAAGCCTTCCTCAAATCTGTTCATTTAGGGTTAGGGAGATGTCTTCTGGGGACTGGAATCCAGCCTGGATTCCTCTTGGTACATATCTCACAGCTACACTGAGCCAGCTCAAGAGGAAACATTATCCTCTTCTGGCCTCCATGAGTACTCACACTCGTGAGCACAAACCTACACGCAGATGTACCCACACTTACACATAATTAAAAATAATAAAATAACTATTAATGAAAAAAGAGTGTGTTCCAGGTGGTGGTTGCACAGGCCTTTAATCACAGCATTCAGGAGGCAGAGGCAGGCGGATCTTTGTGAATTCAAGGTCAACCTGGTCAACAGAATGAGTTCCAAGACAGCCAGGACTGTTGTTAAAAAACAAATAAACAAAAGAACAAAACAACACAACAATAGCAAAAAAAATAACGTGTGGATGTATGAAATAAAAAAATAATAATTTCAAATGGCTACATTTTCACTGGACTTTTATTAACCCTTTGGTTTGAAATGAAATTTCTCTTTCAAAGTTATCAGTAATGGCTGATTTTAATGGTTCAAAATGGCCTAAGTCATATTCTGAAGTCTTAATAGAGACGGAGAAACTGAGCTCACAATTGTTGAGAGCCATACCTATCAATAATACTTACAGAGTACTGTTCTAAAGGTACTTAGCATTTTTATTTATGAAGACATGACTACCCCAAAATTATATTGGAGGACAGGAACTTGGCTCCAAGATGGTAGTGTTTTGTTGCATCCATTTTTCTCTTGGTCAAACAGGCTCGACATTATACATGATATATAAACAAGTGATAGTTTTATGACTATTTTTAACCAGGCATAACATTATACATTAATTCTGTTTTTAGTGAGGAATTTAAAAGAGGATTCACTATTGACGGTGAATAAGAACATAATAGATAACAGGTACGGGTTCTTGACGAAATGAGGTCATAGATTATTTTGAAACAGTGTTTAACTAGCAGTTTTTTTTATTGTTGTTGTTCTTGGTGGTCGTGGTGGTGGTGTTGGTTTGTGTGTGTGTGTGTGTGTGTGTGTGTCTGTATGTGTGTGTGTATTGATCTACTAAATTGGCTTCCAAGAATTTTCTTATTTATTTATTTATTTATTTATTTATTAAAGATTTCTGTCTCTTCCCCACCGCCACCTCCCATTTCCCTCCCCCTCCCCCAATCAAGTCCCCCTCCCTAGTCAGCCCAAAGAGCACTCAGGGTTCGCTGCCCTGTGGGAAGTCCAAGGACCACCCACCTCCATCCAGGTCTAGTAAGGTGAGCATCCAAACTGCCTAGGCTCCCACAAAACCAATAGGTGCTTTTTGTTTATTTGCTGAAGTTTTATATACAATACAAAGAAATCATATCTGTCCTCTTTCCTCCTTTGTCACCCTCGTCACTGCCTCCTTTTACCTCTTTTCTTCTTATGACACCCCACTAAGTCCAATGATAGCTGCATCCCCATGAGGATGGGTCAATCCACTGGAGTGTGATAAACCCATCTGTGGCTACTCTCTCAAAAATAATGATGCTGATGAGGGAAGACAGTATTTTAAATTACTCCTCCTAGTCCTCAACCTCTTATATTTATCTAATGCGTCTTCCCTGAGCCTTAGTGGAGGTGGTGATATGGATAAAATGTCTGATACTTTGAAAAATGCTTAATTAGTAAAAGTTTTAGGATTTTTGTTGTTGTTGTTCTTTTCCTTACCTAGAAACATTACTTAATACATTTTTACTTTTTTCATATGCAAATTATCAAAACTGTTTTATAAAATTCTAAGCACTAGTAATGGAAGTTTATATGCAAAGCTGCAACACAGAACTTTAAAATACACTCAATACTATAAATTGAACTAACTATAATGAAATACATCTCTCAGTAAATTGTTAGGAAAATTCCAGGCAATTCACTCCAAACAGAAATTCAGATTTAGGGAAACAAACAAGCAAAAACTAAATAAATAATAATATATAATTAATTGGATAATGTCTACAATCAAGTCTGCCATTTTTGATTATAGTAATCAATTTTATACATTATTATTCTTTGTAACTACATAATAAATATTTAATGTATAATGACTTATAATACTTTAAAGCTATTGAAAATTAAGTTAGTTTTACAAGATGCTGTTGGGTAATAAAATATTATTTTAAAATTTTTCTTAGAATAGATGAGATTCGTTAAGGTAGAACTGAATGTGCCATCTTTTTCATGAGCTTTCACTTACCATTGAGATTTACCATTCCCAAAAACTGCTTAGTATCTTCCTAGGTGACTCTGTAATATTCTAAAACACATGAACAAAGAATAGATCGATACTGTTATCTCACACATTAGAACTCTAGGACTAAAGTTTTTCAGAAATTTAAAACAAGTTTCTGAATTTCATTTACATAGATACATTTAAAGTCCTTTTAACCCTAACCTAATGTTAATCCATTTCCTCAAGAGCAAGTGTAGTGTAGACCAAAGTAATCGTCCTGAACGAGCACTTTGTCTGATTAAGCTCTCCAAGTGTTTTCATAGAAATCCACTTTATCAGGAAACAATATTCCAAGAAATGGTTTAAACGTTCCTTTTGCTATTGCCACTTGAATGCTATTGGTCCTGGAGGAAAAGCTTAAAGAGATATAAAAAGTTAATTAGATATAGCACATGCAAACGATTATGATTACTTAATTAGCAGAATCCCTTAAATTGGCACAATATGCAATCGAATACGGGGCTTAATGACTTTGTTATTAATCAATTCTTAATGTAAATAGTTTGAAGCTCTTGTTGCTTTGTAGTGTTCATTATAAATAGTCCCTGTGGGAATCACAAGTTTATTTCATTAAAACTTGTGCTGGCTGCTAATTGCTGCTAGAAAACATGCACAAATTGATTGTGTTGTGGGAGCCGATGATGTAAATTTACAAGGTTCTGGGGGGGGATTGCTGGGGACAGCTGTGTTGGAGATCATTCTACTCTACCAGGATAGGGAGTATACACTAGCTGGTGACATGAGCGTGCTTTACATAAATAACAAATGGTACAGACTACTACACTCCCAGATGTTAAAAAAGGTAAAAGAATGCTTGAAAATATGTTTGTTTTTGCTAATTTGGATATATTTAGACTAAGAACAATTAAATTGTAAGTATTTGGCAAGAATAAATTATGACTCTAAACTTGATAGTTTTTAAAAGACACATTGAATTATAAAATACAGAAATAATATAATCTTCCTTGTAACTAACGTCTCAGTAATCTATGTGTGTACATACATGTGTGTGTGCATGCATGTGTGTAGCATATGTGTCAACGAATGTACTTGCTTGGTCAGACCCTTAGAGATGCCCGAGGTTGAAACGAGTGCTGGGAGTCATATCAGAGGAGCAGCAGGTAGCAATTGAAGTTCAGGTGTCAGTCCACCAGGAGGAAAATCCCTGATCGGTGAATCTCTGATAGGCCCAGAGGACACAGACCGTAGATTATCTTTTGCTTTGCTGTGCCTTTACATGTTTGCTGTTGTTATCTTACTCTAGTATCTGGCGTGATGTGGCTGGGCATGGGGAGATTCCCACTGACTATAATGAAGTGTGTTTATCTCATGGAAACATCCCATTCTACGGGACATTTTTACCTGTGGATAATTATGAAGATGTTTTCTTCTTAATCTGTACTTTCTAAATGTTAACAATAAGGATAATTTAAATAGTTCTGGTGATTAAAAATATAAACAAGGAAGTTTCACACTGATACAATATGAGTTTCTATTGAGGAGTCATATAAACTGTGACTTAGGTTAATGATTAGAAAAAAACAGTTGAGTCCCAGTTAACCTAACTAGTTTAAATTCTTTTAACCTTACTGTTGGGAGATGTGTTCATGGATTTTGGAGTACATAGCAGCTGAAACAAAGCTTTAAGAATAACTTGGATTTGGTGGGCAGTGATGGCACATGCCTTTAACCCCAGCATTCTGGAGGCGGAGACAGGTGGATCTCCATCAGTTTGAGGCCAGCCTGGTCTATTAAGTGAGTTCCAGGACAGGTGAATTTAATAATTAAAAACCATAAATAAACACAATCAAAATATACATTTACAAATGCTAAAATTATTTTTTCTACCCATATAAAAGAATGATTGGTTTTATTGTGCAGGGTTCAAACTTAAGGTCTTGTAAACACTACTATTACTGTTACGGAACTAATCTCCATTACATTGGCCTACAATGTACCTGTGGATCATTTTCTTGACTGGGAACTGATGAGGCAGGGCAGCCTACTGGGGCAGTTCTATCCCTGATGAGGTTGGCCTGGGATGTATAAGAAAACTAGCTGAGCTGAGCAAGTCAAAGGATCCAAGTCAGTAAACAGTCTTCATCCTTGGTTTGTGCCTCAAAATACTGTTCTGATTTTCTTCCTTGGCCTCTGTAAATCATAAACTCTAAAATGATATGAAACAAACCCTTCTGCTAGTAGGGGAAAAATGGGTTTAGTATTAGCGCTTCTATGCACATATTTTTTTCTTGTGTATACTGACAAGAGAGATATATTAATCTCTCTCCTGTAGCATGCATGTACACATAAACATCTGTATATATGTTTGTTTATTTGTATGTGAGATTTCAGGTGCTTTTTATGTTTATTCTTTCAATGATACCTATTTTCCTACTTTTGACAATAAATGTCACACGTGGAGGAAGTGTGTCCCTGTGGGGATCAGCTTTGAGGTCTCATATATCTTCAAACCAGTTTTAGACTATCAGATAACCTGCTGCTGTCTGAGGGTCAAGATGTAGGATTCTCGGCTTCTTCTATAGAATAATGTTTTCTGAATGTCACCATGTCACACCATGATGATAATGGACTCTATCTCTGAAAATGTAAGCCACCCAATAAAATATTTTTTATAAGAGTTGCAGTGGTCATGGCATCTCTTCACAGCAATAGATACCATAACTAAGACACCATGCCATAGTATAATAATCTTTTATATAATATTTTGTATTTATATGTATGAATCTTTAAGAAAAATTAGACTAGTATAGTTCCTAGTTTCAAAACTAGGAATAATTTATTTTCCTTTTTCCTCCTGAACAGATATGCATAGGCACGCATGCGTGTACAACACACACAGACACACAATACAAGTGTAAATAAATTCTTTTAAAGGAAAACAAGCAAGTGATCTGTGCAGAGATTTATTAAAAGAATAGACACAATTGATCCCAAATACAAGAAACCGAAAATATGATTATCCACCAGCATTTAAATAAAACCCATAACAAGGTACCATATCACACCAAGTAGAATGACTATTATCAAGTACATAAAATAATAAGATGGCTAATGTCTTAGGGTTTTCAACTGCTGTGAATAGACACTATGACCATGGCAACACTTATAAAGAAAACATTTTAATGGGGGTGGTTCCCTTACAGTTTCAGAGGATCAGTCCACTCAGGGTGGGTACCATGGCAGCATGCAGACAGATATGTTGCTAAAGCTGAGAATACTACATCTTGCACATGACAGGAAGTTGAGATTGTCGTTCTAGGGAAGCTTGAACAAAAGAGACCTCAAAGTCCAGCCCGACAGTGACACATTTGCTCCAATAAGGCCACACCTACTCCAACAAAGCCCCACCCCCTGATAGTACCACTCCGTATGGGATTATGGAGTCAATTACATTCAAACCACTACTGCAAAGGATGTGGATCAAGGGAACTTTCATATATTTCTGGTTCTGGACACTGAACTGGGAGCCTTAAAATGTTAGATGAGCACTCTAACACTGAAAGGAAACTCTTACACATATGTGGTAAAAGAATAAATTAGTAATCACATTGTACATTCAAGTGAATCTCTTTTAGATATCATGTATAAGATAGAAACTCAGAGGAGTCCAACAAAATGTAGAAAAGTGGTTTCTGAAGTCTGGGGAAATTACATGGTAAAGAGAGTAGAGGGAAGTTGGGTAACAGGGCCCATCTAACTATGATGGATAAACATAGAGAGAAATAATAAGTAGTGATTCTTTACAAATTAAGTAAGGAACTATAATTTACAATAATAAATTTGTATATTACATACGTTATTAAAACCCAGACTTGAAGACAAAACATAAAATCGTATAATTGTCAATTACCCAGATTGGAGTATTATATACTGTGTACATGTGGTATTACAATAAATCCTATAAATCCATACATTATTATACATTATTCAAAAGCAGTGAACTTTCAACAAAAAGAGCAGAGAATTTTAGTGATTTCTAGAAGAAAAATATGTTAATTCCTTCCCTACTCAAGTAGGATGTATTTTACCAAGGTGTGACAGGTTTTAGTTCTATAAGAAATAGCAGCGGGGAGACACTTTTGAGTCCTCACTGTAGCACGATTAATAAAAACTCAGAGAAAAATATATAGCTCAATAAAATCAATTTTAAAAAGTTTAAAAAATGAGAGATAGATATTGGGGCTTAACCTGAAAACCAGAAATGGCAAAGTAGCCAACCACTGGCTCTTGCCTTGACCTCAGTACAAAATAGTGATCCTCCTTCCAGGAACCCTCAGAATGTGACTGAGCCAGAGGGCTGTCTCCTCACGTTTTATAATACTCTCGAGGTCTGTGATTAAAGGCATACAACACTACTGCCTGCATGCTGTTGCAAGCTAGTGTGCCTACTGGGATTATGGTGTGTGTCACTCTGTGGTCTATAAGGCTGGCTAGTGGGATTGTTTTACTTTTCTGATCCTCAGGAAAGTTTTATTTATTAAAATACAGGTGAAATGCCACTACACCTCACTGTGCTGTGCACATCACAACAACCTCTGTTCTGCAGTGCATAGCTTGGACATCTCCTTATTCAAAACTGTATTTTTATGTCTATAATTGAAAAGACTTTTACTATATTCTGTATTGATGTGGGAGTGTCATATCAATCTGTTGATTTCATTGGCTGAGCAATAAAGAAACTGCTGGCCCTGATAGGTTAAAAGATAGGTGGGCGGAATAAACAGGATAGAATTCTGGGCGGAAGAGGAAGTGAGGTCAGACTCTGCGCTGCTTCCAGAGGGACCGGACAGCCGCCATGCTCTGCTCTCCCAGGCAGCTGCAACCCTCGATGGACTTAGGCTAGAATCTTCCCGGTAAGCACACCTTGGGGTGCTTACACACATCATTAGAAATGGGCTAGTCCAGGTGCAAGAATTAGCCTGTAAGGGCTAGGGTTCATGGGCCAAGCAGTTCTTAAATGAATACAGTTTGTGTGTTGTTATTTCGGGCATAAGCTAGCCAAGCGGCCGGGGTGTTGGGGACGCAGCCCCGCCGTCCCTATTTCAACACTGTATGATGTAACTAATTTCATATATATTTTCTAAAACTCCTATAACACGACTCATAAAAACTCAGAGACAGATATTGGGATTCAAACTGAAAGATAGGAGAAACAAAGCAGCCAAACCACTAGAGAACTCTTAACCCTATGAAATCTTCTACCTGAAAAGAAAGCGAGTTCCTGTCTCATCCTGTTTTATAGAGCTGGTATTAATACCAGCTTTAGTGCTGGTATTAAAGGCATGAACCACCACCACCCAGCCTCTATGGCCAACTAGTGTGGCTGCTAGGATTAAAGTGTGTGCCACCACTGCCTGGCCTAATTGACTGACTAGTGTGACAAGCTTTGTACTCTGATCTTCAGGATAGATCTATTTGTTAGATCATAAAGAAAATGTAATTATAAACTCCTAAAGCAGTTGACTTCATGAGATTCACATTCCTCCTTTCTTTGCAAGTCTGTGTCCAAAATGTAGTTCATGTCAAGTAATAGAGGTAATAGAGCATCTTTTTCTCTCTACTGGGATAGGGAACGTTTTGAGCTACTCCCGGATGCTAAAAGTCAAGTTGTGTTTCACAACACATTCATAATTACTAGAATCCCAATTCAACCTTTCTTTGGGACTAATTTATGGCTATATATAGTGGAAAGTGAAAAGTAGAAATTTATGTAGAATCTTAGGTTGGATAAGAGCCATAAGTCTAGTTGTAAATGTTCAGTAATGAGAAAAATAACTAAATATCCTCAGTACTGAAAATAATCACATCATCTATTTTATGTCTCCAAAGAATATATTGGTAGATTATATTGGTAGATTATATTGGTAGATTATATTGGTAGATTATATTGGTAGATCTTTAATGCAGCTAATTATTTTCAATTCCATTCAATACATTTATAATTTTCTGTGAAATCTTCAGTTTCTTAGCCTATTAATTATCTATGAAAATAACTATGCATTTTTATATGATCAGTATTCAGAGGAAGAAAAAAGCTTGAGCTACTTGTTTTCATATTACTTATTGTTTTTAGAATATACAGACAATGAAACCCATTTGCTTATGGGTTTCTTGTACAAAAGAAACTACTAAACATTGTCATAAAAAGGATACCATATTATTTTTCACCAAATTCATATTGTTCCTCCTGACTGTTACGATCAGTCATGTAGTCTTGTCATGTGATTGAGTTTCATTTGTTATATCTTTAGCTTTCAGGCCTGGCCAGTAGCATACAAATAAAGCATAAATTATTCTATGTTCTTCTCACTTTCGTACTAATTTTGAATTGTGAATAATGAGAATAGAAAGATCCTAGTAGGCTTTACAGACACAAATTGGACATGGCGGCCTGTTCCATTAGACTGGGGCCCTGTGTAACATGAACGGGAGAGTCATGCCACTGACTACTGACGAGCCTCCAAGGAAGACACATTCATCTAGGGTGTGTGAGGTCCATTCGGTACGCCCTTGCAGTTATGCGCTGTAGTAAGTTGTTATTGATATTGGACGGTTAGAAATGTATTTCAGTGCAATAAAGTAGAGGGGACCTGAACAAAGGGAGGAAGAATGCATTTATCTTGGGAAAGAAGAGGGCTACTGCCACAGTGAGAACTTACTGAGAAGAAGTTAGGCAGGAGGTGGGTTGTTTTGCCTTCCAAGTCCGAAGAAAGGAGAATAAAAAGGTACTGTGGAGCTGTATTATACAGGGATGGGTAAAGCTTTTCATCTCATTCTGATGACAAAGAGATTAATAATTGAGCACGGGTGGCTGGCTTATCCTAGGACTCTAATATTTTATTATAACCATTTGTTATCATTTTCCTTCTGAACACTGCTTTCCCCGCATGTCATCAATCTAGATATGTCATTTCGTTCATGTCTAGTATAATTAAAAATGTGTCTTTTAAGACTTCTTTGATCTATGTGTTTCATGTAAGTTTGTTGATTGTTAAATATTAGAGGGAGCATTCCATATAATTTTTCAGAACTGACTTTAATTTAATAATCACCTGTGAATATCTTTAATGTGATTTCTATTAATTTACATTTGTTAATACAAGAACATTGAACATCATTGAACTTGAGTCACGTTAGTTGTGTACATGATATATGATTTCATACCACTAAATAAGAAGTTGAACACTGTAGACAGTGGGTATTTTGGATGTGATTTTAAATTCAATTTATAAGTGTTTATTGAGAATTTTTGCAACTTTGTTTATAAAGAATATTGGCCAAGAAATTTCCTTTGTGCTGTTTTTGTGTGGTTTTTGTATCATACTGATACTGACTTCATAAAAAGAGTTAAGACATGTTCCTTCAGTTTCAAGTTTGTAGAATAATTTGAGGAATTCTGGCATTAGTTCTTCTTTGAAGGGCTGGAAGAATTCTGCTGAATCCATCTGGACCTTGGATTTTTTTTTTTTTTTGGTTAGATTTTTAATTACATCTTTAAATTCTGTTTGGATTATGAGTCTCCTTAAGTAGCTTATTTCATCTTAGTTTAACTTTATGGGTTGTGTATCTCAAGAAATTCATCCTCATTTTAGGTTTTCTACTTCGGTAGAATTCAGATTTTTAAGTATATATTTATGATTCTCCAAATTTCCTTGGTTTCGTTTATAGTGTTTCTCATTTAATCTCTGCTTACATTATATTTTAATCCTCCACCTTTTGGTTAATTTGGCAAAAGGTTTCATAATTTTGTGGGTTTTCTCTAAGAGCCAACTCTTTGTTTTGTTGTTTTTTTTTAGTTGTTATTTATTATTTATTGATTTAAGTTCCAAGTTTGATTAGTTCTTCCTCTCTACCCATTTTGGGTATTATTTAATCTTTCTTTTCTGGGGCATTCAACTGTGCTTAACTAGTAGAAGATTTCTCCAGTTCCTTTTGATGTAGGTACTTAGTGCTGTAACTTTCTTCTTAGAACCAACTTCACCTTCATAATGTCCCATACGGTGTTTTCATTTCTATTTAATTCTAAACTGTTTTAAATTTCTCCCAAGACTCAGGAATCTCTACAGACCAGATGGCGTACATATTGTGGAAGCCAGAGGTTATAGATGACTCTAAGAGCACAGTATCATCCAGTCACAACAGGTTGGTACATATGTGGAGTCAGGAACAGTACAGCCTGCACGAGACCTGTACAGGCTCAAACAGGCAACAATCCCAGCACTGAGAAGGGGAAGTGTACACAAAATTTCTCCAATGGAATGTCACTGTGCTAAGTGACTAAGCACAATCAAAGGCTGCTTCCACACTTGAGTAGTTTGTCAACACAAAACAGACTCGATGTTTTCTTTGCTTGTTTGGTTATTTGTTTTGTTTTTACATCCCAGCCAAAAATTTCCCTTTATTCCCCTCTTTCCAGTTCCTCTCCCAAACCTGCTCCTGCTCCTGCCATCCTTTCCTTCTCCACTGCTTCACTTCAGACGGATATCAGTCAGCCATGGTATATCAAGTTGCAGTGAGATTAGGCACCTCCTCTATTAAGGCTGGATGAGTCAATCTAGTAGGAAGAATGGGTCCCAAAAGGAGACAAGAGAGTCATATACAGCCTCTGCACTCACTGTAGAAGATCTTGTTACACAAATGTAACATATATGCAAAGAGCCTAGGTCAGTCTCATGCCGGCTCCCTGGTTGTTGATTATGTTTCTGTGAGCCCAGATGAGCTCAGGTTAGTTGTCACTGGGCTTTCTTGTTCTGTTCCTCACACCACCATCTCCTATAATTCTTCCTCTCCCTCTTGCACAGGATTTCCAGATCTCAGCCTAATATTAGGCCATCAGTCTCTGCATCTTTTTCCAGTAGTTACTGCATGAAACATCTCTGATAACAGTAGGGCTAGACATTAAACTCTGACTATAGCAGAATATCATTAAGAATCATTTCATTGGCTTTTTTCCCCACTTGGCTTCTACCCTAGGTCTCTGGGATATCCTGCTTCTGGTCCTGACCCTCAGGGGTGACCTTCCTCTCAGGGTATGGGTTTCCAGCTGTGCTATTCCAGCTGTGCTATATCATTAGTTGGAAATTCCCATAATTTCTTTGCCATATTTATCCAAGCACATCTTGTAGGCAGAACAAGTTGTAGGTTGAACAGTTTGTGGTTGGGTTGGTGTCTCAATCCCTCTCTTAAAAGTCTTGCCTGGTACAGGCGATGGCTAGAACAGGTTCCAGATCCCTTAGTGATAGGAGTTTTAGCTATGGTCATCCTTGTAGATTCTTGGTAGTTTCCATTGCCCTAGGTTTCTGGTTCATTCCAGAGATTCTAGTTCCCCAAATTCCAGCTGTCAGCTGTCTCTCCCAATACTTGCTTCCTCCAGTCTCCCCTAACCTGATCGCTCCTGTTCCCATCCCCACTTCCTGTTCTAGTCCCCTCCTTCCTTCCACTGGTAATGTCCATTATATTTCCCCTTCACATTGAGATTCATACATTCACCTTCTGAGCCCTTCTTGCTTTAGATTTCTGGGTCTGTGCATTGTAGCTTGGTTATCCTTTACTTTATGACTAATATCCACATATGAGTGAGTATATACCATGTTTATCTTTGTGGGTCTGAGTTACCCCATTCAGGAATAATTTGTTGTTGCTGTTCTATCCATTTGCCAGAAAATATCATGTTACCATGGTTTTTAATAGCTGAGTAATACTTCACTGTGTTAATATACCACATGTTTGTTTGTTTTGATTTTTCTCTTTCGTTGAAAGAAGAGGGAGAGGGAGGTGTAGCTGGGTGAGCACAGAGATGGAGAGACTCTGGGTAGGAATTTGGGAAGACAAAATAATATGATCATAACATACTCTATGGAAAAAAATAAGAATGAACTTTAAACCACTGTAAATATGTGTTTCTGCACAAATAGAGCCTCAGATGGACAGGTTTTCCTATGTTATTGGGATTTTTAACTCTTTTTTTAATCAGTTATGGAAAGGAGAATGTTGACATCTCCAATTATGGATATAGATATTTGTTTCCTTTATAGTCAACCAAAAATCTGTCTTTTGGAAAACTGACTGCTTTTACATAATGTAATATCCATTTTTATACTTGATAATATACTGTATTCTGAAGTCAGCTTTATCTTGTATTAAAATAGGTCATCTAGTTTCTTTTTTACAACTATACATGTGACATATTTATAGGATGTTTGAGGATTTGAAGCCTGATCAGAAAAATGATATGGCTAAGAGGTGGCAGATTTATGGGGTGACTTTTTGGAAATCTTGCATTTTATATGTAAGCAAGTGCCTCCTTCAAACCCAGTGCAGAAGTGCAATCTGAAGGGCAGCTCAGGAATTCTCAATGAAGAAAGAATACAGAGGAAAGGCCCTGTGTCTACTTGATGTTGCTCAGGGGAATGGCAGAGAGTCCAGAAGGGCAGCAATGGCTTAAAGTCTTTATAACTATGGCTGATCTATTGTGAAGAGTGAAAAGCTGAGCATTTAGGAAATATAGAAAGCAGGTAAGTTCTATATGGCGAGAACTCTGCTTGTTTGTTAAAAATAAATGGATGTGCAAGGGATAAAGTTTCCCACTGGCCAGCTTTTGATCTAATCAGTTTCAGCATGTACTGAGGAGGGGGAAACAACCTGAGGTTGAGTTTACAGAGGCCACCATTTCACTTCATTTTTGGAAGAGGTTTTCCCCAATTCAACCTGGTTTTATAATTTTAAAATCTATGTTGATCTATAATGTCTGAATTTGGAATCTTTGATACAGTATTTTGAGGATGTAGAATAACTCAGAATCCCCAAGGTCATTCCAAAGAATGAAATCTGGGAGGATAAGGAAGCTTACAGGAAGGCTTGGATTAGTTCTACAACTTTTATTCACAGTACAACATGGTTCTGGTTCATGTTCATGGCTACTGGCAAAAACTGGTCTTTTTTATCTACCCACATGCACCAAATTCTGTCTATTAGTGTAGAAATTCCTTTCTACCCAGGTTTTAGGTTATATCTTTCAGGAAAAACTGGACCTCAAAGTAACAGAGATGATTTATGTTTTCTCCTTTAAGGGAAACTTGGCCTCCTCCTAGAATTGTATCTTACTTATTTGCTTGTGTTAATCACTACTGATGAAAAGGGCAGAAGACTTCCTAGATTGTGAGTATAGTGGCAGCACGCTTCTGTTTTCTTGAAGCCTACATCAATGCAACTCACCGTAGTTCACCTTCATTCTCATTCCATTGTCTTTAGGCGCACTATAGTTTAATCTAAAACATGCCTACTGGTGATCACTAAATGTCCTTGACATTTTCTGAGGTATTTACATTCTTATAAAGCATATCAGACTACTTTGAAGGTATTCGATGTCCATCTTTTATGAATAAAAAGTTTTAGCCTAATAATGAGCAGAAATTTTGTTTTTGTTTGTTTTCTTTTTTTAGAAGCTATACAGAAGTTGAGTTGCACAGATTTGTGATTAGCATTAAGTGTCTAGTTTTTTATTATTTATACTTCATGTCAAAGTGATTCAAGTTTTTATTTTTTGTTCAATAGTAAGGGTTTTAGAAATTGGAATCAGTTTTGACCATCAGTGTTAGTGTTCAGTGAACTTGATTAATAGAACATATATGTTTTCATATGAGGGAACATTCAAATACTCCTTTCCGTTTTAATTATACTCTCATTTTAGCACAGAAAATATTACATTGTTAACTTTTAAAATACTTCTCTACTTCCTTATACATATGGCAATCCCCTTTATTGTAATGTTGAGGGAATCTGCAGGTCTAGATATGTGTACTTACATCAACATCTATATCAACATTTTATGTACAGAGATATTTAAATATACAGAGTTGGCACCAATTTTTATTTGGAACTAAGTCCTTGATAATTTTCAATGTTGCTACATTTATCCCAAACACTTGAATTTTAAATACTTTAGAAATTTTCTTTCAGATCTCTTTATTTATGTACTTGCTCACTTTTTAATTCACAGACATAGGTTCTTGTAAAAATGATATAATACAGATTGACACCAGCTGTAATCAATGGTGCATTCTTTCATAGCAATGGGCAGCCATGTGTAAACCCTACATTTCCTAGAGAATACTTGATGACTGAACTTTGAAAAATCATTTTTCATAGTTTTTTTTTCTCCTCAGAAGAACATGTAGATAAGTTAGAGTCAAGATTGGGATAAACCAGCTTTCATTTTAAAACCTGATATTGAAAGCCATGCAGCATTAATATTTTTCTTATTCTTAATTATAAAATTGACTATGTGTATGGAAGTTGTTCAGTGGAATAATAGTCTTCTTATGCATGTTAATAATCTTGATAGGAAGAAAGATGTCACCAGAGAACACGAGAGAGAAAGAGAAAGATATAGAGAAAAAGTTCATGGTTTGATGTCAAAAAAGTAAAAGAAAATAATATGACTTTGCTATTTATAAAGAAAGAAGAAATCATTCCTAATTCAATTTCCAGATATCATGACAGAATGTTAAACAACAGAACCAGAGCTGGCCCAGCCCTATCTGTTACACTGTTATTCCTCCCTCTGCATGGCAGTTGCCTTTCCAACAGAGAAGGAAGCATCATCACTAAGAGTGACTAAGCACTATCCGAGGATAAAGGGATCACTTGCATTACATCTAGCGATTCTTTATAAAAGGAATCAGGTACAAT
Source organism: Alexandromys fortis (assembly GCF_014885135.2). Taxonomy (NCBI): domain Eukaryota; kingdom Metazoa; phylum Chordata; class Mammalia; order Rodentia; family Cricetidae; genus Alexandromys; species Alexandromys fortis. The sequence continues at coordinate 445,296 of NW_026067890.1, forward strand.
TTTGGGTTTAAATTCGGTTCGCTCAATATTCTTGTGAGCACTCCTTTTAAAGGGCTTACAAAATGCCCTGTTGACTGTTAGGCTTTGAAGCTGTTGTTTCATTATATTGATAAAACCTTTAACAAGAAATAACTTTGCAGTTTAGAATATGTATTGGTGCTCTGTATAAATGTATTTTCTTTCAAAAATCACACACCTATGAAGTTTTCCATTGGCTAACGAGTCAAAAGCAAAGCAAATGCCTAAGAGGAAAGTAAAGGATTCCCAGCCTCTAAAACTCACACAGTGTTCAAAGACAGTTGATATGCTTCATTGCACGAGTGCTCAGATATTACAGTTCTGGTGAAGTTACACACTGCTTTGCTTTTTCCCTAAGAACTCAGTAGTAAATTAGAATAGTTTAAAATAAGCTGTGTTAGATTAAAGCGTACCGGCAAGCATGCCTGATAACAAAAAATATAAGTTATGGGAAAGGATACGTAATAATCAAGAGCATATGAGTGCCAATAGTCTCATATTTATACAGTACAAGCTATCTATACCCCAGTCCTCTCTGAGCTCTTCACTACCAGACAATGGGGATTCATATTTGCATAATCGTGAAATGTTAATGGTCAGACTTCTGATATCTTAGTTCAACAAGTAAATCAATCACACCTTTCAAAATAAACTTAGTAGTCTAATAGCTACATACTAACTTTTAAAGGGCAAAAAATGTAAATAGAAAGCTTTATGCATAATTTATACATAAAAAATAAATATGCTGCAAATGCATAACCTCAGAATGTCAAATTGATAAATATTTCAAAAATATAAATTCTTATGTTTTTCAGTATTGCAGCAAAACCATGTTCCAATATTTTTCTAGATATTCTAATTTATTCAGCTACAGTACAAAATAATTACAACACTGCCACTTCAAAAACTATTTTAAAATAGTTCATCTATTAAAATGCTTAAAGAAAATATGTCAGGTGGCTGGAGAGATGGCTCAGAGGAATAGAGCACTGGCTGCTCTTCCAGAGGTCCTGAGTTCAATTCCCAGTAACCACATGTTGGCTCACAACCATCTGTAATAAGATCTGGTGCCTCTTCTGTACTGCAGGATACATGAAGGAAGAAACCTATGTACATAATAAATAAAAATCTTTAAAAAAAGAAAATATGTCAGCACATGGGCCTCCTCTGAGGAGCTATTATTAATTGTTGATGGCTGTTTTGGGAGGAAGAGCCAGTTTTCTTTATATTGTGATCCCTGGTTGGTTGATGACACTCCAGTGAATGGCCTCATACATATATGTATATAAATATATCATGACTGAACTCAATGGGTTATAAGAAAACAAGAAAGAAAGCAAAAAGAGGATGTGATGTTGAAAAAAAAAAAGACATGACAGGGAGACCCAGGAGAGCGAGGCATGGATAGTGGGACTAGATGTGATTAAAATACATTGTATAAACACATGTATGAAAATTCCAAGAAAAAGAATATCATATACATGTACATAATAAAAATACGTGTGACTTCAGCATTCTATATTTTTTATAGGTATGTGAGCATGTCTCCATGTTCCTGAATGTGGAGGCCGGAGGAGAATGTTGCATTTCTGCTTCTATTGCTGTATTGTTTTGAGACAGTTTCCAACTAAACCAGAGGTGGCTGTTGCATCTAGGCTGACTTGTCACTTAGCTCCTGTATCCACATGCAATTACTATTCAATGTTGAGGCTATAGAAACTTACACTGGCTTTTTATATGTGTGTTAGGGATTTGAATTCATATCCTCATGTTTGTGAAGCAAGTGTTTTTACCCAATGAACCACTTTAACTATATATTAAGAACTGTTTTGTCATCTTAAAATGCAAAAATTATCATAAGTCACCCATTCTACAAGCATTCATTAAACATCTTCAGGGTACTCTATTAACCAGTGGGGACTAAACAGTAAAAACAATTACAGATAGCCAATTTAATGATTTCACATATTATGCAACATTCCTATGTGTGTGTACACACACACACACACACACACACACACACAATGTTCAGGGGTAGCCAGCACTATGAAAAAGTTAAGTGAGGTAAAGAAAATGTAGAGTGATGGCGGTGATTGAGCCTTTGCTTTTTAAAATTGGCATAGTTCATTGTAGAGTCTCTAAAAGTGAATCTGCAGAAATCAGAATGTGTTGAGGTGAGATGGAGCTTGCTCTTTTCAGAAATTGCTTCATTTCTTCACTCTCAAGCACTATTATCTGCTAGGCTATAGGACTTAATGCAGGCAGTGTTTATTATAATCATAGATTTGATACTCTCAAAGTTCCCCTTCATTCCAGTCTGATATATGTGTTCAAGTGACAAAATACTCACGTTTGAAATCTATCCACTTATCTTACTTTAGAAAGGCATGACAAAGCTTTGTGCATCCAAAGCACCATGGCACTCAGTGAGAAGTGTTTCTGTAAAAATACTAGGCTGAAATTTAGCATATTTATCTGCACATTTTTTCTCATAGAAACAGAAATTTATATAATCAATCATGTTAACTCTGTGATGAGGCATATCGAGACTCTTATTAAGTTCGAGAAAGAATTGTGCATTTGTGGAGGAAGCCCCTCTCAAGGGTGTCGTGAAAATTCCTTGTCATCATAGGATGTACTATTAAACAGTTGAGCCTCATCAGTTTGAATCCAGGCTAAAACATATTAAGGGTAGTTTATACTTGTACACAATCCTTGTCTGAGCAACCAAAACATATCCTAGAGTTTTCTCACTCATCTTTATAATTTCAGTGGAATTTTAAGAGGGTGAAACCACTGTCTTTTTCCCAATAACTAAATTAGGGCTGGCAGAATTAGCTGCATTGCCCCAGGTTAATCAAACTCTTAGGAGCAGAGCTGGTTAGAGAACTGAGCCTCCAGAATTCTCCCAAGAATCAAGTTGGGGAACTGTTGCATTAGAAGGTGACTGTGCATCATGTCATTACCAGAGGCAGAGAGGTAAAAATAAAAAATGGACTCTGTCAAAGCCTAGTCGTCTCTCTAAAGGCGACTTTCTCAGGGGTCACAAAGTAGGCCTTTAAAAACTGCTTCCCCCTTTCCTTTGTATTCTTAAAGGAAACTGAAACTATAATCACATTTGGGAGAATCTTAGAACATGACTATACTCATTTTAAATATGTTCAAAATCAATCTTTTAATAGATTCTGTATACCATAACTCTGGACATTCTATAGGAGCCATATGACATTAAATCACTATCTCAATGTCATGTTTGAGATACTTCACTTTGAGTTAGTGGTCAGGGAACCTCTAGAAATCCCCCCAAACAATGCAGGTTCACACCACCCTCTTAGCTACCTACCACAATTACATGATGAGATCCTATTGCTGAATACAGGACAAATTATGGTTGCAAGATGCAAAGAAATCCAGCTAGAACCAAGTTAGATGCTCCTTCCCCAAGAGCAGGCTTTGGTAGTGCTAGGAGATACTATGCTGCTGGAGTCGAAACACATCTGAGAGTTTGACCCAGCAGTGAGAACTATGAACTGCAATACCAATCTGCCAGACAAGGTATGAAAAATTGTGCAATTGTGTACAAAATCGTGCAATTGTGATATAACTAGTATTGGAATAAGCAACCACGAGAGAGAGAGAGAGAGAGAGAGAGAGAGAGAGAGAGAGAGAGAGAGANGAGAGAGAGAGAGACAGAGAGAGAGAGAGACAGAGACAGAGACACAGAGAGAGACAGAGAGAGAGAGAGAGAGAGAGAGAGAAGGAAGGAGGGAGAGAGGGAGGGAGGGAGGGAGAGAGAGAGAACAAAGGGAGGAGTGGTTTGGTGGTTTGAAAGATGGTTCAGTGGCTAAGAACACTGGCTATTCTTCCAGAGGACTCTGGTTATATTACCAGCATCAAAAAAGTAACACAGCTATCTGTAACTTCAATGTTAGGGGATCTAATACTGCCTTCTGATCCTAAGAGTATTATGCACACACATGATACTTAGACATACATCAGGAAAAATATTCATACCTAAAAATAACAGAAACGAATTAAAAAGGAAGGAAAAAAAGAGAAGAAGAAAGTGACCCTGTTACTTAAACAGTTAACCAAAAAGAAAAAAAAATGATATTAGATTATGGTATTGTATGTTAGAAGTATCACCTGTAGACTTAAGAGTATAGATCATTTAGACTATATTTTATTAAGTAGTGAATAGAGAAATAAACGTGTGGAATGGTCATGAATTTTCCAGGACATTTTGTTCAAAGTGATCACTTTTCTCTAATGGTAAAATAATGCCTTCTACATCAAGAAGGATAAAAAAGGAAATAATTAATTTTTTAAAGTATATATTTGAATGTTAATGGTAGCCTGAAAGCTTAGCTCTCCAAGGCTACCTTCGGGGTTCAAGGAAAAAGTCTACAGTGAAGCAAAACTGAGATTAAAGCTACCTTTTTCTTTTTTTTTTTTTTTGTTTTTTTACTTTATAAATAATACCAATCAAAATTTCCAGTTCTTCCTCTCCTGCCACTTCCCTCCTGCTCCTAAACACACCTTCCCCCTCTTATTGTCTATGCTACTGGGTTATATGTAGGAAGTGGTTCCCTGTGCCCACGCAGTGCAGGCTACTTCTCACTTTCTCTTTTATAAAGTTCAGTGTGGTCGGATTTATATTGAGGTCTGTAATCCATTTGGACTTGAGTTTTGTGCATGGTGATAGATATGGATCTATTTTCATTCTTCTACAGGTTGACATCCAGTTATGCCAGCACCATTTGTTAAAGATGCTTTCTTTCTTCCATTGTATACTTTTAGCTTCTTTGTCAAAAACCAGGTGTTCATAGGTTTGTAGATTAATACCAGGTCTTCAATTTGATTTTTTTTATGTGAGGAGAAATGACTCACATACATCATATGAGGGTCATTCTCTTTTATTCGTCTTCAATTCTAACTCTCTTGTCCTAATTGTCTATAATTCTCTATATCTCTTTAGTTCCAATTATGTAGTTTTAACCCTTTGGTTTCAATTCTCTGTTTCCAAAGTCTCTCTTGCTTCTTTGTTCATTTAGCTTAAATACCATTTTTTTACAGAGGCTTGAAGCAAAAATAATAAAATAAAAACCTTACATCTCATGGACAAAGTGCATTCCTTCGGTAAGCAATAAGGAGCCGAGCCATTTACCTTGGCAATGCATAGGCAAGAATATAGTACTTGGCACCTTCACAGGCAGTGGCATTGAAAATGTCTCAGCCCCTGATGAGACAGGCCAATAGTGCAAGCACAAGCAAGTACATGCAAACTCACAGTGAGTAGGCAAAATTGGCCAAGACAATCTGTCAGAGAACCAAAAGCATGGGAAATAATCATGTACTCTCCTAGCCAATCATAACACACCAGCAGTGACTGCCAATTACCAAAGGACCAACCAGAAATGTTCCAGCAGCAACTTAGTTTCCCTAACCCCATAAAACCCCCCAACCTGTTTACAATGAAAAGCTTTTGTATTGGAATCTTCCAGAATCTGTGTCTTTGATTTCGCGTTTTCTCACGCCTTGCCTGCTCCTGAAACGGGGACTGCATGCAGGCAGCAGCAGCAAGAGGCCAGCAAAAGCTACACCCCAATATATATTCTCTTATCTTGTCTGCAATCCCAGAACACAAATAATGGGGGAGCTTTGTGTCTTTTGCTACAAGGCTAGACCATTCTTTGTAGCTCTGTCTAATTGTGAGGCTTTATCCTCAGAAGTTGGACAGAAGACTAATTTTCTTTGGACTTGATTAATTGATTGTTATTTGACAACTAAACAATAAACAGTTGAAGCTTGAGTTCTATATCATAAACTGATGTTAGAAGTTTGTTTGTTTGTTTTGGTTTTTTTTTTTTTTTTTTTTTTTTTTTTTTTTTTTTTTTTTTTTTTTTTTTTTTTTTTTTTTTAGACAGGATTTCTCTGTAGCTTTGGAGCCTCCCTGGAACTAGCTCTTGTAGACCAGGCTGGCCTCGAACTCACAGATATCTGCCTGCTTCTGCCTCCCGAATGCTGGCATTAAAGGCATGCACCACTACCATTGTCTAGAAGTTTGTGAAGAGTTTTAATTGCTAAAAGTTTAGTAGAGAATGCTTACAGTCCCATTATCAGCTGGACATGGCAACAGAAGTTGGCAAACAATTAAGGTCAGTTTTGTCTCTGAAGGACTTTGATTCAACATCCGAGTCTTTTTGTAATTCCATCAGTAAGTGTCATATGTGAAAGTCCAAAATAGTGCTCTCTCGCTTTCTCTACAGAGACACCTCATCTGACCAGTATGCCCTATTAGTTTACGTAATTACAGAGAATAGGCTTCTAAATGTCTTACGGTCAATGTGAAAAAATTAGATGTATTTATGAAGCATATCCTAACATTTTTTTCTATTTATAAAAGTTACACAGCTTAATTAAAGCCACCTTTTGGACCATCCACTGATATATATGCCCATAAGATTGAGATTCAATCATGAGATTATAAGTACACACCACGCGAGTTTACACATTTAAAGTGCAGATAATGGGGAGAGACCATAGTTGCTGTTTCACATGTGAAATTACAGACAGGTGAAACAGTTTCCAGAGTCAGTGTTCCCACAGGCCCTACGTGGACAGGATTTTCCTCCATCAGAGAATCATTCCTCTGCTGGGTTGACACCTGAACACTAGTTGTCATCTGCTGTACATTTCCCTGGCCCTTGACAGAATATATGCATGTTTATTTTTTATGCGTATTTTAAAATAACAACATTGTCTATTGTCAACTACATAAAGAATATGGAAATATTTTTAATACATGAAAATTTAATAGAAATTTCTTCAGTTATACAAATATTGTGGATTACAATTATTTGCATATGAGCTCTCCTCTATAAAAGTAAAGTTGAAATTTAATCTCCACATTAGATATGAAGAGGTGAGTCCAGACAAAAGGTGATGATTTTGTTTCTGATTTCATGAAAGGGCTAACCCCTGTAGGTGATTAATAGATACAAGAATTAATCGACTACTTCAGAAGCTGTTAGGCTTCTCTGACACTCACTGTTGCCTCGCCATGTTCTGGAAGAAGGAAGGCATCATCAGAACTAGTACCTCGATCTTTTACCCCACTTAACTGCTTCATAACTTTACAAATTTACTGCGCTGTGCTATTAGCATAGAAAATGGCTTAGTCTAAGAGAAAACTGACACCAGGAAGTAGATTTGTTGGGATTAATATATACATGGAAATGTGAAGGTGACTTTGAAGTTATCATTGGTACAGACAAATTCTTTTGAATAAAGTAGTAAAAATGATTTTATGGTTTAGAATGTAGTTCAGTGATTGAGGGATTGCCTAACTTGGATGAGTCCCTAACTCGATCTCTAGCACCTAAATAAAAAAATGATTCTATGGAAGGTTCGGAAGAGTTAAAAAAAAAAGATTAGTGACAGTTTTGAATTCCAGGAAATTAAATGAATTGTGACAAGAATTTGAGAAGAGAAGTGAGCAGTGAAAGGAGAGTTGATGAGATGTCGGAAGAAGATACGAAATATTTAATTGGAAGTTATGACAAGGTCACCATCACACAGTATGAAGTAAGGTGGTCGCACTGGGTGCAATCCCCAGGGCTATAAGAAGGCCATATTTAAATCTGAATGATCTTTGGAGAAGTGACCTCTAGAAAGTGGAGCTCTTAGGTTACTGCATGGCTGCTTTGGATCACTTTCAATGTGATTTAGGGACAAAGCAAAGCACAGACAGCTGTAGAAATTTTCTAGTCTAGTCTGCCAAGTGTACAGTACAAAGGACAAAGTTGTTCTAAGTATTATTGTAACAATTTATAAAACAGTCCGAAAAGCAAACTTTTTTGAAAGTGCATGACATTAACAAAATGCTTATGTCGGTTATTTGTGCTTAGGAGAACGTAATAGAGCTGAGATTGCAAATTTCTCTTAATTGCAGGACATAAAGAAAGTTGGAAATGGAAGAAATGGGGTTCAGAGTAAAGAAAATGGATGTCCTAAGAAAATACTAGTGTCAGTGTTCCGGACCTCTATAAAAGCAGAGAAAAAGAGCTAAACAAATGCTGTCAGGAATTCATGGCTCTATCTTATATTATGAATATGATAAAAACCAACTTTTTTATTAAGATTTTTTTAATACAATCTTTTCTCATTTTACATAGCTATCCCCTGTCCTACTCGCTCCTCTCCTCCTGCTTCCTCAACCTTCTCCTCATCCACTTCTCAGAAAAGATAAGGTTTGGTTTTCCATGGGGAGCCAAAAAAAGTCTGACACTTCACTTTGAGAAAAGAACAAGGCTCTCCCCCATATCTAGGCTGAACAAGGTATCCCTCCAAAAAGAACATGCTGCTAGACAGTAGATAGTGACTGAACTGTGTTTGAAATTTCCTGTTTCATTGAAATGTCTGCTGGAAACTATGGGCCTGTAGGCTGAAGATGGATGCCCCAGCAGTACAGAGGAACTTTGGGTGACTGTCCAGGCAGCGACATGTCTCTGTGATTTCTAGAGTTTTGTAAGATGCTTACTTCTCATTTACTTAGGTCTTTGATGGAGTTGAAAAATAGATAGATATAGTTTTCCTTAGTTATGATAAAGATAAAATAGATATAAATATTGTAATTCTTACTTGATAACTGTTTTGTTATATGTAATTTTGCTATGTTAAAGTTAAAGCCCTCCTTCCTTTTTATTTAAACAGAAAAAGGGGAAATGATGGAGGAAGGTCATTGGTTAAATAAAGAAACTGCCTTGGCCCTGATAGGTTAAAATTTAGATAGGCGGAGTAAACAGAACAGAATGCTAGGAGGACGAGGAAGTGAGCTCAGACGCCATGCAGCTCTCTCCAGGGCAGACACGATGCAGCCAGCCACTAGGTCAGACATGCTGTATCTTTCCTGGTAAGTGCAGCTCGTGGTGCTACATAGATTATTAGAAATGGGTTAAGAGGCTGAAACTAATGGGCCAGACAGTGTTTAAAAGAATACAGTTTGTGTGTTGTTATTTTGGGGTATAAGCTAGCCAGGTGACCAGGAGCTGGGGCAGCAGGAACACAGCTCACAGCTCCTACAACACTGTCCCCACACTCACTGGGCCTAATTTTGTCCTATGCAGGTTCATCCACTATCAATGCAGAGTCAGTGAGCTCTCACTAGCTCAGGTCAGCTGTTTCTGTGTGTATCCCCATCATGGTCTTTACACCTTTGCTCATATTATCGCTCCTCCCTCTCTTGGTCACAGGTAGCTGGGCCCAGTGCTTTGCTGTAGATATCTGTATCAACTTCTATTAGTTGCTGGCTGAAGGTTCTTTGATGGCAATTAAGGTAGTCATCAGTCTGAAATCAGGGGAAGACCAATTTAAGTGTACTCTATTGTTCTTAGAGTCTTAATTGGGTTCATCTTTTAGGATTCCTGGGATTTTTCCTAGTGCTATCTTTTTCAGTAGCTCTTCAATGGCTCCCTCAATCAAGATATGTCTTTCCTCTCTCTCCCTCACTGTCCTCCTCCCTTCTCAGGAAGCGGGATAAAACCAACTCTTTAAAGCTCTTATCACTGTATCTTCCCTGAGAAGATGGTAACCTACTTCTCAGGGAAGCTAAAGTAACCCCTTTCTGCTTTTAGTTTATATTATATGAGATTTTATCACAGCAACAGGAGAAAAAGCTAAGAAATTTTCTTGTCTGCTTCATGGAACTCTTCAGCTGTTCTTATTGCCATTACAGTATTCTGCCATTGCTGCAGAGGGTACAGCTGCAGTCACGACCACTCCCATCTGTCCTCTTATGCTATCCCCTTCACTCGCTCTACTTTGCATACAAAATCAATAGTAGGCAAAAAACATTCAAGAGAAGCTTGTTGGGTTTTTTTATTTGTTTGTTCGTTTTTGTTGTGTTTTTTGGTTGGGTCCAATGAAACACAACAAGGGCCAGAATAAAAGAATATCAAGTGGCTTAGGTATAAAATGAAGCAGGCAGTGGTGGTGCACGCCTTTAATCCCAGCACTCAGGAGGCAGAGGCAGGCAGATCTCTGTGAGTTCGAGGCCAGCCTAGTCTACAACAGCTAGCTCCAGGATAGCTAGGACTGTTACACAAAGAAACCCTGTCTTGGGGGAAAAAAAGAAAAAGAAAAAAAAGAAAATGAACTTAGGAGCCTCTTCATAGAGCCAGATAAAGATATGATTGAGGTGTGACATGGAAGTGAAATACTTCAGCTGTATCAATCACAACACAGCTTTCACATCAACCTACCACAGGACCAAAAATTATCTGGGGCCTTGAGTGCCAGCCTCAGCACCTCACAGGGTCCAGCTAAGATTCTGTATGACAGGCGAAAACTGGCTGGGGTAAGGACTCTGAGAAGAAGAGCAAATGACTGATGCCAGCATGTTCTTCCTGCATGTTACTTTATTCCTTGGGAAGGGAAGAAGGAAAGAAGGGGGGAAGGGGGCTGTTCTTCACATAGCTTTCAGTTTATATAGGCACATAGACAAGTTATCAATCCCATAGGCAGTAACAGTAGTATTAAATATGCCTTTCCACAGAATCACAAACAACAACAACAAACCCGGTGGATCTGACAAGGAGGTACCTTATATCTCAGGTGGGGCATAGCTGTGAAGCTCCCTGTGGTTGGAAATACAGCCTTGGTAGCTACAGCAAGGGTCTGGGAGGGAGGCAAGATGCCTGATTTGTATTAGTATCTAGTTGGTTAAGTTAAAAGGAATTTCCTTTGGGGACTTTGCTTTTGACACCAGCAGGATGCCTGAGAGTAACCAAGTGAGAATTGATTTCTCCGAGACTGATTTAGTGACTCTATCATTTCCCCTGTATCTCTAGGGGCAAAGGTAAAATCAGTTAGCTTCCTGGGTTATGATATTATGTTCACTGAAACCAAGGTGAAGGGTGATACAGAATATTAGTAACAATTAAGTTAGAGTAGAGCAGTAGATTATACCTTGCTGAGTCTGCTGTTTAAGTCCTGTCAATAAAGGAAATTGTGGAGGACGAGTCTTATGTAGATTTTGACTATGGGAGCAAAAGTTTGAGTGAATGCTTTCACACCAGGGCTTCATGATATGCGAAGAGGTATCTGCCCCTTCAGGAAAAGTCAGGTTTATACACTTCTGGGATATTATAGAAGGGAGAAATGCCAGTATTTTACAAGATTTCTACAGAACTGACAGTGACTTATCCAAAATACAAGTATTGCCCCAGCTCTGCTGAAACAAGTTCTCCATGTGGAGTGTCCATACCTCCTGTGGATTAGTCTAACAGACCTGTGAGCTGTACATTTACTGTATAGTATTTGTTGTCTCATGATAAAAATAAATAAATAAATCTGGCATTAGACCAATTACTGGCTTCTTGCTGAGCTTTTGAAGAAGTAGTTGTATAGTCATCTCAAGCAGCTGTGGGTTGTTCTGAGGGGTTACGAATTCAACAATGACTATGAGAGTAGAAATAAGGATTCACTTGTGGTGTTCCTTACAGCATTCAAATAGTGAGTTAACCACTACCATAGAAGTTGTGGCTACTCCATTAACACTTTCCCAGGCTGGGCACCCAATCAAAGAGAAAGGCTCTATCTTTTACCATTACAAGTCTTGAATGGTCTTCTTCTGAATCTTTTGCTAATTAATGAAAAGAAATAAATAAAAAGAATTGCTGCATTGATAGTTTCTTTAACATAAAGAATGCACAACACAAATTTCATGTTCTCTGGAGCAATGCTGAGCTCCAGCTTTAATATCCAAGAAAGAAAAGAGTCTCTAATCAGTATCAAAATCAAACGTATTTGGAGATGAGATGATTACTATGCAATTAAGAGCTTTGACTGCTCTTCAAGAGGACCCAGGTGGGTTCCCAGCACCTACCTGATGGTTCACACCTGTCTGTAAGTTCAATTTCAGTGAAAATAGCACCATCCTTCGGCTTCTATGTGCACCAGACATATGCAGTCAAAATACCAACATAAGCATAAAGTAAAAACAAAATAGAATTTATTTCAGTGTTTAAATACTCTGTTAACTAAATAACATATTAATGAAAATAGAACTACCATTTAAAAAGAAAATCAATGTATCACTTTCATTAATAGATAGTGAGAGGTAGTCACAAACTTTTTAAAGATAGCTACTCAAAAAACAACTACGAATAATAGCCCAGAAATAGAAAATTATTGGTGGACACTTTAAACTGGCCACCATTATTGAAGATAGGTGTCCCTGAGAAATAGCTGGAATCAAGATGTTTATTTAAAAATTATCTGATACACATATAAAATCATATGAAATGATGTCTAAATGCTCTCATGTGTGCATAAACATTCATTGTTGTCATTTAAGTGAGAGTACTCATCATCTCAGTCTTCTTTGTTGTCACGAGTATTCAAATTTTCTAATCAAATTTCTAATATACAATAAAAATATTAATGACTATAATTCTTAAGCTATATATATTTTATTTACTGTATCATATGTATCTGCCATTTTTGTAGATTCAAGATTTAAAGGAATAAATACTGAATAAAATCATTTTCTCTGTTAAGTCTATCTTCCATATTTGTACCATACTAGTATTTCTGGAATCACAAAAACATATTTATAAAAATTACTCCACTTTTTTCACCAAATATTAAATCAAAGACCTTTCAGGGTCTAACCTTCTCTCAAAAATCAGGCTAACGGTTCTTGAAGCCTCCCCTCCTGTTTCTGACAAGTCCTTTTCCACCACTTGTAGCAACAAGGAAGCCCAGCTGCTGACTTTTGCGTGGTGAGATAAGTTTAGTGTCTGTGGCCCCTGGTAGAAGAGAAGGCCATATTAAATTATGCCGTGTGGAACATCATGCCACCCACCACCAAAAACCTACAATGTTGAGAGATTTCTTTTGTTTCTTTGGAAATTAAGGGACCCATTTTTTTGTTTAGGACAATTGGCATGCTGCCCATAGAGGCTGTTCTTCCTGTCTCACTTCATACCTCAGCTCCTAATGAAGCTCCTTTCAGGGTATATGGAAGGAGGGCTCTCTTTCTCATTTAATGCTCCATTATGAGCTTCAGTGTTATCTTCTCTTTTCCTATTGAGTTCTCACATGAAGACTTTATCACATTTATTCCTAGAGGTCATGAAGTGCATGTTTGTAGTCTCTCTCTCTCTCTCTCTCTCTCTCTCTCTCTCTCTCTCTCTCTTTCTCTCTGTCTCTGTCTCTGTCTCTTTCTCTCTGTTGAAGGACAATTAATAAAGACTTAGAAAAAGATATTGAGGTTCAACCTGAATATCTGAAAAGCAAAACAGCCAGCCACTGGCTCTTACTTTGACCTCAGTCTGAAAAGTAGAACCTACCTCCAGGAATCTCAGAATGAGACTGTGTTTAAGAGCTGTTTCTTCCCATTTTATAATCCTCTCTAGGGCTGGGATTAAAGGTGTGCACCACTGGAATTAAAGGTATGCCCTGCCCAGTTTCTGTGGCAACTAGTCTGGCTACTGGGATTAAAGGTGTACGTTACCACTGCCTAATCTGTAAGGTTGACCAGTGGGGCTGTTTTACTCTCTGACATTCAAGCAAGTTTTATTTATTAAAATATAAATGAAATGCAACTACATTCCCCCCTTTGTCTAAAATAAAACAGAAGGCTATAACTACTAAAAAATTATACACAATAAGTACAATGACTGTATACACTATATACAGGCAATTAATACATCAACAATGTCTAAACCATTTGCATTTGACAAATTCAGAGAAACTATTCCATATCTGTCCTATCTCGATGAGTCCAAAGTCTTGTACTTAATTACTTTCTTTCATAACTTGCTTTTTTTTGCATTTGGTAAACTATAAGTATAGCAATCTAGTCTTCACCTCCCTCAGAGATCCAAGAAGGAAATAATATTAAGTGATTAAGCAGGAAGTGCAAGCAAGTGACTTCCAAAAAATGTGAATAATGACAGAAACAGTTGGCTGCCTGGACAGTAACTAAAAGCTCCTCTGTAACGTTCTGGGCTCCATCTTCAGCCCACAGGCATAGCATATCCAACAGACTTTTCTGTGAAGCAGGGTATTTTTTGTCCTGCTTGTCTAATTAGGACAGCACACTGTCAGCAGTTGCAGCAGGGGCATTTTCTTGCCCAGTGGCTTACTTTTGCCACAAAGAAAGTAAACTCCATGTGGAGTTTCTTCGGTGCCTATTATCTTCTCTGAAATAGCTTGGTGCTGCGAGAAGCAGACATGTCTCATAAAAAAAAAAAAAGCTCAGGTTATTAAAACACCTTAAATGCCATATTCTGTAGATCACTAAAGTTTTTGAAGATGCCCTGTCTTTGTAAAATATACCTCTGCATGACCTTGAAAGCATACCTAATGTAGCTACAAATTTGATTATAATAGGTGACTAGCTACTAACCTGCATTTCCTTATTATCCTAAACAGCTGGTAGTAACAATTTTCAAGGACTAGAAATTTGCATTACATTGTGAAATGAACTGTATAGCTACAATACTTTGAACAAGATTCGAAATGTATCTGCAATATGTTTTAACAAAATTAATCTCAAATTTGTATCAATATACAAAATTTGTATACAATATACAAAAATCCAAACCAATGTAAAACATTTAAAACTAGTAGTTGTTTTTTAAAAGTGGATTCAATAATTTACATTTTTTATTTTACCATATCTTTACCCTCCCTTTTGCTTTTCAGAGTAGATTCAATAATCAATACTTTTATCCTGTCATATCTATATCCCCCCTTTTTCTTTCCTTTTTTCTTATTTACTTATTTGTTCATATGTATGTTTGTTTGTTTTTTCCAAGACAGGGTTTCTCAGTACCTATGGAGCCGATCCTGGAACTTGCTCTGTAGATCATGCTGACTTCTAATTCACAGTGATCTGCCTGTCCCTACCTCCCAATTGCTGGGATTAAAGGTATGTGTCACCACCACCTGGTCCTTTTTTTCTTTTCAAAGTAAGAACCTTGAATCTAATTATCTTTGTTTAGCTTTTTTTTCTGACCATTATCCATAACAATTTGTAACCAACATGTTAAAAATGACAAACATCCATAATCCATTTTTTGGTATTTTGGGTATAGTTTTCCAGACTACTTCCTGCTTATAGGGGTAACGGATAATCTTATTGGGACCCAAAGAAAGTTTAGGATTATGGTCAAGTCCTAATTGGAATATTCTGTGAGGCTGGATCATTTCAACCAGTAGTTTTGAGACTGGTCTGGATGTAGAACTCATAGAAAACTGCAACAGAGGTACTCTGAAATGTTGCATCATCTGGGCCATCTGTTCTGATTAGAGATTTTTCATGGTGTCTTCTTGGATCAACTCTTATTTTTCTTAACCCAAAATAAATTCACAGCCTCTAATTTTCTGTGGAAATAAAAGCAAAACCGTTTCTCCAAAGAAATACATCTTTTGACTTAAACTGTTAAGTCAAAATATTTCAAAATACATAGTTTGGATTACTCCAGCAGCATTTATATTCAAATGTCTTTTAGCAACTGTTGCTCCTTTCTCATCTATTAAACAATTCAAATATGATATCAAGATTCTCTGTGTGTTTTCCATCTTCACATGAAAGATAAACCAGGGTGAATGGAAGCTGGGAGCACTAGTTTTTCTCCTGAACCCAGGTGGCTAGGTTTGGGTCTGACTCTGGTCTGAAATGGTGGTTAAAAAGCCTCAGGCAAACAGCCTTTTCCTAAATTTGCACTCCAAAAGTTGGATCCCAAATGAAGCACTTTTAATAAAAACTTAGAGAAAAACGGAGGTTCAACCTGAAGATCCCAAATTGTCAGCCACTAGCTCTTACCTAGATCTCAGTACTAAATAGTGATCCTGCCTCTAGAAATCTCAGAACGAGATTGTGTTTGAGAGCCACTTCCTCCCATTTTATAATCCTCTCTAGGACCAAGATTAATGTTGGGCATTGCTGTGTTTCTATGACAACTAGTGTGGCTACTGGGATGTGTGTTACCACTCTCTGCCTTATAAGGCTGACCAGTGGGCTGTTTTACTCTATGATCTTCAGGCAAACTTTATTAAAATACAAATGAAATGCCTCTATGCATTCTTTCTTTCATTTTCTTTTCTCTCTCTCTTTTACTTGCTAATATATCTCTTTTTATTGAAAATAAGTTTTTTTATAAAATGGATTCTGATTATGGTTTTCCCTTGCCCTCTCTTGCCTTTCTCCTATCCATTTTTCTTTCTCTCTAATATATACTTTTCTTTCTACATACACACACACATGTGTGTGTGTGTGTGTGTGTGTGTGTATATATATATATATATATATATATATATATATTTATATTTCTCCTACAAATCCATTTTAAAGATTAGCTAGCAGAAGAAAGTAAGGAAAAACAGCGTCACCATAATGAACACATATACATTTAAGTTTACACTTTTGAATCTTGGAAACCAGTAACAAAATTTTGATTATTATCTACTTTTAATTTTTTATGTTATTGCTCATAAATCTAAACTATTCCTGTAAGATATTTTTCATCAGTTGGTTTCTTTTGGTCAGTGACAGGAACTGAATCCATGTTCATTGAAACATCAATCTTATTTCTTTTTCCCAATTTTCTTAAAATATCAACCTCACGACTTTTATTTAAATTAGAAATAAATATTTGAACCTTAAATCAATGATACTGTTTGATGCATGTTCATTCATGAAAAGCTGTTTATACCCTTTGGCTTAATATATTTTTTGTTTTATAATACATAACTTTGCTTATATCAATCTTTTACTGTTCCTAGATGTGTTATAACTTCATACTATTCATTATAAAGTATAATTTTATTACTTGAAGATCAACCTGATATTTTATAGGCTTCCATTCCTACATGGATATTCATTTTCTGTGCTGTAAAAGGCTCTTTTTTGTTTCTATTATAAGAAAGTCCTTCCCAGAGATTTGGAAGTCCAACTTTTAGTGGGTTCCTAAGAAATGTACAGAGAAATTGATATTTCTAAGAACTTCTGTGTCCAACATCTGCATTTCACAGAAAAAGCTATTATTATTTCTGTTTATAAGTAGTTAGACTGTAAAGAATTCTCTACCAAAATGATTTTTCTTTTATGGTCTTAACTTTCCTTAGGTGACTATTCAGACTCAATAATGCAGATGCCCATATAAACTCATAGAGACTGATACACCATGTTCAAGATCTTCATACACTCAAGAAAGACACAAATCAGAGAATGAGCGAGAAGAAGGGGGTGCAAAGTCAAACTATTAGCCAAGAAACTATTGACATGATTGCTGAGGAAAGATAAAAACTCAGTTTTCAATGAAGAGAAAGGGGGAAGGATTATCATTATATTATAATCTCAGAAGATTATAAAGAGAAGAAAATTTCCCTTTCTATTATTCTTAAAACAAATATACATCAGTGTATTGCTTAAACCTCATCTGTAAAGCTTATTATAGTAAATAGTAATTAGCGTAGAAACCTATAACTGGACAAGAAATGAGAAATAAGACAGACTTCAACAATTTGGATGGTAAAAACTGTTACAGAAGTTGTTCTCTGTCTTCTCCTTCGTTCTCATTAAGTATGGTGACTTGAGTGAACCCATTCTTTCTGTCTTGTCTGCTTCTCACACACATACAATAATAACAATAATTAAAAAGTAAAAATTTTGTACCTGCTCTATTCCATCTATATGCATCCCAATGTGTAATAGTGTTTTTTAACTGTTTTTCCTTTTTTTCTTTCTTTCTTTATTAAAAAAATCCACCTCCTCCCCTCCTCCCATTTTCCTCCCATTCTCCCCCTCCATCTCCCTCTCCAGTTCAAAGAGAAATCAGGGTGCCCTGCCCTGTGGGAAGTCCAAGGTCCTCCCCCCTCCATCCAGGTCTAGAAAGGTGAGCATCCAAACAGACTAGGGTCCCAAAATGCCAGTACATGGAGTAGGATCAAAACCCAGTGCCATTGTCCTTGGCTTCTCAGTCAGCCCTCATTGTCAGCCACATTCAGAGAGTCCAGTCTGATCATACTGATCATAAGCTCGTTCAGTTCCAGTCCAGCTGGCCTTGGTGATCTCCCATTAGATCAGTCCCATCGTCTCAGTGGGTGGACGCACCCCTCGCGGTCCTGACTTCCTTGCTCATGTTCTTTTTCCTTCTGCTCTTCGTCTGGACCTTGGGAGCTCAGTTCAGTGCTCCAGTGTAGGTCTCTGTCTTTATCTCCATCCATCGCCGGATGAAGGTTCTATGGTGATATGCAAGGGGATGTCCTCAGCTAGGTCCTTGTGCAGCAAAGGAGAGGGTGCCTGTACTGGCCTTCTCCCATAGCCACACTGATGAATATCTTGCATATCACCAATTGTGTGATAGTGTTTTGACAACGGGAATGTTTGTCTCTGCTTAGTGCATCTTTAAAATGACTCCTCTTTGGAGCTAATGCCTAGCCTATGCCCTTATCCACTCGTAAAAGGCTTTTCCCCCTGCTAAATCTGTTACCAATTGTCAATCTACATTGCCAAAATTTTGTTAAAATCTATAGCTGTACTATCAACTTTTACTTTTTCCTTTGAGCTTACAACTTTATAAAAATCATTTCCTACTGTAATTTTAGGATACTGAATATGAGAAGCAAGAAATACAGAGAATATCCTTGTCTTTAGATCAAGACTTGTGTTCACCTTTACTGAACGTCAAATATGAGAAGGCAATAATTCAGTTTTATTTAACATCCCAGAGCTGGTGTATAGGAATTATACTTCTCTTATTTTAAATATGAGGGGGGCTGGAGAGATGGCTCAGAGGTTAAGAACACTGCCTGATCTTCCAGAGGTCCTGAGTTCAATTCCCAGCACCCACATGGTGGCTCACAACCATCTATAATGAGAGCTGGTGTCCTCTTATGGCCTGCAATTATACATGCAGGCAGAACACTGTATACACAATAAATAAGTAATTTAAAAGAAAATAAAAAATAAATATGAGGTAACTAAGGTTCCTTGAATGACCATAGTGTTATGTAGAGATTATTAATCATTTTGTTCTTATCCATCTATTGCCTGTTCTCTGTAGTTTTACTCTCATTCCGCCCAACAATTGACTCCTAATGGGATAATTCTTTCTTATTAGTTAACTATAGTTATTTATGAATTTCATGAGAGGAAACAGAAGTAGAATAAAATGCAAGAGAAATGAGACCTTATTTTTCTCCTCCAATCTCCTGGTTTGGGGCTTTTATAATGCATTAACATCTCTCCAACACTATATATGCTGCCTTTTGCCTCACCATCAAGGTCATTTTTCTCCTTAAGTTCTGTTTCTTCACCTTCCACCTTTTCTGCTCAAGTTCTCATAATTATTAGGAGCTTCTGCTGTTTGAAGTTTTGGAAACTTCACTATTTCATACTGCTTCTCTTAAAAAGGGTCTCATTCTATGAACGGTCTCATTCTCCATGGTCCTCAGTTTGAAACAAGTTTGGTAAAATTTGTTTTCCTCTGAAATTTGTATTATAAAATGGTAGAACCTGGCATGTACCATGTGTCATTCTTAAATTAGAATCAATGTGTGTAAGCTTAGTGTATGTTCTTTATGGGAGGGCCCATAATTTCATTAGAAATTGTTATTTATATGTGAAGGAATATTCACAATATGTTAAAATCTAGTTACACTCCATTTAAAAGGTAGACTATAACTTGACTAAGCATTTAAAAGTTGAAAATGTAATTAAATAAATGAACTGTAAACACAAAACTTTCCTAACTGGATAAAAACACATCAGACACACTTGAGGAGTTGACAGTATAGTATGTGGTGGGCTATTCAATTTAATTGTACGGATTTCTTTATAATGTAAATACTCAGAGTGGTCAAGGTCAAGTGATTTTCCTGTGGAAGTTGTTTCTGCCTTAGAATTCACTGTTCCATCTGCCCCAAGAATCTATAGAAGCAGCTATTTGTGAAGGAATATACCAGAACACAATTTAGCTGGTGAAAAACTTCCTTGGTAATATGAAAAAAATGGATTTATATCTTCCTGGATTCTCAAAATACTATATGAAGGTTATGTGTGGGGAAATCTATTCTAAAATCTATGTTTAAGACTAAGCTGTTTTTCTCTATCAATTTCTACGCTACCCCCATGAACCTACATTGAATTTCATGGTTTGCTTCTGAGTAAAATCATGTCTGCTTTGTGTGTAGACTATCATGACCGCATAAAGTAAGTCTCTGTGGTATGTGCTGAGATTTCAATGAGAATAATAACATTTATTTGTGATAAAAGCAAAATTATTTTAGTAAAATGGTCTTAATTCAGCGACATTTTGTTTATTTAATTATTTTCAGCCTAGATGACACACACACACACACACAAAACCCTGTTATTTTTCCAGAATGTAGCTTTTAACCCATCTCATTCCTTCACTGAGGGAATAAGTCACACTGGTATGCACCTAGCATGGCTTTGATTCCAAAGTCCTTTCTGATTTATTTGGAGCGGTTTGTAATATAATGACTTAAGCCATCTGAGGCCGAAAGGCAAAGAATGTTAATATTGATTGTCAAAATCTGCCAATATTGCCTCAGTGTAGCGTGGCAGGTCTCAAGCTCCCCACTTCCTATTTTTACCTCAGAATCTAATTACATTACAACTCTGCCTTACAGAGGAGGCTAGCTTAGCAATTACGAATTCAGACTTGAAGTCAGGTCCCTGCATCTAAATTTTGCATATATTACCTGCTAGCTGTTCTAGTAGTCTCATGTCTATTGCTGTGAGAAATACACTGACTAAAGCAACTATAAGGAAGGAAGGGTTTATTGTGCTCAACATTTCAGACTACAGAATAACACTGAGGGAAAATGATGGAGAAACTGGAAGGGGGGCCTTTTTGCTATTCTAGCCTTACCTCTGACTAAGGAGCCAACTTCACAATCAGAACAGTGGAGCAGAAATTGTAGAGGTTATTTCTGGTTGCCTGATAAGCAGATTTATGCCTACTAGCTTTTTTACACAGTTCAAAACTGCCACTATAGGTAATGATGCTTTCTACATTCAGGGTGGATCTTCCTACTAACATTAAAGCCCACAGAGGAAGAGGGATTGTAGAAATCAGAGAAGATGAGGATAGCAGGAGAGCAGGGACCAAACAAATCAGTTAGGTGAGGCTTGTAGAGTAACAGAGACTGAAGAGGCAATCACCAAGTCTTCAGAGGTCTGCAACAGATTCTCTATAAATATCTTAATGATTGTTAGGTTGGTAGTTGGTATTTTTGTGGGAATCTAAGCAGTGTACCTCTGACTCTTTAGCCTCCTGTTGGTACCCTTTTCCTCCTGCTAGGTAGCCTTGCCCATCCCCAATATAGGGATTTGTGCTTAGTCTCACAGTAACTTGGTATGCTAGGTTTGGTTGATATCACTTGGAAGCATGCTCTCTTTTGAAGGGAAATAGAGGAAGGATTAATCTGGGAGCGGAGGATTGGAGGGGTTGACGGAATGGACACTTCCTTCAGGATACATTGCATGAGAGAAAATCAAATAAAAACAAAAATAATCAAGACAATCCCACAGATATGCTCATGGGCTTACTGGTTAGTTTTTGTCAACTTGATATAAATCCAAACATAATGAAAAGGAGAAATTTCAGTTGAGGAATTGCCTCTATTGACTGACATGTAGTTAAGTCTGTGGAATAGTTTCTTGGTCAATAAAAGATAAGGAAGGGCTCAGCTTATTAAGTGTAGTGACAAGTGGTATTATTGGAATGTATAATAAAGCAATCTGAGAAGCCATGAGAAGAAAGGAAACATGCAGAGTTCATCTAAGGCTTCTATCAGTGCCTGCCTCCTGCTTTCTGCCTTGGGTTCCTGCTCTGTTGTCTTTCAACAGGTATGGAGTATGGCCTGAGAACTGTTAAGCTGATGTAAACCCTTTCCTTCTCAAGTTACTTTTGGTCATGATGTCTTCTCATAGTAATAGAGGCCCTTGTTCATCTCATATTGATAATATTAATACTCTTTGCAAATGTATCTTGGATGTATTAAGTTGGCAGTTAAAGCTAATCATGAGACTGGTCTGATTAAAATAATTCTTCAAGGTCTTGGCTCATGAAATTTGAAAACTAACTATGTCACAAAGTACCAGCTGAAGAGGGATACTGTAAATTTATGCTGAAAGAGATAGAGAGAGAGAATAGGTGGAGTCAGAGAGAAAACATGGCACTAACAGAGGAGAAAGGCATCAGACACTTTTGGAACCTTGCCAGTAGGCCACAAACATCATGGTAAAATATAAAATAATAGAAATAGGTTGTTTTAAGATATAAGAGCTAGCTAGCAATGTGCTTAAGTGATTGACCAAGTAGTGATTTAATTAATATAGTTTCTGAGTTGTTATTTCAGATCAGATCAGCTGGGAACAAATGAACAGCCTCCAACAACACACTACTATTTATTTCATGTGCATGAGTGTCTCTTGCTCATAGAAGACAGGAGAGATTGTCTGATTCCTTAGAACTAGTAAGCATACATATGGGCTCTGGGAACCTAACCTGGATAATCTGCTGGAGCAGAAAGTCCTCTTAACCATTGAGACATCTCTCCAGTTCCCAACATTTACTATTTTAATTATCATAATTCTTTGTACACTATGGCAAAAACTACTTCTTAGAAGCACTTATATTTTATTATGTATACTAATAATAATAATATAGAACATAACAGAAATATGTATATAGTTTGTATGCATCATTGTATCATTTTATATAAAATAAATGATAGATTTGCCATACTTAGAGGTATATGGAGTATGCATCCTGAAGGTCAACAGAATTTACATTCTGCAATCTAATCAATGGGATTAAATCATGCTTTTGCCATTCAAACCTCTTTCTCTTCTTTTCCAAATAATATGTTAGCCTATCTTTGTCAATAAAAATGTATTTGTATCATAATACTTAATGTTCTCACTTGATTCTATTGATCAGCAGAACTATGATTTATTCAACCAGTTCTTATTTTCATTTGTTTAGATTGAATTAATTTAAATTTATTTGCTGATATAGAAATCCTACAATATGCATTAATAATAAGTATTCCAGCACAATTATGTAACCTAATCTAGTCATGATGAACTGTAAGACAAATTGAAACTAGAGAGCACTGTCAATATCTGACCTACAACTCTAAAAACAAGTCAATATAAATAAAGTTTAAGACAAATTCAGCAAACACACAGTATATAAAACTAAAAAGACATGGTGGTGACTATATATTTATTGTTTTTTGAGAGGTTCTTCCACAAAATACATTGTATGAGTCTTAACAATTGCAGTGAATTTATATGTCCAACGTTTTACATGAATAAAATATTGTTCTTTAAGTTTTACCAAGTATCACAAAATGACATGTCTGTTATAATAGTTATAAGTTGTGTGTTGAGGACTGAGTCATTATTTATGATAATCAAGAACAGAATTAAAAAAATCTATGGTAAATCAAACAAACCACTTTCTAATGTAGTATGAATCTCTTTCTATCTTGTATATTAAACCCAGAACAGTCCACTTTATGGATACAAGAATTCTATCAGGCTGGGAGGCGCAGGCGCCGGCAGACGGAGCTGGGAGGCGCAGGCGCAGGCAGACGGAGCTGGGAGGCGCAGGCGCAGGCAGACGGAGCTGGGAGGCGCAGGCGCCGGCAGACGGAGCTGGGAGGCGCAGGCGCCGGCAGACGGAGCTGGGAGGCGCAGGCGCCGGCAGACGGAGCTGGGAGGCGCAGGCGCCGGCAGACGGAGCTGGGAGGCGCAGGCGCCGGCAGACGGAGCTGGGAGGCGCAGGCGCCGGCAGACGGAGCTGGGAGGCGCAGGCGCCGGCAGACGGAGCTGGGAGGCGCAGGCGCCGGCAGACGGAGCTGGGAGGCGCAGGCGCCGGCAGACGGAGCTGGGAGGCGCAGGCGCCGGCAGACGGAGCTGGGAGGCGCAGGCGCCGGCAGACGGAGCTGGGAGGCGCAGGCGCCGGCAGACGGAGCTGGGAGGCGCAGGCGCCGGCAGACGGAGCTGGGAGGCGCAGGCGCCGGCAGACGGAGCTGGGAGGCGCAGGCGCCGGCAGACGGAGCTGGGAGGCGCAGGCGCCGGCAGACGGAGCTGGGAGGCGCAGGCGCCGGCAGACGGAGCTGGGAGGCGCAGGCGCCGGCAGACGGAGCTGGGAGGCGCAGGCGCCGGCAGACGGAGCTGGGAGGCGCAGGCGCCGGCAGACGGAGCTGGGAGGCGCAGGCGCCGGCAGACGGAGCTGGGAGGCGCAGGCGCCGGCAGACGGAGCTGGGAGGCGCAGGCGCCGGCAGACGGAGCTGGGAGGCGCAGGCGCCGGCAGACGGAGCTGGGAGGCGCAGGCGCCGGCAGACGGAGCTGGGAGGCGCAGGCGCCGGCAGACGGAGCTGGGAGGCGCAGGCGCCGGCAGACGGAGCTGGGAGGCGCAGGCGCCGGCAGACGGAGCTGGGAGGCGCAGGCGCCGGCAGACGGAGCTGGGAGGCGCAGGCGCCGGCAGACGGAGCTGGGAGGCGCAGGCGCCGGCAGACGGAGCTGGGAGGCGCAGGCGCCGGCAGACGGAGCTGGGAGGCGCAGGCGCCGGCAGACGGAGCTGGGAGGCGCAGGCGCCGGCAGACGGAGCTGGGAGGCGCAGGCGCCGGCAGACGGAGCTGGGAGGCGCAGGCGCCGGCAGACGGAGCTGGGAGGCGCAGGCGCCGGCAGACGGAGCTGGGAGGCGCAGGCGCCGGCAGACGGAGCTGGGAGGCGCAGGCGCCGGCAGACGGAGCTGGGAGGCGCAGGCGCCGGCAGACGGAGCTGGGAGGCGCAGGCGCCGGCAGACGGAGCTGGGAGGCGCAGGCGCCGGCAGACGGAGCTGGGAGGCGCAGGCGCCGGCAGACGGAGCTGGGAGGCGCAGGCGCCGGCAGACGGAGCTGGGAGGCGCAGGCGCCGGCAGACGGAGCTGGGAGGCGCAGGCAGGCAACGACGGCGGCGGCCTAAACTGGAGGGGACCGGCGCGGTGGCAGAGGTCGCAGGCGGCAGGGACCAGCGCGCAACACCGAGAGCACATCGCCCCAATACAATTAAATCAAAGAGGTAGGCCTTTGGTTGGCGAGGGCCCTGGCAAACAGGGAGCCGGGACCTTTTCCGGAAAACCCTTCTTAGGGGTGAGAGGGTTCTTGGCCCCCGGCAGGAGCCAGGAAACAGAGCAAGGGCAATTAGTAAGAGAAGCCTCTGGCCAGCAGAGAAACCTGATCCGATTTTAAAAGACAAATTAGATAGCATTGAAAGGAGGAGATGGGCAGGCGCCAAGGCAGAACATCACCCAATAATCAGAAAAACAACATGAAAACACCAGATCCCAAAGATCTTACAACAGAAAGATTTGAACACCCTAACACAGAAGAAGTGGAAAAAATCGACTTTATGAAAGCAATAGAATCCCTTAAAAAATATGTAATAAACACCCTTATAGAAATGGATGAGAAGAATAACAAAAAGTTCGAAGAATTAAGTAAATATGTACATGAGACCCTGGGAAACCAAGAAAAAACGATCAAACAGGTTATGGAAACAGTTCAAGAATTGAAAACTGAAAGGGAAGCAAGGAAGAGAACACAAAGGGAAGAACAGCTGGATATGGAAAATCTAGGCCAACGAGCAGAGTCTACAGAAACAAGCATAATCAATAGACTACAAGAGATAGAAGAAAGAATCTCAGATTCTGAGGACACCATAGAGAAAATAAATGCACTGATCAAAGAAAACAGCAAAGCCAACAAATTCTCATCACAAAACATTCAAGAAATATGGGACACAATAAAAAGACCAAACCTAAGAATTATAGGAATAGAAGAAGGAGAAGAATCACAGCTCAAAGGCCCAGAAAATATTTTTAACAAAATTATGGAAG
Organism: Alexandromys fortis; assembly: GCF_014885135.2. NCBI lineage: Eukaryota > Metazoa > Chordata > Mammalia > Rodentia > Cricetidae > Alexandromys > Alexandromys fortis. The sequence continues at coordinate 471,251 of NW_026067890.1, forward strand.
AAAACTTTCCCAACATAAAGAAAGATATCCCCTTGAATATTCAAGAAGCATACAGAACACCAAACAGACTGGATCAAAGAAAAACTTCCCCTCGCCATATAATAATCAAAACACAAAATAGACAGGTTAAAGAAAGAATATTAAGAGCTGCAAAGGAAAAAGGCCAAGTAACCTATAAAGGTAAACCGATCAGAATTACACCTGACTTCTCTATGGAAACCATGAAAGCCAGAAGGTCCTGGATAGAGGTACTTCAAAAGCTAAGAGACCATGGATGCAAACCCAAACTTCTATACCCTGCCAAGCTAGTGTTCACTATCAATGGAGAAAACAAGACATTCCAGGATAAGAACAAATTTAAACAATACGTAGCCACAAATCCAGCTCTACAGAAAGTAATAGAAGGAAAATCGCAACCCAAGGAATCCAACAATGCCAACACTGACTACAATAACTCAGGCATCTAGTGAACCTTCACCAGCACAACTCAAAGAAGGGACACACACACAAACTCTACTACCAAAAAAACAATAAGAATAACCGGAGTAAACAACAATTGGTCATTAATATCACTTAATATTAATGGTCTCAATTCACCTATAAAAAGGCACAGGCTAAGAGATTGGATACGAAAACAGGATCCAACATTCTGCTGTTTGCAAGAAACACATCTCAACCACAAAGACAGGCATCTACTCAGAGTAAAAGGTTGGGAAAAGGTCTTTCAAGCAAATGGTCCTAAGAAAAAAGCAGGTGTGGCCGTACTAATTTCCAACAAAACGGACTTCAAACTAAAATCAATCAGAAGAGATCGAGAAGGACACTTTATACTCATAACAGGAACAATTCATCAGGATGACATCTCAATTCTGAATATCTATGCCCCTAATATAAAAGCACCCACTTATATAAAAGAAATATTACTAGAACTCAAGGCAGACATCAAACCACACACACTAATAGTAGGAGACTTCAACACACCTCTCTCTCCAATGGACAGGTCAATCAGACAGAAACCTAATAGAGAATTAAGAGAATTACTGGAGGTAATGAAACAAATGGACTTAACAGACATCTATAGAACACTCCACCCAAATAGGAAAGAATATACCTTCTTCTCTGCAGCTCATGGAACCTTCTCAAAAATTGACCATATACTCGGAAACAAAGGAAGCCTCCACAGATACAAAAGAATATCAGTGTCCACCTGTGTCTTATCAGATCACCACGGATTAAAGTTAGAAGGCAACAACAATGCTGCCCCCAGAAAGCCGACAAACTCATGGAAACTGAACAATCAACTACTGAACCACACCTGGGTGAAGGAAGAAATTAAGAAGGAAATTAAAGTCTTCCTTGAATTTAATGAAAATAAAGAGACAACATACTCAAACCTATGGGACACGATGAAAGCAGTGCTAAGAGGAAAGTTCATAGCACTAAGTGCCCACTTAAAGAAAACGGAGAAAGCATACATTGGGGACTTAACAGCACACCTGAAAGCTTTAGAAAAAAAAGAAGCAGATGTGCCCAGAAGGAGTAGAAGACTGGAAATAATCAAACTGAGGGCAGAAATCAACAAAATAGAAACACAGAAAACAGTCCAAAGAATCAATGAAACAAAAAGTTGGTTCTTGGAGAAAATCAACAAGATAGACAAACCCCTATCCAAACTAATTAAACAACAGAGGGAGAACACGCAAATAAATAAGATCAGAAATGAAAAGGGGGACATAACCACAGACACAGAGGAAATTCAGAGAATCATTAGATCTTACTACAGGAGCCTGTATGCCACAAAACTGGAAAATACAAAAGAAATGGACATCTTTTTAGATAAGTACCATATACCAAAGCTAAACCAAGACCAGGTGAAAGATCTAAATAGACCTGTTAGTCGCGAAGAACTTGAAGCAGTTATCAAAAATCTGCCCTCTAAAAAAAGCCCAGGACCAGATGGTTTCAATGCAGAATTCTACCAGAACTTCCAAGAAGAGCTAATACCTATTCTCCTTAATGTATTTCACAGTATAGAAACAGAAAAGTCATTGCCAAATTCCTTTTATGAAGCTACAGTTACCCTGATACCAAAACCACACAAAGACCCAACCAAGAAAGAGAACTACAGGCCTATCTCACTCATGAATATCGACGCAAAAATTCTTAATAAAATACTGGCAAACCGAATTCAAGAACACATTAGAAAAATTATCCATTATGATCAAGTAGGCTTCATCCCAGAGATGCAGGGCTGGTTCAACATACGCAAATCTATCAATGTAATCCACCATATAAATAAAATGAAAGAAAAAAACCATATGATCATTTCATTAGATGCTGAAAAAGCATTCGACAAAATCCAACACCCCTTTATGATAAAGGTATTGGAGAGACTAGGGATACAAGGGTCATACCTAAATATAATAAAAGCTATTTACAGCAAACCGACAGCTAACATTAAATTAAACGGAGAAAAACTCAAAGCCATCCCACTAAAATCAGGAACAAGACAAGGATGTCCACTCTCTCCATACCTCTTCAATATAGTGCTTGAAGTTCTAGCAATAGCAATAAGACAACATAAGGGGATCAAAGGGATTCGTATTGGAAAGGAAGAAGTTAAGCTTTCGTTATTTGCAGATGATATGATAGTATACATAAGCGACCCCAAAAACTCTACCAAAGAACTCCTACAGCTGATAAACACCTTCAGTAATGTGGCAGGATACAAGATCAACTCGAAAAAATCAGTTGCCTTCCTATACAGTAAGGATAAGGAAACAGAGAGGGAAATCAGAGAAGCATCACCTTTCATGATAGCCACAAAGAGCATAAAATATCTTGGGGTAACCCTGACCAAGGAAGTGAAAGATCTATATGACAAGAACTTTAAGACTTTGAAGAACGAAATAGAAGAAGACACCAGAAAATGGAAGGATCTCCCTTGCTCTTGGATTGGGAGGATCAACATAGTAAAAATGGCAATTCTTCCAAAAGCAATATATAGATTCAATGCAATCCCCATCAAAATCCCATCAAAATTCTTCACAGATCTGGAGAAGACAATAATCAACTTTATATGGAAAAATAAAAAACCCAGGATAGCCAAAACAATCTTATACAATAAAGGAACGTCTGGAGGCATTACCATCCCTGACTTCAAACTCTATTACAGAGCTACAGTATTAAAAACAGCTTGGTATTGGCATAAAAACAGAGAAGTCGACCAATGGAACCGTATAGAAGACCCTGACTTTAATCCACAAACCTATGAGCACCTGATTTTCGATAAAGGAGCTAAAACTATACAATGGAAAAAAGAGAGCATCTTCAACAAATTGTGCTGGCAAAACTGGATTTCAATCTGTACAAAAATGAAAATAGATCCATGTCTGTCACCATGCACAAAACTCAAGTCCAAGTGGATTAAAGACCTCAATATCAGTCTGAACACACTGAACCTGATAGGAGAGAAAGTGGGAACTACACTACAACAAGTGGGCACAGGAGACCGCTTCCTACGTATAACATCAGCAGCACAGACAGTAAGGGCCTCATTGAATAAATGGGACCTCATGAGACTGAGAAGCTTCTGTAAAGCAAAGGACACTGTCGCTAAGACAGAAAGGCAACCCACTGACTGGGAGAAGATCTTCACCAACCCCGCAACTGACAAAGGTCTGATCTCCAAAATATATAAAGAACTTAAGAAACTAGACTGTAAAAGGCTAATCAACCCAATTATAAAATGGGGCACTGAGCTGAACAGAGATCTCTCAACAGAAGAAGTTCAAATGGCCAAAAGACACCTAAGGTCATGCTCAACTTCCTTAGCGATCAGGGAAATGCAAATCAAGACAACTTTAAGATACCATCTTACACCTGTCAGAATGGCTAAAATCAAAAACACCAATGATAGCCTATGCTGGAGAGGTTGTGGAGAAAGGGGTACACTTATCCATTGCTGGTGGGAATGCAAACTTGTACAACCACTCTGGAAAGCAGTGTGGCGGTTTCTCAGAAAATTTGGGATCAACCTACCCATGGACCCAGCAATACCACTCTTGGGAATATACCCAAGAGAGGCCTTATCATGCAACAAAAATATATGCTCTACTATGTTCATAGCAGCATTGTTTGTAATAGCCAGAACCTGGAAACAACCTAGATGCCCCTCAATTGAAGAATGGATGAAGAAAGTATGGAATATATACATATTAGAGTACTACTCAGCAGTAAAAAACAAGGACTTCTTGAAGTTTGCAGGCAAATGGATGGAAATAGAAAACACTATCCTGAGTGAGGTAAGCCAGACCCAAAAAGAGGAACATGGGATGTTCTCACTCATATTTGGTTTCTAGCCATAAATAAAGGACATTGAGCCTACAATTCGGGTTCTTAGAGAAGCTAAAGAAGAAGGAGAACCCAAAGAAAAACATATAGGCATCCTCCTGAATATTAACCTTCATCAGGCGATGAAAGGAGACAGAGACAGAGACCCACATTGGAGCACCGGACTGAAATCTCAAGGTCCAAATCAGGAGCAGAAGGAGAGCGAACATGAGCAAGGAACTCAGGACCGCGAGGGGTGCACCCACACACTGAGACAATGGAGATGCTCTATCGGGAACTCACCAAGGCCAGCTGACCTGGGTCTGAAAAAGCCTGGGTTAAAACCGGTCTCACTGAACATAGCGGACAATGAGGACTACTGAGACATCAAGAACAATGGCAATGGGTCTTTGATCCTACTGCATGTAGTGGCTTTGTGGGAGCCTAGGCAGTTTGGATGCTCACCTTACGAGACCTGGACGGAGGAGGGTTTTCCTCGGACTTCCCACGGGACGGAGAGCCCTGATTGCTCTTTGGGCTGACGAGGGAGGGGGAATGGATTGGGGGAGGGGGAGGGAAAGGGGAGGCGGAGGTGGGGAAGAGACAGAAATATTGGGGGAGGGGGAGGGAAAGGGGAGGCGGAGGTGGGGAAGAGACAGAAATATTTAATAAATAAATTTAAAAAGAAGAAGAAAAAAAAAAAAGAATTCTATCATATGTAAAAAAGATACGTATTCATTTATCTAAATACCCTAAAGTATTAGCACAGCCCAGCATCAACTCTAAGTATCAAGTAGCATCTAGATTACAAGTGGAGAAGTTTCGTTCTCACTCTTCATTTCAATCAGCCATGAGGGTGATTCCAACTTAAAACTCTTATCATGTTTCTGAAAACCCCAACCTCACATTATTTCTGTTAAAAATACAGGAATGGCACAAATACAGAACTGTCATAATTTAAGACATTCAAAAAAAAAAAAACTTTAGTAGTCTTCGTAGCTTATAAATGAGACTCCGTTAATTCTTAAAATTCTTGTTTCCTGTGTTATAGATGGCATTTTCCTGCTGTGTCCTCATATTATAAAAGACGCAATGAGTTCTCCAGCTTGTCTAAATACATGTTCAGTTTTAAAACATAAGTTTTAGTCAGAAGAAAATGGCGACAATGGTTAATATTTTAGGTAAACATCATAACTACACTGAAGCTTTTCATGTGGTCTTACTCCATTATTTAGAAAGAAATTATTATGAAAAAAATTGTGATGCTTAATTATAATCTACATCTCTAAGCAAACCACAGTCTGATTCCTGGCCATCCTGGCAGGAGGACTTGGGGCATCTCTCTTACCATATGGGCTTCAAGCTTAATTAGATATTGGCTGTCCACTCCCGGAAGTTCTGCATCATTATTGCTCCAGCACATCTTGCAGGCAGCACAGATTGTAAGTGAAGGGTTTTGTGGCTGGGTTGCTGTCTAGCTTTCCCTATATATTTTGGATATAAGTTCTGTATAAAATGTGGAGTTGACAAAAATATTTTCCCATTCTGTGGGTTGATGTTTGTCCCATTGACAGTGTATTTTGCCTTACAGAAGCTTTTCAGTTTCATGAGGTTTCATTTATTAGATGTCTATCTTAGTGACCGAGCTATTTGATGGCAAAATAATCACAAAGCGTTAACCCTACAGAAAGAATTCTAGGCAACTTAGTAAACTAGAGATGGGATAGGAAGTCTTTCCCAGGAAAGAGCACACCAATTTGTTGTTCAGTGCCAAACAGTTAAGACTGAAAACATAAATACACGTAATATTAAATGGACTGAAGCGGTTATATTTAGGAATATTTATCGATATGTAGTGAACATTAATGAAGAAAAGAGCCCATGAATTTGAAGGAAAGGAGGAAAGAGTATATGACAATCTTTTGAAGGAAAAAAGGAAAAAGAAAAACATTATAATCATATTGTAATCCAGAAATCTAAAATAACCTCAAGGCAAGATATTTTGATGGTATCTTTTAAATTTATAAAAATTTAGAGGAGAGTTAAACTTTCTTGTACCGTGTATCTAGCCTAACCTATAAACGCTTGCTGACATTTAGAAAATTGTTTCAGGTATGTTAGCATAGTAGGACTTTCAATAAAGATTATATTGAAAATTTTAAATCTGACAATAAGACATTAACTAGAAAAAGTTATGCATTTTGTCTGACACCGTGTACACAACATTAGCAAGTAGTTCATTAAGTAAAAACACAAATAGATCAGGAACTGGAGAACTGGAGAATTCTGTGATAAACACCCCCCATGTCCCTTAATTTATACAGAGATACTGCGATTCTTGTTTCTCAATCTCCAAAAGACTTAAACCATCACTGCTGAACTTTAGGGGTCCTTTGATATTTCTTTTCACTCACTCATAAGAATCTGCTTTCATTAGAAAAGTACAGATGTTCCCATTCTTCCTTATCCTCTTGTAAAATATGTACTCTGATCCCTTTTTCCCCTTTAGCCCAAGATTCACATAGACTCTACTATCATGCCTCTATTCTGTTTTCTTTGTAACTGGTTAAACATGTGTATGTCTGCAATCATGTGTAAAGCATGCTACAAAATTTGGGGTAACAAATAGCATCTACAGACCTTGAAAGATTTTATTAGTTACAATTAATACTTGTAATTGCATTGGTATATTTTTTTCCTTGGAAGAAAGAATATCCATGTATTTTCAGATCCTGCGATTAACTAGCTATTTTTATTACTTTCATTATTAGATTTTCTCTTCAGAAACAGAGCTCATGGCGTTTTTTACTTTAATAAGGGGGGAAATATGTGTATAACTTGGTTGAAGAAAATTGTTCATTCATTCGCAGTTATCCTCTCTCTGAAGGATAGATGCACATTTAGTCAGGCTTTTATGACTTATAAAACATTGAAAAGATTTATATTCTACAGCACACCATCTCTATGCCACAGGAAGAGATTAATACACTAATGGTCCTGCTGTAAAATATTGAATCTTGCAGAAAAATAACATTGAAAATAATCCCTGAAAGAGATAATTTATCTTCAGCTTAATTTAAATGTTTGTCAGAGTTACTAGTTTTATCTCAAAAAACTAAAGATTATATTTGGACCCCAACTTCAATGTTAATTATTATATGTAAACACAGTTGATTGCACTTGCTTAACTATGTCTTATTTGTATAATTAGATTGCCATATGTACAGCTCTGTATTAAATTACAGGTGTAACATATCTAATCTACATGAAAACAAGATTAAAGACCACTTGCTTTAATTTTTGTTTTAATTTTAGAGATGGGAACCTAAGTCCTGAAATCTGAGAATGCAATATACTCAAGGACTGTCCAGGAACAGACAGAAAGCACATGCCCACTAGAGACACTTCAGAAAGACCCAGCTTTTACTAAAAAAAAAAAAATTGTAGAGAATGTAGATTCAAAGCTTTCAAAAATAACTGGAGGAGAAATTGCTAACATATTCATGGGTGATAAATAAAATATCCACCATAATATATTATTAAACATGCAAATTAACATTCTGTTTCTTAGCCAAAATATCCAGAAACTTTGGCTTCTTGGATAATAGAAGACCATATATTTATCCTAGAGTTTACTAAAACATAATGTATAAGTCATAGCTTAGATATGTTTAGCCATTTTTATTAAATGCAGATTTTTTTAGATGCAATATATTCTGATTAGTATTTCTCACTCCTCTCTCAACTCCTCCCTCAACTCCACCCTCAGCTCCTCCCAGATCCTCTCGACTTACCCACCCACCCAAATAAAAACTTTGTTTCTCTCTCATTATTTTACAAATGGGCATTTAAAGAATAATAATAAAATAACCGGGCGGTGCACGCCTTTAATCCCAGCACTTGAGAGGCAGAGGCAGGTAGATCTCTGTAAGTTCAAGGCCAGCCCTGGTCTAAAAGATCTAGGTCCAGGACAGGCTTCAAAACTACAGAGAAACCTAGTCTCAAAACCCCACCCTCAAAAAAGAATAATAAAATAGATATAATGGAAACCAGCAAGTCATAACAAGACAAAACAAATAAATAGAAGAAAAGGAACCAAAGAAAAGTCCTCAGGAAACACACATATAGAAACACGCATGCACACACACATCACATCACATAAACTCGACAGGAAATGATGATTTATATGCAAAAAAAACTGTAAGATTAAAAAAAAAGGAACCTACAAATCATTATGAAAAAAAGAACCTCCAAAAATATTAGTTGATTTTATATTGATCATCTACTACTGGGCATCAGGTATTCACTTAAGAGTGGCTTGTATATCCATTGGAGAAAACTAATTTTTCACTTTTGAGCAGTTATCAGTTGCAGATGATTTCTGACATAGGGACTGGGTCTTATTTCCACTTCCACTCTCAGTGTTGGGATCCCTTCCTGTTCTCATCTGTAGATGTTTACTGACTCTCTTTGAGTTCATAAGTGCATCGGTTCAGCTGTATTTAGAAGACCTTGTTTCCTTGATGTCCTCCATCCCCTCTGGGCTCTTACAATCTTTCGGTGTATTCTGAAGGGTTTCCTGAGTCCTAAGGGGAGGGATTTTGTGGAAACTTCCATTTAGGACTGATTGTTCCAAAGTCATTCATTCTCTGCACATTGTCCAATTGTTGCTCTCTGTATTTGTTCCCATCTGCTGCAGGAGGCAGTTTCTCTTATGATGTCTGAGCAAGATTCTGATACTTTTATTTCTATACGTGTTTAGGAGAACAGTAATATTCTGTTTTCCCTAGGTTCCTGGCTTGTCTAATCTCAGTTGACCACCTGAGCAGTGTTGGGGATAGCTTTTATCTCATGAAACAGGCCTTAAGTCCAACTAGAAAGTGTTTGCTTGACTTCCTGGTCTTCCTGCAGGGGCTATACTGCCCGATACCTCCTCTCTCGTCCTATCCCACCCAGCTTGCATCTAGAACCCTCTCCCCTTCTGCGTCCCTCCCCTCTTTGGCCACATAACATCTTCCAGCTCAGCCCGTTCCTGCGCTGGGACCGAATCCGAATCGGGAGGGCAACCGGGAGGGCAGTAGTTCCTTTGTCTCAATAGCCTGTCTGCAGCAACCAAAGTAGGCCCTTTGTGTACGAGCTACCCAAGCAGCACGGAGATCCGATCTAGGCAACAGGAGAGCCATCACTGGGGAGTGACATCACAGGGAAGGTACATCAGTGGGCAAGGAGACCTGATCCTGTAAAAGAAGATCCATAGGGGACCATTCGGAGGAAGAGATGGGCAGGCGCCAATGCAAGAATTCACCCAACAATCTGAAAGTGTTTGCTTAGTTTCACAAGATTTGTGTCACCATTGCACTATAATATCGTACACATTGCTCACTATTGTAGATCAAAGGGTTTGTAGATTGATTTTTCTTTACTTTTCTCCTTTGGCAGAGTCCCGTCCTTACTTTGAACAACAGTCAGTAGGCTCTAGGAAGGTACTAGCTTGACTTCCCCATGTTCAGTGATTGGTGTTGTCTTCATCAATAGAATCAGTTGCTATCAGTTTTCAGAAAGCAACTAATATCCTTGTCATTGCATGAGTTGTTTTGGGATTCCAAGGTGTCCATCTGACACACAAATCAATTAGATTCCCAGTAGTGTAAACTTTATTTGGAGATCAGAAATGTCCAGCTGCGGCTCTCTCTCCCCCCTTATTTGAAAATTTCATTTAGATTGCCTTCATATATGTATATATTTTTAGGAAGCTTCTACTGTATTAGGTTTCCATTCTACCCCTCAATTTGCCCTTAACTTTAACTGCCTACTCCTGCATTGCCTCCCTTGCACCCCTCTCTTTTCCCCCTCCCCACTTGATCCTCTATTTACAGTCCCCTTCCATTTAAAACTATTTTATTTTCCTTTTCTATCTGTCTGCAGATGATATGAATCCATAGAAATGAATTTAAATTCTTGTCAAATATACACTGTAATGATGTATTGAATTTTCACACATTCTAGATAAAGAGAAATTAGGGAAGTGTTAACACAATAGAAAGTCCTAAGAGGGTGCTGAAAGGAGTGAAGGGAGGGACTGGAAACAGTTTGGGATATATTTTATGAGATAAAAATAAAAATAACAAACTAAACAAACAAATCATTTTTTTTAATTCTGAAAAGCAAAAAAGTGATATTCATACAAAGTAATTATGAAGTTAAGTTTTAGATCCTTAATGGAATGATATTGTTGACACATTTAAAAAATTAAAAAGTTATCAACATTATATGAATTTAAATATTAAGTGCTAGCCTCAAATTTATATGTGAGTAATTCTACAATAAGTAGAATTTTGTGAGAGATAGGAGGTCTTAGGCTTTAGATTTTTAAAAATTTAGAAAAATATGAATCTACTAACCTATAATAAAATATGTTGAATTGTGGTAGTTGTTGCAGAAACAATTTAGAATGAGACATAAAGAACATTGCTAGCTGCAAATATATCCTAATGCTTGAAAACCACAGTTTAATAGTCCCCACAGGTCCACACGGAGGCACTAAGCTCTCAGGTTCCTTGGAAAGGTTATGAAGCTTAAAACAAGAACTTTTTATTTTGACAAATTCTTATTTGCATATTAGAATCCCATTCATGAGTAGAAGGTTGTAAAGAAAAAGGAGCAGTCAATTTTGGCATCTCAGAGCTGTCCAGAACAAAGACGTAAAAAGGTCTATAAAAAGAAAAAGTGAACTATATTGCCTTGATGTACTGACTTTCATTTTGAAAGATCACACAGCTTTTTTTTACAGATTTAACAACCTGACATACAAAGATCACTTCAACCTCTGCTGAAATACAATCAGCCTAGGGGTGAAGCTCACCTGTTATTAAAGAGCCTCCGGCAGCACTGCAAAACAGTTTAGTACAGAAGATAAAAGAGAAGGTCAAACCTCATTAAAACTTCCAGGAGAAGTTACCACAGGGCTAGTGAATCTTGGGAAAGAATTGACTCCAACCAAAGTGAAACCTCAGTATTTGATGAAAGAGATGGTATGGGAGGAAAAGGAGAAATCTTTCCATCCTCTCGGTGTCAAGAAGGTAGATATTTAAGGAATCAAGCCACTGACTGTATGCATATGTGCCTTGTATAAGGCCTGCCCACCCCTTCCCTTCTCGTCATAACTAACAACTGTTGGGGAAAGAGAAAGGTTGGCAAAGAGGACCATTTATCAGAAGATATATGATGACAAAAAGCACATTTTTGTCTTGTTAGATTACATATACCATTATTAAATAAATAAAATCTTTTATTATTTTTATTCTGTGTATATGTCTGGTATATGCATGTGTATAGATGTAGCTATTCATGTGTGTGCAGAGAAAAGAAGTAAGGAGTCTCAGCTTATCATTTTCTTTATATTTCCTGAGATATCCTATCATTTTCTTTATATTTCCTTTAATGGGGTCTTTTGTTGAATTGCAAGTTCAGTGTAGGTGTCTGGCCAGTAGGATCCCAAGTTCTGCTTGTATTTGTTCTGAAAAGCTAGGATTACACACACGTCAGTTTTTATATCCATGCTGAGGATTTTAAATCATGTGCTCATTTTTGATCAGCAGGGTTCTTACCTGCTAAGTCATCTTCCCAGGACTATATCATGAACATGAAGGCATTTACGGTAACTCAGTATTAAAAAGGCAAAGAAACACCAGACATTGGGTTTAAATGATGAAAAGTCTTGAAAAACTCACTAAGAATCCTTCATATTCCAGCAGTCCTCACTCATAAGCCTGGAAGGAATTACAACACTGTGTCAGTGATGGTTATATAAAACACTTAGGATTAAGTGTAATTTTGTATTTTTACTTGTTTATTGAAACACCTCACTAAGTGATTCCATTTCTAATATGTTCAGCAATTATCTGCAAAGAAAATTACTGCAAATGACTTTTTTTTTGTTTCTGATAGAAGTATCTCCCAGTAAATTTTGGAAGAAAAATATGCATCTTGGGAAGTAACTAATATATTCATATTATCATTGTTTTTAAGAATCACCCAGAAAGTGAAAGCACAGAGACACATGAGAGGTTAGCCACCTATGGCTAGATAAGTGGTCATTCTCAAAATTAAGACCACTTTAGAGACCGTAAATAGAACCCTCTAATGGTGAGTTCAGAATGGGTGTTTGCCAGGAAATCAGTCAACCCATCTTCTCACAGTCTGTCACCCACCTCCTTAGGATGGTGATGACTAAGCCGAATTATTTCAACTTCATTCTTAATAAGCCGAGTTATTTCAACTTCATTCCTGAAACATCTGACCCACTGGGGTGGGGCTTATTGGGCAGATTCTGATATGGCATTCTGAAATGAATACATTTTGGGTCAGGTACAATAAATTGCTGGAGAGTTTGACACCAATATCTCTGTCTTTTTATCAGTATTTTCTAAAGTAAAAATTAAACAAGTAAAATGTAGGGCTACTAGTAAAAATTTGCAGTTAAGCTGGTCTTTCCATTGCTTACTGACCATCTCTTTCACGACAGATTCTAGATACAGATTCCCAGAGGGACTTAAACTGGTACCCCAGGTTCCTAACAAAGCCTGATACCTTCTGTCTAAATTTTCAGCCATTTCTGTTGTCTCCTGAGCTCGAGCTCTTCTGATTATCATTTGTTCAGTCATCTGACCACATGTCTCTTCTGAATGAAAACTTGGTTCATCAAAGTATTTAAGTGTTAATAGACCACATTTACTAAACTTTTAAATGAAGTTAACCTCACATAGACAAAAGTTACGGAACATGGGGTATGGATATCACAATATGAAACTGTCTAGGAAAATCCTCAGTTGAGAAAGTAGGTATGCTCGTGGTGAACAACTGTGGTACTCCAGTTACTTCATCCTTAATTTCATCCCCAGTATGGATAGCAAAGGAAGGTGAGAAGAGAAGAAAAAACAAGTTAACAAGTTATCTTTGTCAAAGGACTGTCACTATGGAAGAATAAAATTCTCGTGTCTCACACTGGATTGGTTTTGCCTCTTTGAAGTATGAAATCAAATCACAAAGCATCATGCTCTGTGCCTACAGCTTCATTCAATACAACTTTTTGATATCTACTTATAATATTGGCTGTACCAGTGCAGCCCTCTTGCTGTATGGGGTTTAATAAAACCAGCAAGTTCCAATTCCCTTTTCACTATAAAGCTGCTTTGTTGTTTGAAATTTTACAAAATTTACAAAAATACCCCTATTAGTATTCCTTCCATGCCCTGTAAATATTTTCTCTGTATTCCATGTATAATACTTAAATGTCTTAGAGGTATATTGCATTTATGTTTAGCTTTAGTAGAAAGTATGTATTTCCCAAGGTGTTTGAACTATTTTAAATGTCTATTGATATTGCAGATAATGTTGACCTCCAACTGTAGCTGCATAATTTGTCTTAGCAATTTGTAATAACGAGATGGAATTTCTATTTAGTCTATCAGTGACAAACAATAGTAATTATCTTCAAATTTTATAAAAAAATCCATGTTGTCCATATATCACCTTGATCTTCCTTAATCATAGGTGTCTCTCAGCCTCTATGACTTGTACATTTGATTAACATTTTAACCATTGCTAAGTCTGCATTGCATGCATAGAAATTGATTCAACATACGTGATTTCTAGAGATTGCTCAAGTAATATTCTGTGTCTACAGAAGAAAAAATCAGGACCCTGTATAGCAAATAAAATTTTAAATGACATTTCAACACAATTTCTATTTTACCTTACTTTAATGTACTCATTCCATGTTTTTATTGTATATGTGCATATATATATATATATATATATATATACATACATACATACAAGTGTGTGTGTTCTGGACTAAGGACTAATTGCATTATAAGCCATTCACACACACACACACACACACACACACACACACTGAAGTGCTTTACTTTTCAACTGTGTAGATTCTTCTATAGAGCTAGAGAATTTGTGGATGCCATCTTTGTCTGTCTTTTTTTCTCCCTTTTCTTTGATAGTTTTTATACGAAATTTAACATTTAAAAGGTTCTAGAGATGCTAAAGAACAGAATTTAGACAACAGGATATACATCTACTTGATTATTACACAGTATTTATTTGATATTTTAGCTTGCTAAAATAATCACAGGCCAACTTTTTTGTATTCTGTGATTAACCTGAATATTTGTTTTCTGTATCCATAAAACCCCATTGAAGAATCAGTGATTATGTATTTCTTGTCAATTCCTGTTTAAATAGTGTACAGAATTCTTAAAGAACTAAAAAATATGTTAATTACAGTACTTTCATATTCTTTCTCAAATTGTGCAGAAATGTTTTACTCTGGAATACACCACTCATTGTCTTCAAAGTAGAAGCTCTGCACTTTTAAAGTTTTATAGATTCTGTATTTAAAAATACTACATAATACTTTTCTAAAATTGTGGTATATGACTATAGATTAGTATTTATTGTAGCAAGCTGCATGGTGTCACACCTGATGGAGATGTATAATCAACTCCTGAGATGGTTAAGGCCTGACCTATGCTATGATCACGCAATGATTATCAGCTGCCTGCATATGCGTGAACCTATGGGCAGTGCCCACCTGGCAGTTCAGGGTTGGCAGCCCAAGCCTACTCAAGGGCTGGGAGAGGTTTGCCCAGAGAGAGAGGGTAGAGAGAGGGTAGAGAGGGAAAGAGAGAAGGAGAAGGAGAAAGATTATTGTGAATAAAGTCCTGAAAACTGCTGCAAGAAGAGCTCCGGGTGTTGCGTTTTTCCTTGCGGGTCGAGGGTGGACGCGACTATTTATAATTATGATATTATAACATTTATAATGACAAAACAAATATTTTGGTCAACAAATCATTTCCAGCAGTCACTTAATTACTTGACCTTATAGTCAAATGACAGTCTACCTTATGACAAAATTTGTGAGGAATGTAAGACATGGCCGATCTCACCTCACATCTACTTGTGCTGAAGGAAAGGTAAGGATTTTCTGGAAGAAACTCCCCAGATCTCATTATCAGGTGCAGATGAAACATTAATGTCAAGACTGTGAGGTTTTATTAGTATAAAAGGCTGAATTTTCATCTAGGAACGATCAAAGAGAGGGCAGACATAATCCAGAGACCATTTTTTATTTTGGCAAGCAAAGTTATCAGAGAACTCCTTTGAGTCTTACCAAGTTAATGTCAATGTAAATGACACAGTGTAAACTCTATTTCATTCTGTGTGCTGGAACCCATTAAGTTCAAGTGGGCAATAAAATTCTACTTTCAAACTCATCTATCCCTCTGAATAATGACTTTAAATGACCTTCTTGCTCATTCTGTTTCTTCCAAGACAAATGCACTGAAAGACAAGCAGAGTGCTATAAAAATAATAAATATTTTTCATTTAGGAGGAAAATGAAGTGCATGGATTCAACGTTCAAAACATTTAGTTATATTATTTTAAGAAAAAAATACTAAGGATCTATTTTAGTTCATAGGTCAGTTTTATCACATATACCCCAGTGAAACATGGTGATTCTCTAAATAATACTCAATATAAAAACTTAAAAGCTCATGCAGTCTTTAGTTTTGTTTATTATTGTTCTATTAAGCATACAGGTACCAAACTTATGAGACTTTTGATATTTAAGAATTGACACACTTTAAGAGAGAATGTAGGAGGAAATATAGAAAAGTAGAATTATATGAATGTCTTATCCCAGATATATTTTGATTATTTGATTGCTTCAGTATGATATAGATATAAAATTATCTCAGAGGTTAATGAGTTGAAGGTTTAGTCCCCAGTAGGAAGTGGTAATAATAAGGGCTATTTATTGTGAAATAAATAGAGCATAATAAAACAGGATAGTTTTTTAATGAATTAAACATTTGATGACATCATACCTGGATGAGATATTAGAAATAAGGCATTGTTGGAGGGATTAGGTCATGGGTAGCATTCTTTTCAATGGTGTATTTTGGCTATAGACTCTTCTTTCTTAGCCCTTTGTCTATTTCTTCAATAGAATGAGGTAAAATACTTTACCCACTGAGGATTTCTTTGGCATGATGTCACTGCCTTACCTGACATCTAAAACCAATAGTGCCAGCTCACAAGGGACTGAAACTTCACCCTCTAAGGCCTTAGATACAGGACCTTTGCTCTAGATGTACCCATCAGAACTGGCCACCCCGGGATCAATTGCATTTTGTGGTTCGATCAGTTGTGGTTTTCCTGCACTGCCTTCTGTCTGTTGAAAAAAAATTCTTTGATAATAGTTAAAAGTTACACATATCTGAGGGTATAAGGGTAAATATTGAGAATGCAGTTCGGGATTATCTTAAATTAAAGATTACCTTAACCCAATCAGGGTTAGTAGATTCTCCTGTAAGATCTAAAACATACTAGCCCTGGGGAGTTGGATAGGCTTCCAATACTAGGCACAGTTTTGCCTCCTTTTGAAGTGACCTCATTATACAGATATTGGTTATCACCAAAATATGAGTGCCACTGTCTCACTGTTAGAGATATATCTTGCTATGATGTTCCCTGGTGTGGTTCCTAGGCTTCACAAGGGAGTAGGATTATGGGTACTTCCCTCTCTTTGCAATAGTCATAGTACTTTCTGGTTCTTTCAGATCAGAGTCAGTACTTCTGAATCCTACATCCAAAGTGAATGGTGTCTTGAGTAATAAGAGTTCATTTTCAACCTCCTAGAGGCAACCAGGAATAGTATATATTTTAGGGAGTCTCTTTGACTCTCTTAACCCAAATATCAAAAAGAAGCTTATTGTATACCTAGTACTAGGGTTTTTCTTATAGTCTTTTTTTTTAATAGTGGGAACATCAGCACGTGGCCAACATATACTTCATGTAAGCATTAAGCACACACACATACACACACACACACACACACACACACACACTTCCTGATTTTTAATTAGCCATAGTATTTCAGTTGAAATATTTCACTATTCTCGAAGAATTGGATTGTAGTAGTTTTATGGTGCTGTGTGTCTCCTAAACTGATACAGTAACTCTATATCTAAAGCTTTAGACCACATGCTCAGGGTGTAAAGTACAATATTTAGGACTGCGTCCTATATAATTTTAATTATGAAAGCAAACACAGCTGATAGAAAGGACTATGATGAAAATACAGTATAAGTCAATTGACAATATTCATCTCTTTAATAATAATAATATGGAAAAAGAAACAGTGTAGAGAATAACATAGAATGCATATAGAAAGAGAATAAACACACAGCCTAATTAAATGATATAAAAATCCAAAACATTTGGCTTTTTATGCATTCCATCTCCCGAGTTCTTCTATATCCTGTCTCTCTCCCTACCAACCTAACAAACAAAACTGAATATAACAATAACCCTTCCTCCAAACGAAGAAAACAAAATAAAACCACACCCCAAAAGCAAAAGACAAAGAAACATTAACAACAACAAACTCACCAAATTGTAACCAATAAAGGCACCCAAAAATTGTAGAGCCTATCGTCACTTCCAACAAGGTCATACCTACTCTAACAAAGCCACATCTCCCAATATTCTCAAACAGTTTTACTTCCTGGTAACTAAGCATGCAAATATAACATTATCAAGTCTATTCTTATTGAAACCAGCACAGTAAGAATAGCACACTTGCAAATTTTAATATCATCAATCTGTGGTATTGTGAGATACTTTCAATATTTTTTCTTAAAAATTCAGGAAATAGAAAAATATTTGAATATTGTAGGCCATATGATTTTAGAAAACAAATACTTTAAAAATAGTAGCCAATAGCTTTTCTATAGATTACCTGCCTGTGGCTTTTTTGCACACATTTCAGAAAGAAGCAGTGATGCATGGGTTAGGTACAAAAAAGCAGAACAGCTGGATGTGCTGGACACAGGTTCTGGATCATCTGGATCTCCCAGGCAAAACAGAAGAAGCATGGAGGATGCAAACAAAAGATGCAGATCTTTAAAAACATTTTACAAATGCCTGAGAGCTCACACTAATAAGAATTTCCTGGGGGGGGGGAGTCAAAATTTTTGACTAGAAGGGATTTTAAATTCACAAGCTTGTTGAATTATTAACAAGCCAAACTGTTTTACTTTTTCATTTTCTGTTCTAACCCACGAAGTCATTAGGTTAACTTCTTCTGCTTTAGGTAAATTTCCTTTAAAATATCATCTCAGGTATCACCCAATCAAATGAACAAGGTCGTTCAGTCACTAAATTAAACTTCGGATACACACGCTCATTGTCACTTCAGCTCTTTTTGATGGGGCTGTTCAAGCCCTTGCTTGAGAGCCATTTCCGCTGCTCTCTAATGGCTCCTCTGCTGCTTGTTACACTGCAGATTTCAGAGCCCTGCAGGCTGAACGGAAGCTGTCTTCACCCAAAATGTTTGCCTTTCACACCATATTAGTTCTTTAAGATGGTGTGTCAAAGACTCATTTTAAAATGGTGCTGTAATTAGTGAAGCTCTTGGGTTGCACAATCAAAATCGAATCCTATACCGTTTTATTTCCTGGAGACAAAGCTCGGGCGGAGATTATACTAAAGCAGACTTTGCCCTCTGTATATGTAAATTAGGATGTCAGAGCCTGGTTTAAATGTCTGTACAAACAGAAATCCACATCTGTGGGAAAGACTTTTGAAAGAGCAATGATGCAAAAGTCACTATAAGTCTTATGTAGATACAAAGGGCAGCCTGCACAAAGGCCAGAAATGTCATTATTTTTCTCTTTACAGATAAGGATAATTTGGAATCATTCCCTAATTTTGAATGAGGCATTCATGATGATTAATGATTTTAAGTTTGAACAACTTTGATTTAATTTCTTGCTTCTCTTTCCACATCTTTCTGGAAAACGTTGTCAAAACAATGGAATAGGGGAAAAATCAATACTTTAATAAGACACCATAAAAGAGAGTGTAGCTATATAATTCGTAACTTACTTTGAAATAAAAATTGTGATATGATTTTTGCAATCATGAGATGTCATTTTGAAAAGCATTCTCTTCAATTGAAGAAAATTTCAAACTGAGCATAAATGCTTCTTTTAGTAAAATATACACGTTCTCAAACTGAATAGAATTAATCACAAGGTTTAGCACTAAATCAATTATATGAGCAAATGAATCACAGAAATTGTCAACAATGAAAGAGAATGCTTCTGTGCCTGTTCTTTTTTCACAAATTAACCAATAGGGCCTCTTCAAAAGCTGTCTTTATTACAAAGTGAGATTCATCATTCAGTTTCTTAGGATTTTCTTCTTATGTTGGTGGCTTATCACATTATAAAGCAGGGTTTTTTCTTTAAGTTTAAGAAGTTATAAGCACTAATGGGCATTTGGAAAGCAATTGTTTGTACAGTAAGTATTTAAACGTTGCCCACATTCTTCAAAGCCTTGTGTTTGCTTCATTTTATTAAACTTTATTCTACCGATATATAACCACTATCCTAAAAATATATCTTCTTTAGTCACAGGGTTATATTATACATAGTAGAAGAGCCTAATGTTATTTATTTTTCCATACTTTTTGAATATTTTATAAATTGTAATCTATGGATCTATTCTACTCTTAGCATTTTCCCTTAAATCTACATTATTTATAACTGCTTTTACAGCTCAATCATTTCTATTATTATGTGAAATTATAGCTAAATGATATGTTTTAATTGCTTAATCATATCTCAGTAATTTTCAATATTAGGTCTTGGTGACATGAAATAAGTAAAAATTATAACGAGTATTCAAAACTCACTCATTATTGAAATGCAAGTCTGTGTTCATTGCCCAACACTCCTTTAACTTGTGCTACCTGGTAAAGTCCTGCGAGTGTTGTAGTAACACTATCGGGAGTATGGCTTTCTGGCTTTCTTCTGAGTATAAGAATTTTTCATCTGTGTTTTCAAGATCAGGTAAAAAAAATATGACTTAATATGTTGTCTTTTTTATTCTCTCTTATTCCTTCTTAAACTCATTTCCTCTCACTTTGTAATTATAATTGTCACAAATATGTATATAAGTTTATAATACAATCTACTGATGTCCTTTAACATTGCTTATATACGTTCAGGCCCTTTTAGGTTGGCTAATTCTCAAGAAGACTGAGTCTCCCTATCTCAGAAAATATAGATTACCTTTTTCTTCTTCTAGGGATGAAATCTTGTGATAATTACTTAACCAAGTTTGCATGTCAACTGATACTGATTTTTAGGTCATTTTAGGTAAATATATCTTGAGATTCCTTAGGCATAGCCTCCCTGTCATATTTAGAAGAAACCTTCTCACAGAAGACATTCTGGTTCCTTGAGAGTAACACATAGAGTTTTAATTTACTTCACATGTATTCTATATACTATGTATTTACTATATATTCTTATTTGTTTATGTGGTATAATTTTTTTTAAAAAATAATGAATTTGTTTCAAAATGGTAGTAGACCTGATGATTCAGTATTTTTGTCAATTTTCCAAAGGTGTTTCAGATGGACAGAAAATAGTATTTGTGAATATTTTAAAGAGTAACACCCATCAGATGGTTACTTAATTTATTTCCATTCAAAATTATACAGTGAATGTGAAAAATGCTTTGGCAAGCATACTATCCTGTATAAATAACACTCTTAATTCTAATGGAATTAACAAGGGCAAGAAGCGATTTCACAGTGTGCTTCTCGCTAACACATGAGACAAATGTTTTACCAAATCAGGCCAATCATGTTTCAGGCGGTATTGTTATTCCAATTATTCGCTAATTTTTCATTATTTTCTTGAAAGAGTTTGGAATTGGAACACACAGCTGTGACTGTGTATTGAGATGGGGGGGCATAAGGAAAGGGGGAAGGAGCTGGGAATTGACGTCACCTCAGTAACTGTGAAAGTAGACACGATTATTTTCAATTGCTCTGAAAAAAACCACATTTTTCATTAACTATGCTAAGAGAGGGGGGTTGAACCTGTGCATTTGTTCTAATATAATTAACAACCCACTTTTAAATTTTATTGAAACAGGAAAGGGAGATGGAGAAGCTCAAAAGTTTACCAAGGAATCAGGAGTGAATAGAAGTTGCTGCAGGTAGTTATTGTACATAAAAAGATGGGTCCAGATCAGAATTAGCAAACAGCAGCTAACTGAGTGGAAGCCAGGATAAAGTCGAATCTGGCTTCCAGATGCCCCATCGCAATAGCGGGTACGGTGGCCTGCTAGCAGCGATGTAAAACTTTTACGGAGGGTTGTCAGTTTGAAAGCTCACTGAGCCTTGGTGTGGTCCCGGGTAGATAGATCAGCTGTGCTTTATCTGTTCGCATTCCAGCCCAACGCAGCTCCCCCAAGCAAAAAAGACATTCATAGTACATTCTACTGTAGATAAAAGTTATCTGATCAAATAGGTCAAATCTGGCTATGGCCACAGACCTCAGGCAGAATAAAACAGTCTCAGGCAGAGATCTCAGCGCTCACAGGTCCCATACAGCAGATGGCCAGTCCTGAGGCAAATGTTTTACCGATATTTACCATTTGAGTCAGTATTTCTCGGCTATGTCCATTCTCTGGCCCTTGCCTTTTTCTCTCATAGAAAATTATTTACTTCTGTCTGACCTTAATTTAATATTTATGTAAGGCACAACAGTAATGACAGCATGAATGTGCCTAAACTGAGAATTCTGGACTAGAGATAGAATTAAAGATACAAATAACCCTCTCTTCAAATTCATTGTATGCCAGTTCATATTTTGTTACTCATTTACTATCTATTTTGATACTCAATTTAGAATCATTTATACTTGGTAGTAAATTTGGATTTATCATTTAGTATAGCTTTTATCAGGATAATTAATCTCTACTAGCAATCTTTTGTAAAGTAGTTTTATTTAATTTCTAGATATCATTCCAGTATCAACATTATTGTGATGTAATTATATAAGTTAGTTCAGTTATATTGTGAGAGGGAAATAACGGAGTTTTACTGGAAAAGATGTTTTTAAGATTCAGTGGTGTTTTCTGTGCACTCACTCAGAATTGATTCTGATTCATATAATATATTTTGAGAATCTTATTTTGTTTTGAATTATGTGTGTATATGTCTCTGTGAAAATATATACACATGAGTGCAGTTGCCTGTGAAAACCAGAAGATGAAGTCAGATATCCTGGAGCAGGAGTTACAGGTGGTTCTGAGCTGCCTAACATGGGTGCTGGCAATTAAATGTGTGTCTTTTGGAAGAGTAATATGCCCACTTGACTCCTCAGAAATGTCTCCAGCGCCAGCATGTACTTTTATGTACAGAAATCATTTCAATGAAGTATAACTTGGTATTTTGTTTCAGGTTTACTGTAGACAAGACCAGTATGGTGCTTAGAAAGAAAATGGCCCCCAAAGGGAGTGGTACTCTTAGGAGGTGTGGCTCTGTTGGAATAGGTGTGACCTGATAGGAGGAAGTATATCAGTGTGGGAGTGGGATTTGAGGTTTCCTTTGCTTGAGCTACTCCCAGGAGGACAGTTCACTTCCTGTTGCCTTTGGATCAAGATGTGGAATTCTCAAGTACCATTTCTGCCTGTATGCTGCCATACTCACAGCCTCCACACTGATGATAATGGACTAAACCTCTGAAAATGAAAGATGCTACCTCAATTAAATGTTGTCCTTTATAATTGTTCCTGTGATCATTGTGTCTCTTCACAATAATAGAAGCCCTAAGACAGCCAGTCATTCTCTCATAGCCTTGTTCAATCCCTGCTTTCCATTGAGTGCGGCTATTGGGCAGAACTCATTCTTCTTCTAAATGTACTGTGCCCTGTCTTGTTCTATGCTATATCTATACCTGTCCTGTTCTATTCTATAGCTATGTGTATACGTGCTCCATATTACAGTTCAGGTTATATCTTATTCCAATGTACTCTTTAGGCAATGTCAGCCATACAATGTCAATGTAAATAGTGTCCCCAGAGAACTTCCATATAATTAAGCATACTAAAAATTCCCACAATGATTTTCAATCATTGGCATGTAGGAAAAATAGACATTTGAGTTGTCATAGTCAAAATCTTTACCATAGACAAGGACTGACCCTTAATCAAGAAATTTTTGGCAGTAGATACCAGCTGGGTGACAGAAAATTAGCTTTCACCAATTTAGAGATATTGGGTATATAAATTTCCTCTTCAAAGCAGGGGCTATGTCCATCTACATTTGAATGTGTGTGTGTGTGTGTGTGTGTGTGTGTGAGAGAGAGAGAGAGAGAGAGAGAGAGAGAGAGAGAGAGAGAGAGAGAAAGATATGCTACTTATTTATTTACTGCTTTTATTTTATTGGACTTTCTATTTGTTTTTGTTATATTTTATTTTTTATGTATTTGTGTTTTTTAAATAAAAAAGAAAAGACAATTTGGACGTGGAGACTTGGAGAGGCTATGGGAAAAGTTGGGGAGGGGAAAGATGTCAAGGTCTGGCCTTCACAAAATCACCTCTTAACAGTGTAGGGGAGTGGGAATTTTAGAAATACAAGTAATGAATATGAAGACACATAAAATCAATAAGATAGAAAGCATAGAATAATACTGGGAGGGTATTCCAGTGATTACTGAAATCCTGAAATCACCTGAATGGTTATTCTTTCACAGCTTTTATATACAATGGAAATGGGAGATGGAGGGAAGGTAACAAAAGACCTTATTAACATGATACAAAGGATAACTCACACAGTCAATTGCTTTATTACTTTGAGATATCAAATCATCAGCATTCTGTTGTCTAGGTAGAGAAGCTGCTCTAGATCAGGTAGGCTGAAGACTGCCCTTACCAAGGTGACCTCATAGTTTAAAAAAAAGGAGAAGTACATTTGCACGTCCCTCGTGAACCCTTGTCAGTGTGGCACGGACCTTCTTGAATGAGCTATTTTAATCTTAAAAGAACTAAGCAGTCGCACCCTGAGCTGGGACAGGCAATAAACATTTGAGCAACCTCCAAACTCCTCTGACAAGGTAGAAATAGGCCCACATTTCTCAGCCTCCACAGGTGGGAATGCACAAAATGTATTGTATGGAAATTTGAAATAAAAAAAGCTAAAAAAAAACCCACCTAAATCTTTGCCAAAATGTTCTTTTTCTCAATGTTTGTTGAATCTGCCTTATTAACTTTACAAATTTCCATCATTTTCCTTAGCCAGACTTCCAGCTCTTGCTTTCCTATTCTAAGACAACTCATTCAAATTTATCAGTTCTCTAGAATGAATCTTTTGACCCTCTAGTTGTAAATTTTTCATTAAAATAAATCCATTGTTTTCCTCGTTAACTTGTTTGCTTTCTATAACCTCTAAATTTTTATTGTCTCCTGAGATGATGTTTAAAACACTCAGCACTATTCAGTACTAGTGGTTTCCATGCAGTTAAAATTTATGTTTTGATCCAAAAAATGATGTATGTTGTTCTTCAAACTAGAGTTACAAGTTCTAGTCACACTGGAATTTAATTTAGTTTAAGAATGCTGTTAAGTGTTTCATGGCCTTCTTCATCTCAGTGTGTGGACTTTATTCTATATTGATAACTACTTTTCCTGGCCAACAAACCTTTCTGCTGATGCAAATACTGCCAATCAGAGCAAATCAGCCCAAATTAAAAGACAGCCAGGTTTAATGGATGGCAATACTTTCAGGTGGCCCTGAGAAAACATGGAGAGGAAAAGAGGAAAAAAGGGGAGACCACATGTTCATTCTCTGGGGGCAGTTTAAATAGCCTGTGGGAGTGGTCTTGACCTTCCCTGTGAAGGGGTCATTGTTTGTAGGTCTTTCTCAGAGGAGGAAGCTTGGAATGAAGTTTGCCACCCATCATTCCAAAAATGGATATCAGGGGTCTGGGGTAAAGCCCCTGAATAAATAAATAAATAAATAAATAAATAAATAAATAAATAAACAAACAAACATATATACACATATATATGTGTGTGTTTGTGTGTGTACATATATACGTATATATATGTGTGTGTGTGTGTGTGTTGTTAAAACAAAATGCCTGAGGCTGTTATAGCATCTTTTTTATTCTCACAGCTAGAACTCTATTGACCAGCTGCATACACTAAGGCATTTTAATATGATACACAGTATCTTTAAGGACATAACTCATTTGAATAAAAGACACACCACAGGGCAAGACAGGAATCATAAAAACAAGAAGACCAGACTCTATCATACAACTAATTATCCTAGCCTTGCAAGAACACTGAGAGTTCTTCCTGAAGGTATAATCTTGCATTGGGGCATAAAGGTAGACAGCAAGGAGACTCAAGAATCCCTAAACTGTGCTGGGTATAAGCTAGGTAGGTATGGCTATGCTGTGATGCTGTTAATGACACCATGGTTCTCCTCTGTGGACTTTGTAGAGCCAATAAGCAGACCATGAACCTTCTGTGATTAGCGCCTGACTGAGTACACACCTGGAAGCTGTTGCTAGTAGAGACAAGGTTTACCTATGGCTTCAGGAAGCTAAAACTATTAAAGTAACTCTGTGACATATATAATACTTTCATTTTGTTCTGTTTCATTTGTTCACTAATGAGGAATACCTACCAAAATTTTTAACTGATCTTCAGCTTTTCATAACATTACTTCCCTATAATGACTTTTGTGTAGTTAAACAACTGTATTCATTTTTGTAATGTTTTCATAATCTCAAGCTGTTGAATTGTTTATGAAATATTTATTAAAGTTTTAAATAATAATAGGCATAGTAGATGTATTGTTAGAAAAAGTGTACAAGTGACTTAGAGGATAGTTTTAGCATGAGTGTTGGATAATAAAATATTTCAGTGATATGACAAAACTATACAATAAAAATGCTATATACCTTCATTTTGTTAATTATAGGAGAAATGATTATTGGATCAGAAAAAATGTTAATAGGTTTGGGACACTTTAAATTTAGTCAGTAATGTGAATAGTTTTTCATGGCTTAAGTTTGGATAAGACAAGAGACAAAATCATAAGTCATCATTGATTCATTATATTTTAAATTCTGTGGTGATGTACATACATATATATAATTTACACATAATCTATTTTAAGCTTTGACTATTACATCATTTAATCTGGGGTTTGTGTTATAAAAACCTGTTATGTTTCCATTGTTCCAATGTAATCTGCCAAACTAATTCCAGACACACAGAAATACGGAAAACATATGGAAATAATTATGATCTGATGATTTGTATTTATCTTTGCTTTAGTATAACTTTAACATAATCTGTGCAGTTGGCGGCGTAATTATTTTGTATTTTAATAAGGCTCTTTGCAAACAACATTATATAGTTTCTCCAAATCTAATTATTAGCCTTCTGACAAATATACGCTCCTTCATAAGATCTCCACATCTATATTTTTAGTCTTTATGCTCCTTCTTTTACTCCATCCATGGCTCCTGGACAGACACTTTGCTGTGCTCCTTTCATGTTTTCTGTTGCGCCATTTTCCTCTAACAAACTATTAGCTTGCATTCCCCATGGACTCATTAGTGTGTTTCCTTATTAAAATATGTCCTTACGCTACACTTTGCAGATTCAATTTTATGTGAACTTTTAAAATATGGTAAACTTGACATTTTACTCACAGGATAAAATGGCTTTTCATGGGATACCCATTTGTTCTTTACACATTTTAAGGATATAAAGTTCACTCTTAAAAATATAAAGCATTTTGAGATAAAAGTGTATATTACTGTTTATTTTTCTTTAGCATAAACAACAACTGCATTTATTGTGTTAAGTTTATTTGTGTGTAGATGTTTTTACTGCATATATTAAACTTATTTCTACCCCTTTCAATACCCTCTCCCATCACCCTACCTCCATGCCAATTTGTTCCCTTTCTGTCCATAGCAGCCTCTTCTCTGCTTCATGTCACATATTCGATGACTCTCTTTCTTGATATGGGGCATTTTCTTCTTTCTTGATTTACTACATCTCCATGCTTTACATAGTTTTGTGTAATTTATTTGGTGGTTTCCTACAAATAATGGCTCTCAAGTTTAGTGACCTCTAGTACTGCTAGGCATGGGAGCATTGAGATGTTCAAGTGAGTCAACAGCACCTGCCAAGTTATCTTAAAGCAGAAATGAGCGCACAGCAGTGATGTGTGCATCAGTTGGAGAAAACATCATGAGCACGGCAAACAAACACCGTCCTTGCCAGAGATTAGGATTCTTTCGGTATTCTGTGGAGACTTCAAAATATATTGCTGTGTTTTGAATTACACGAGAATTAGTTGTAGTAACTTTCGTACTTTGTAGTCAGATTCTGAATACGTTTTAATGGTGGAATCAACTCATTTTGCAAAACTGAAATCATAGTATGAATAAAACAAAGCAAAACCAGAAATACAACTATTCTCTAGGTGAGGAAGACTGGAAAGATGGAAATATCCTTCATTGAGCAGAAAAAAGGTATGCAAGAAACAGGTTTGCTCAAAAGTATTACCGGTTGTCATTGAGACTATTACATTACTAAGACATTTAAATATCCAGAGGAATGTGCTTCATATGTGTTCACAGAGATATAGAAATCTGGAATTCATGCAGGGCACGGGCTTACTTGTAACCATAAATTAATTTCTTGTGGTCTAAGCTTTTCATTATCATGTTATTATGTCTAGACCAAGTACTCTATCTAGCAGAATGTAATATTTTTTAACATCTGTCTTTATCATGTACTTGAAGGGCAATCAATACTCCTGAAAACCACTTGTCCAAACAAATGCATATTTTTTTCTTCAGGAATTGGTTACAGCAAACTTACTGTTGCAATATGAAAACAATGCACTGTGCTCCCATCCTATAAACTTGTGATTCTCAAAAGGCCACAACTGATGTGGTTAGTAATAAGCTATGGAATTTTCTATGTGCTATAGCTTTAGTCATCCAAAGATAGGTGAATCAAAATGATATTGAAGTCTTTAAAGAATGTATAAAAACATAATAGGCCCCTGTTTATTTTAGATGTCACAATACATAAATCTATGCTCTCAAGGTCTAAATGAAGTGGTTTTTTTTTTCTGTCTGAAACAAAAATAGATAGCAGACCACATAAGTCAGTAAGTATACTTAATCCATGTATTAAGTCTTAATTTCTTTAGTTCTATAGTCTGTTTATTCTTCTAAGAATCTGATGAACCTTTAATCAATTAAACATCTTTTCAAACATGGATCTAAGTTTCATCTCTGTGGGAAATTACTTAGGAATTGTTTTAAATGCTTTAAGAATCTCATCACCCTGCTGGTGTACCCTTCACGGCTATTTATAGCTGCATGCTTTAAAACATTAACAATGGAACCCCTGCAAGACTTCCCATTTCTTAACAAGTCTCCAGGGGCAATATAGCATCATATAGTAGGCACTACATCCATTAGTATGCACACCAAAGAATCCCATGGAGGAACCTGTCTTCACGTCTGACGGTGAGCAAGTTCAGATGAAACAAACCTCTAAATAACCACATGAACAGTTCACTAAGAACAGGCATATTTCTGTGGCTGTTTCAGGTGTGAACTGCTGAGCAAGAAAACTCTTGAAAAACTCAGTGGCTTGAACTAGTAATGAGGTAATTGTTTGTCACCAACTGTCTGTGGCTGATGAAGCTGAAGCTGAGCGATTTCTTCCCACCTATTAACTAGCAGAGGCAGATTCAGTCACAGGGGAAGGGGCTCAGGAAAGGGTAAAAACCAAATGAATATAAATAAACTCTCTCTCGAGGTCTCTGCATAGAAGCTCCTACTTAAAACCAAATGGGAGATTTCTGTTTTTAAACAATGCTGTGGGCTTCTGGACAAGATGGTAAGCCTCTATGAATATTTATCTAAAATTCTGCCTTTATATATGTTCACGTCTCCTTAGCCTAACTAATTCCTTGGTCACAATCAAGTTCAGTAAAATAGGAATTACATAAACAATGAATGTTGGGAGGTGCTGTTCATAGTAGACTACCAATGACAATGCATGGTCTCTTTTGTCACACACACACACACACATACACACACACACACACAACCTCACTATGTAGCCTTGGTCGGTCTGCAACTAACTTAGTATACCATAATGGCCTAAAAATCACAGGAATTGGACTGTCTCTACCTCTGGAGTGCTAGGATTAAAATTGTATGCCACCTGTTTAAATGCTTTTATATCTTTATATCAACTATGCTCAAACAAGCAATTTTTGTTCTATAATAAAGACTTTCCACATATATAAATTTATTATGTAGATCAATGTTTTTAAATAAGGTATTTAAATAGGAAAATGCCATAATTTTATGATAATTGAAAGAGTGGGCTAATAATAAAGGTTCCTTGACTGATAAATGATATCTAAAACAAGCAAACAGCTGTAATAGATGCAAAGTCACTCATTTTATTTTCACACTGAATAAATTTGTATTATTGAATTTGTATTTCATTTACACTTGTTATTCCCTTAGCAGAAACGTATACTTCAATTACACTTTCAATACACCAACATTTTCTTGATGATCCAAAATTAAATGAATTAGTTAATATGTATTAAAATGAATAGTTCACAAAACCAATAAGCAGTTTTCTATATAGTTATATAAGATAGTTATGCAACATCAAACTTTAATTTAAATTTGGTCATTGACATTTGTTTATTATTTGAAATTAATATTTAATTTTTAATTGTGTATGTGTGTCTGAGTTTGTGCATTTGTCTGTGTGTGTGTCAGTGTTTTATGTTAAGTTCTAGCACGCACACAATTTGTTTCAGATGTTGAGGCTGGGGACAACTTTTGGGAGTCAGTTCTCTACTTCTGCAGTAGGGTCTCAGAGATTGAATTCATATTGTTAGGCTTCTGTGACAGTTTTCCACTTAGTCATATAACTAGAACTAATTTTTGAAATGTATTTGTTTATTTTGTTCAGTGCATGTATGTTTGCTTGAGTATATGCATGTTAACCATCACCTGCACTGCTCAAGAAAGTCAAAAAAGGAAGATGGGTCCCCTGAACCTACAGACCATTTTGAGTCTCCTGATGTAAGTTCTGGGAACTGAGCCCTGCTCTTCTGGAAGAGCAACAAGTCCTCTTAACCACTGAGCTATCACTGGAGTCTCTAATTTGTGTAAATACTCATTTCTTCTTTGGGTTGAAATATAAATTCAGATCTGTAATTTAGTGTCTTTCTCTAGAATGGCAGAGAAGATTTATTTAGATGAGTTGATCTGTATCTGAATATAGCAAGTTATAAAAACAGGATAATATCTGGATTTTGAATAATTTTATATTTTAAAGAACAAAAAAAGAATCAGAGAAAGGAGAAAATATCTCAACTACATTTGTTTCAGTAGAATGAAGAACTTATGTTTATGGCTGAACATTTTAACTTGTACTTTCAGGTCAGCTGTAATAGAATTTCTTAAGGAAAACCTCAAAGATTAAAAACATGTGAACTAATTTAATTAGACAAATTTTATAACAATAAAAGTTTGCCTCATAAACTGTTAAATACATTGTGATTGAAAATCATCCATCCATAAAACCATTTTGTTTTCTCAAAGAATATTACAAGGAAGAAACTGTCTAGAATATACTATATATATAATACACATTTGTATACATAATATACATATATACACTGTATATATGTAACATATGCATTATATATGTAATATATAACATATTTGCATAAAGGTAGATACTAATTACTTATTGTATCTCTAATAAATTCACATTAATTCTATATCAAACCTTTACTGAGGATGGAAAATATGAATGCTCAACACCAGAGGCTACATGACTAACCAAACACATAATGTATTTAAATAAGAATACATAAATTAAATGCTAAATATGTTAGTGGAATTTATATTTAAAATAAAGGCACAAAATGTAAGATTGATAATGCTTCACTAAGCCAGTTTTAAGTGTATGGTATCCCTGGCTCTAATTTTTGGTAAGGTCATAGTACATGGTGCTTTAACATACTACTTCTGAAAATCAAGGATTGATACAAAGAACTTAGTCTCATTTAATAAAAATAAGATGTAAAATTATGTTTCAAGCTGTTATTAAAATGATTGTTTGCTGGGCAATGCTGGTGCATGTCTTTAATCCCAGCATTCGGGAGGCAGAGGCAGGCAGATCTCTGTGAGTTCAAGGCCAGTCTGGTCTATTAGAGCTAGTTCCAGGACAGGCTCCAAAGCTACAGAGAATCCCTGTCTTGAAACACTCCCCCTCTCCCCCTCAAAAAGATGGTTTAAACATTCTGGGTGCAAGTGAAATTTTTATTAATTCATGCTTAATAAGCATATCTTGTAGTATATTAAAAACCTATCAGTATTTGCAAAGAAGCAAAACAATTTCCATTTAAAAAAATCTTTTTCTAATTTGCATAAAGGACCTGTGTAAGTTATTGACAGTGAATGAAGTAACATATATCTTTCTCAATGGATGACTAAACAGCGACCTGTTAAGGTAACATAAGTTGAAAACACTGCCAAACATGAACATAACAGACTGAACCTACTGAATATTGTGAAATTATTACAGTTTAATGTAACCATTACTGAACACTTTCTTTAAACCATAGCTGATGCAAATTATGCTAAGGAAAGCCTGTTTTATAATAGTCTTAATTATCTCATGTACACACAGATTGTCATTTCATATACATGGTGGTATTAACATCAGAAAAATATCCAAAAACGTTTTGGCAACACAATATATTGCAAGTCTGTACTAGTGATTCACTTCTGGAATCACTTGGCTGCCTGGGAGTTCTGCCATTGAGATAGAGGGCATGGAAATGCATAGCTTTAGTGTGCATTATGATACAAACTCAAAGATGGAAAAAAATACAAAATATGTATCATTTTTACAAAATGCTGCAGTGTAAAAATTATAAATGTTCATGTTTTCAGGAATAAGGAAGGGATGGCCGGACAGTGCTGCTATACACCTTTAATCCCAGCACTCAGAAGGCAGAGGCAGGTGGATCTCTGTGAGTTTGAGGCCAGACTGGTCTACACAGTGTGTTCTAGGACAGGCTCCAAAGCTACACAAAGAAATGTTGCCTTGGAAAACCAAAAGCAAACAAATAAATAAACAAACTAAAATATATAAGGGACAGTCTTTTACTTTGTGTGTATGAGTGTGAGTGTGTTCATGTATGTTATGTGTTTGCGTGTCTTGTGAGTGAGTTTTTGTGTGTTTGGAGTGAGTTTGTGTGTGTGCAGAAGCACTGGCCTGTGCAGGTGTATACAGAGGCTAAATGTCAAAGTCAGGATGTCCTTCTCGGTGGCTTCCCCAGCAGTAGTTTCTGGCATCGATAGCCCATGTCTGCTGTAAGGAGATTTTTTTTTCAAGGCATATGTGGCAGTACTATGAAATGTGAGAGTACTATGAAATGTGAGAGTACTATGAAATGTGGTTGGATGCTGGCTATGGAATCCGCAGAAGCACTGTGTACTAAACACTCAAAAAGCTGCAATATACTCTGCAGTGTATTCTGATGTCAGAGCAGCTGTGGTTTCATCATTATATCAGTGCTTGGAATCCTTTCAATAGATTTGCTTTTGATCTGTGTCCTAGAAACTTGGGTTAGAGCTACCTTTCTAGTAATTTAATTGTATCTGCATAGGAGGTGTTACTGAGTTTGTTGCTCTTGAGGGGACAAAGCTTAAATGAAAACAAGATTGATGTCAGAAAAGATTGCGAGTGGTTGCTGTAACACCCGGTTTTGGTGTTGCACCCTCGGTACAGTTCACGCGCAGCTGTATGCTGCAATATTGTTTACTTCCATTCACACTACTTTCTTCTTTTCATTTGACCAAAGTCCAGATTCAGGCAATTACAGAATCAGATCATGCAAGATGAAATCTTCTGGGGGAGGTACTGAACAGTGACACACATCTAGTAAATGTATGTAAAGACCATGTATGTAGCTACTAGCTACTGAGTATGAAGAGAGTGCAACTTAAGCTAGATAATATAAGTATTTATTAAAGCTGCCGATGGCCCAACAGTCAATTCACCAAATATAGTAATGTAGAAATTTGGGATAATTATTTTTTTTTTGTTTTGTTGAAATTTGTTCTTACTTATAGCCCGTGAAAACTGAGGATGAGACATAAAACCTAATTTCTGACACTATATGAGAAAAAATATGGAGATAAGAAAGTGAATTTGTATTGTCAAATATAATTTATCATTCTATGTTAGAAAATAAAACATTAAAATATGCACTTGTTTCTTCCAAAAGATTTATTGTGGATCTTCTTGGCATCGTAAGAATGAAAAATTTGAGTTTGTTCTGCTGTGGAATAATACTTTTGTACAGTATAAAGATTTGCTAGTCATATTGGCTTAATAAAGCACTGATTGGCCAGTATTCAGGCAGGAGGTATAGGTGGGACAACCATACTAGGACAATCTGGGAAGAGCAAAGGAAGAGATGCAGTCATCATCCAGAAGCAGAGGAAGCAAGATGAGAATGACTTACTGAGAAAAGGTACAAAACCACATGGCTAAACATAGATAAGAATTATGGGTTAATTTAAGTTGTAAGAGGTAGTTAGTAATAAACATGAAAAGAGTCCAAACAGCTTATAATTAATATATGCCTCTCTGTGTTTATTTAGGACTTAGCTGCTGTTTGACTGGGCAAGACAGAAACTTCTGTCTACATTGGTCTAATAGCAGAAATGGGTGTCGAGAATCTAAAGGTTGTATCTGATTGTTATACCAGAGTTTAAAGAATAAAATAGTTTGAATGATAACATTAGCATTATCTCCGTGGTTGAAAATATAACAGTCAAAATGACAACAATAAAAGTAAGCTTGTTATTATATAAATATTTTCACCGAGACCAATAATTTATCGATATTTTAAGAAGTTCCGCAGACATAGAGAAACAGGTCTTAGCCTCAGAATAAAGAAGATAACAGTGGCTGAAGGATAACAGTCTGTTCACATACAAAGAACTCCTTACCAAATGGACATTTCTCTTAGGAAAACTCACACAAATATTTCGTGTGTGTTATAACTTGCCCTCTAGCCTGTTTTAAATGGTCCTTCTGAGCCAGGTGGTGGTGGTACAGGCCTTTAATCCCAACACTAGGAAGGCACAGGCATGGAATTGTTACATTGTTACTCAAAATAACTACTCAATAAAAAAAGAAAGGTAGCAGATTTTAAATGTTATATGCTCTGGTGCTAAGCTTATAATTTTTTGTTGAAAACACATAATAAATTTTATCAAACAAACATAATTACATTTCCATCAATATGATAAGAATACATGTACAAAATGATAAATATTAGTTTCATACAAATTTATATTCTGTCAGATTGATGAGCCAGACCTTTTCCAAGTTGCAATATGTAGTGGCCGGATAATTATCTTAGTAATTTGCTCCAGAGGAAAGTATTATATTTTGCAAGAAAAGTTCATGAGATCATTTCTCTTTGTTAAAAGGGAACATAAAAACATCTCTGTAAATAAACATATATCACTGAAAAAATAATCATTGAGTTAACTAAAATCATCAAGGCTTAAAAGATTCAGAATTGGTAATCAATTATCAATTCCCCATTAACTTGACAGTTTTGCAATTATGAACAATAGACTGATTTAACAAAATGACAATTGAGTTATTGAGGCTTTAATTAGAATGTTATACTCAGTGCAGCTCTACCATAGGTTTGGTTTACTTTAAATGGTAAATTAGCACAGCCTAAGCATTAGGGATGTGATTACCGAAGTGGTAAATGCAATTTTGCTGTAAGTCAATAACAGTAAAGGCCAATAGTTTGTGAAGCAAGACCAGTAAGCTTTTATAGTCTTAATACATTGTTGTGTTAGCTCAGTAGCCCTGCACAAAAATTGAGAGCATAGAACCTACTTTCCTTTCTTCTTCAGTCACTGGATACCATATGCTAAGAGTAACCATGGCTATCTCAGATTAGGTTCCAAGTCAGACAAGATCTGGTACATCCAGGGTAGAATGAGTTTAAACCAATTGCTGAATTCTCTTTTGCAGAGAACTGGCCAGTGATTACACTGTTTCTATTCAATAATACTTAAGTCAAACTATTATTGCTTCAGTGTAAATGTTTCTCTTATATAATTCTTTCACTGTTGGCGGGTAAGAGTTTAGAAAGGATGGATCTTTGGAGCTATGGTCTTTGGTATATAGTGGGCATGCTTTAGTTTTCTAAGTGATTCTAGTTCGGCCATATCTTTTTTTTATATACAGGGTTAAGGTGTTTCTGGGAAGTATTTTAAGAAATAGTTGCAGCATGCCATCCAGAAGCTCAACATAGTAAATAATGTGTGACTCCTGGCATGGTGCTGATTATGTGACAAGAAAGGTTAAAAACCATGAGAAATGAAAGATAAACAGTAATCAGTGGAGCATAAATGGAACATATTTTTCAAATGGTTTTCTGATCAGCACTCAAATTATTACTTTTTGGTAGCTAGAAGGAAGGGGAGTGGGAGGACGGGAGGAAGTGAAATTTGGATTGGTATTTTAAAAAAATTAAAAAAAGAAAAGGAAAAAATAAAAAAGAAACAAATATATAAATTCTTGGTTTTGAGAATTGTCTAATGTATTCCAACATAAAGATTAAATGTGTTAAATACAATCTTCCCACTTGTATGCAAAAGAATGGAAGATATGAAGTCCTCAACAGTCCATGTTACAAACAAAACTCAATGAAATATTCATTAACTATCCTTAGGATCAGGTGCCATATTATTATAAACGACAGTTGTAATGGACAGTTATTTTTGGAGACTTTATAGTTTTAACTAAAGGTGGAAGAACTGTTATGGTGCCGCAAGAGGATAGATATCTGCAAGTCAGAAAAAAATTCTATCTAGAATTTACCAGATTATAATTAAAGACTTTCAGCCTCTAAAATTCTGAAAAAGTAAATTTGTAGTTTTGAGGCATCATGATATTCTGCTTTGCCAGTCAAAACAAGGAAATTCATGCACATTTTTATACACATTTTGACAAAGACTTCCCAATTCTCTTGAGAAATCAGTATCAGGTTCACATTTACATAGCAAACCAAAACACAAGAATCCAAAAGCTACTCATCTGGTAGTGTAGATGTCACCTCTTGCCCTATCTAGAAGCGAAAGGCAGAGGGTTTCTTAGAGTCAAAATAATTGTGTGTAATGGAAAAATGCATAGAAAACAAGTTTTGAATAAATCCTCTTTTCAAAAGAAGCAGGATATCAATTACTTCCCACAGGCTAAAAGGTGTCTTTTCTAGCAGTTTTATATTTATTTATTAATAGTGCTGTGAATGAAAGGAATTAAAATTTGTAGAGGAAGTAGTTCTATGTCTTCAAATGATGTGGATCATAACAACATACATATCAGATTTTAGTTTCAGCAATACAATGAAGAAATACAAAATCAAAAATTGATCATAAGGCTTCCTTGAAATAGGTATATTATATGTATATATCATATGTTAATAAATCATTATAATATATGTTTTTATGTTAAATTTTAAATATACAACATTTAGAAGTATTTATATCTTCCTTAACTAAATAATTGAAAATATACCTTTTTCTTTTAAATGGGATGGAATTCCTTAAAATATGACTGAGTTCACTCAGTGCTACTAATGCGTGCATGGGTACAGGGTCTTCTACAAGGCACCAACTGTGCTCTTTGTATTCATCCTCTTGTGATGTGTATATTGTATCGTGAAGCACAAAACAACTCTCTTATGTGGGTTTTATCAATATTATCCTTATGCACAACCATTAAAAGAAGGTCTCTTCCTATAGCTAGGGAGTCTGTGTAGGCCGTTTACATATGTGTGACAGTTGTGTAGCTTGGTCTATTTGTGGGACTCCTAGCAGTGGGATCAGAGCCTGTCCCTAACGCTTGAGCTGGCTTTGGGAAAATATTCCTCATCCTGGGTCTACTTGCCCAGTCTTAATACAAAGGACAGAGCTTATCCCTACCTCAACGTTATATGTCTCATTTTGTTGAAACCCATGGGAGACCTGCTCATTTCTGAAAAGAAACAGAGGAGTGGATTGAGGGGTGGGCAGAGGAAAAGGAGGGAAGGGAACTGGAGGAGAGGATGGAAGGGAAGCTGAAATGAAATTTAATTAATAAAAGAAAAAAGAGGAAGTTTCTTTTTGTTTCTGTTATGTCTGGAGCTTCTTACTCCCTCATACATACACTAATCCATTGCGATTGTTTGTATACTTCTAAGCAACACCACTATGGGTCAGTTTCTTACTTTCTTCTTTTTGTTATTTAAATATATTCTCATCTCAAGAGTTAAAAAATCAATATCAGAGAGTACAAAGGCTGGCAAAAGCTCAGGTTCTTAACGCTGAAAGAAATATTTACATTTGAAAGCTTCACAGCCAAAAGTCATACAATGAACTTATAAGGGAACCACTCATTAAGGTTTGAAAAGACATTATATTTCACAACAGGCCAAAACAGGCAGTCCAGAAAGGACAGGGTTCATTGTAGCAGCCCATGCGCTTTTCCTACTAAATTAAACAAATCCGAGTTACCCCTTTGGAGGCGTCCGTGTGCCAAAGGAAGATCAGCTACACTGAAAGTATGTCAAATGCAGCAAGTGCAGCATAGCCAAATACCAATGTGCAAGTCGACTACAAAAATAGTGGCTACATGTCATAACACTGGAATATTTTCACTGGCTTCTTCATATTATGCTCATAAAGAAATCCAAACATAGACACATTTTACAACAGTCTCTAAACTATAGTGCGCATCTCCCAGGTCTGTATAATGGAACACAGGACGGAGATAAAAATGAGTCACGTAGCACATGACAAACCCAAAAGACAAGCAGAGCATTAAGAGTTTTCAGTATCCTTTAACAGATTCTATCAGGTTTAAAGACAGTCAAGACTGAAATACAGCTGAGCAAATCACATGGTTCTACACGCAAATTCAAGCAGACACTGATGAAATAAGCTAGTATTTATTGCTTAAATTCATAAAATGATGAGATTTAAAGATTGAGTACAATATACTACAAGGATGAGTGGAGGTCATAGTTGAAAATTTTAAATTTACGTATGTGGAATTAATTTTAGATGCAATATTTGATTAAATTGTTTCTTAAAATTTACCTTTGTGTAGAGGTATAGAAATTTTAGCATTCTTAATTTTTCTGTTGCTAATTTACTAATTAATGGATTGGTTCCCTTAAGCGAAGTAACTCCTCCAACCCAATTTCCACTAATAAGACTAGATGGGCTCTTTCATTGCATTTCAGGGAAAACTAGAGGTGTAAAAGTAACCTCAAAGAATCTTTATATCTTGGCTCCGGCTGACTGACATTGTTTACTGAGAGAGGTAACTCAGAATGTCAGGCAAGAGCTTATTTATATAACTGGTGTGAACTTTTATTTGATGGTAACAATATAAAATTAAACTGAATCACTATCTACATATATTCAGTGATTCAGAACATATATATTGTATATGATCTTTGAAATAACAGAAACAAAGCCGTTAAGGGTAGACATTCCCGGTTAAATCTCTAACACTCTCAATTGTCCCATAGCAGTGTGACACATGACAGTCTTCACAGGGACAGGCCTCCTCGCAGAGGCTTACCGATGACGCATTAACGAGGCCATTATCCCTTTTGACTTGCAGTTTTCTGGGATCACGTACTGACTACCTCACCTCCCAATCACTCACAACAGTACTGCAACAGGAAGATTACAGGAATACTGCTGTATGCTGTCGACGCAGTAATTAAGCCTCTCTTAGAAATGAGTAGTGCATCTTTAATAGTTCCTCTGGAGCTTTCATGAGCAACATATGTTCGTTTTCACGGGAGCTCATCTTTCATCAACCCCTAAATTTGCAGGAAGGCTCCATGGCTCATTTGGTTGGAAGCCTCCACGTTACATCATCCATCATCCTGGAGCAGCAGCAGCGGCAGAGCAGAGGCATTAACCTGCCACACAGTGATTCACTGGTCTTCAAAGGAGCTCAGTTTGGGTACCAGATCAGAGCTATAAAATGGATGGGGTGTGTGTATGTGTGAAAACACAAAGATGTGCGAATGGGGCTTTCAAATTCACATTGGCAAAACAAAACCTCAGAGTGTAGGAGAAAACAGCTTGAATCAGACACTATATTTAATCAATGTGAAGCTCAACTGGTGAAACTCTTTCTCTTCTATTCTTTTTATTCTATTTTTGCATACCACATTTCTATATCGTTGTAATTTATGTGTTAATTTTGAGGCCTATATAAAATTAAGAAAAATAGGCTTAAAGCAGGGGGAATAACCAGCACAATGTTTGCTGCACAAGTATGAGCATCTGAGTTCGATTCCCAGAAGCCAGGCAAGAAACTGGACACTATGTTGCATAAGACATGGTGGATTGTTGT
This sequence comes from Alexandromys fortis, assembly GCF_014885135.2. Classification (NCBI taxonomy): domain Eukaryota; kingdom Metazoa; phylum Chordata; class Mammalia; order Rodentia; family Cricetidae; genus Alexandromys; species Alexandromys fortis. Next base: position 511,022 of record NW_026067890.1, read on the forward strand.
GATCACTGATATGGAAAAACTGGTGGATCTTTAGAACTGCCAAGCCAGAACACTATGCCTACATCAGTCTCCAGTGCCATGCTTGATTTATTAAAGTTTTCTACACATCAATTTCTTCTTGGATTAACAAATGTAGGACTTATATCTGTAGCTATTTGGAGAATTGACCTGCTTACACCTTCCTTGAACATAAGATATATATATTAAAAGAATGAGAGTACATGCAACTTCTTCATATTATTTTCAGTAATAGTCAATCCCTTTCCACATCCATTACTAGAACTCAGTCTTTTGGCTATGAGGAGGCTTAAGAAATCCCTGAGATAAACTGTCTAGTGAAACCCGTCTCTGATGTAAGTGTCTTAGTTTTCTAGTAACAATATATGTATTAGCTGGAAGGATAAAGATCCTAAGATCGGACTCCTAAAAACAACTCACCTGATGAGTAAAGACAATAAAAAATGGACAATATTCCAAACAAATGGAATCTGAAAGTCAACATAAATAACATTTAGAGAAAAAGAGAACTAGACAAATTAAGATTATTTCATAATCATGGCATCCATGCATTGGTAAGATATAATGATTATGTTAAGGTTTGAGAATCCAGGAATAATCCGCCACAAAAGACCGGCTTCGAGATGCCAAAAATTTATATAGAAAAACTGTTATCAGGGAGGCAGTGGGGTTCAGGCTCCAGGTTGGGTCCACCAGGCAGGGGCTGCAGCCAGTTCTAAAGGGGCAAAGCACAAAGAGTCAGCTACTGAGTCCCATCCAATCAGACGGTAATATGAAAGAAGTGGTTGGGGACTTTCCATCGTGAAACAGTTTCAGCTTATAAGGGAATTCTGTGGTTTGGCTGCCAACCAAGCAGAAGGGAGTGGAACTCTTGTGGTTCACATATTTTTAAGGGTTTGGGTGACTACAGCCGAGGTTTGGGAAACTGTGCATAGCATCTCAGGACAGAATAACAGACTGGGACAAAATAGAGTTTCTGAGGCTATCTAGGGTCTAACAGTTAAAAATCAATGAGTCCCTAATACCGGAATACCCACCCCCAGAAGGCAAGTGCATAAATAAGGAAATAGGTCTTAGTATAATAGTGGGAGAAATAAGTGTCCCACCCCCTCACAAAATAGCTTACATTAAAAACGCAATTAATGATTTCAAGAAAAATGAATGGAATTAGGGCATATCTTGTTTATAAAAAAATAAGTCATACAGAAAAATACAAATTTACATATTCACTGTGATACCTGGAAAGTAACCAATAAGATTACCAATGAAAAAAACAAACTGGCCAACAAAATAAACAAAAATAAAACTGGTAACATTAGCTATGGGAGATGGGAGAAAATGTTTCTCGGGGGAAGGCAGAGCAAAAGAAAAGTGGGGTGTTAAGATCAATAAACAATTGCTGAGGTCAGGCTATGGTCTCTTCTATGTCATTTTATGTTGTATAAAGCAGTAATTTATTAGGTTGTTGTTTTACTGTTAGAGACTCCATTTAACAAGCAGTTTCTGAGTTCATTTGGAGGAAGAAGGAGGACTGAAGATCGTGAGTGAATGGAAACTGCATCATGTGTTGAGCATCACCTGACTAATAAATTACTCATTCCTGGGAGTAGAAATATAGCTGCCTTATTAATTAAATTTATTGGTGTGAATAAAAAGTGTGAGGAATGACATTATAAGCAGTCCTACTCAAAATATAAATGATATTACTAAAAAGATAACTTATTGTTTTCTTATTTTCTATGTCTTTTGTTATGGACAGACTAATTTGGACTTTAAGAAACCAAGAAAAAAATCAGAAATAAACTTAGTTCATGTCTAAGGCTTTGCTACTAAATAAGACAAGAGAAGTAACCATACATGCAACACACCAAGGCATTCATGATTTAGCGACACAGACCTATAAGTAGGCCTTTTGCAAGATCAATATTTTGAATATTAAGAGCAATACTATGCTCAAGTGTAGATCTATTCTGTTGAAATGATGCTTCAATGAGAGATACTGATTTCTTGATATTAACATCAGGAGTAATGTCAGGCCAGCACTATTCTTCTTACAATTTAGTATTAAGTAGTGAATTTCTCCTTTTAGTTCAAGTTATAATGTGGTAATTCAAACAGACCAATAAATGGAATCTCAGTGTAACTTCTAATTGATGTTTACTAATTACAAATACATTTTAACTTCACTTGGCTAGGATCCTACACCAAGTTTTCTGAACCAAGTTTCCTATAATGTATAATGCCTTCTGGAGTTCACTGAGTTTAACTATCCCATAGAGTTTACATATATCAGAAGACACATCTATTATATATGCAACTTTTACCAGTGAGAAAAGGAAATGGAAGGTTACCAGATCAATGTGTATAGTTACATGTTTCTAGTTCTTTTTCTCCATGCATTTATTATATTATAGTACTTCTGTTACAGGTATATTAAACACAATTCAAGTTTGATGTGACATGACTTATATGTGGCTTTTATGGAAGGCAGAGAAAAGTGCCAGATTCTGCCCTTTGATGTACATGTCATCCGCTCACCTTGACTGTGGGTTAGATCTGTGACTTTCTCTTAACCACAGGATACAGTAAAGTGATGGGCTGTCACTGACATGATTTTATTACTATGTACATCTAATCAATCTTCCTCGAAAGCTTATAGCTTCCCTTTCCTGACTTTCAGAATGTGACACATGATGAAGTGTCTAACAGTGATTAGATATCCATATGATGAGAAATGCAAGAGAGTCTTTGTGACCTGGGATTTCCCATGAACCACTCTGAAACACATACACCTGAAGTTACAAGTAAAATATCCCTGCATAATATAAAACACTCGGAAGTTCATCTTTCCTAAGTGAACATCTGATTACACAGTAGCAACATGTACTAACATGTACTAGATTGCAGTGATCTTTATTCTTTGCCACATATACCTCTTATTTCTCAAGCACATTAACTACAATTAGTTATTGTTACAGAATAAACTCCACATCTGGATTGCCTGTAGATCTTTTTTTTGTCTTTGTTTTGTTTTGTTTCTTAGTATAGACTTTTTCCTATGATCCCCATCTTCCAATGGACAGGGCCGGCTCACCTACACCCCACCCCACAGAGTCAGGTCTACTGTGTTTCCCTGAGTGAGGTGCAGTACCCATTTTCCTGAGACCTACAGCTATTGAGGTCAGCTCTCCTACCTTCCAAAATGGGGAATGCCATCTCTTCTTTTCCCACTCTACCATGTGACAGATCAGATGTTGTTTCTAGATCTCTCAGTCACAGTCACGGAGCTAGACAATTGCTACCCCATCAACAGGCTCAGCTCTATTGTGCTGCCCAGTTGAGGTGCAAGGCCCACTCTCCCAAGTGCTGCAGTCCATGACTGGCAGGGGCAGCTCTCCCACTCTCCTGATCCAGGGTTCAGCTTTGCTGCCTGCAGTAGGTGGCTAGGGGTGAGGGAGACTCATTCCCTCACCCACACCACTCTGTGACAGAGGCCCTGGTATATGGAGGACAGGTACAACTCTGCCCCGGGATGCTTGCTCTGGGCACCATTATGTTGAGCTAGTATATGGTAAGATAATGGGAGAGAGAGAGGCAGATGTGCTGGGAAGAAAAGCAGATCTCAAGAGTCAAGGGCATTGAGGAACTGGTTGTGTGGGTGGCCTGCCTGCCACCTGGAGTTATGGTGATATTCAGGCATGGGCTTCTGCAAGGGTCATGTCTGGATCTGTGGCCCTGACACAGCTGTGGTTGTCTATGTGGTTCTAGGAAGATAATGGACTAAACCTCTGAAACTATAAGCCATTAAATATTTTCCTGTAAGAGTTACTATGGTCATAGTGTCTCTTCATAGCAATGGAAACCCTGATGAAGACAGCTATTAATCTCCCTCGTACCCCTAAATTCCAATAGTACAGTCTACTTATCCCAACTTTGTAGCAGACCAACTGCTGTATCCTTGTCATCTTCTCCTTCTCCGTCTTCCTCTTCCTCTTATTCCTCTTCTTGATTTTCCTATTCTCTTTCCTCTTCACCTTTTCCTTCTCCTCCTTTTATGCTCCCAGATATGCTTCAACCAGCTTTCCTTTCTCTTATGGACGTCTCAACCACTCCTCAACCCATGCACCCAGGTCATCTCTAGTCCTTGGTGTCAGCTGACAATACCTAGAAACACATTTTACTCTGGACCCTAGATAACATCTTAGAAGCATTCTCTCTCAGGAAACCCATAACAACTACACAATTCTAAAATCATAGAGTTCAACAAAACCAAGGAAGAAAAACAGCTATCCAACAAAGACAAGAACAGATAATTAGCACACAGAATCGCAACCATCCCAAACCCTGATGCTTAGAGGCTCAAATAAAAACACAACCAATAGCAATCAGGGTAACATGTCTTCACTATAGCCCATCAAATGCGGGATGGAGAAAGAGAACGAAATTTCCTAGTGTCCAAGCAGTATGTGCGCGGCAGTTTACTGACAGGTAAAGGAGCAGAGAGATCCTGCCAGTGGATCTTTCTCTCAGTAAGAATTGAAGTTCTTTCTACTATATTTTTATGAAGTATTTTGATTTTATGCTGAGTTACATTTAAAACTCAGTGCAAAATTAGACTTGTAAAATTACTCGAACAAAAAAAGTGCTTGTGTCACATAAAAGACTTGCTAGTTTTCTTCTAACATACTAATAGACATGATCTCACAGCAAACACACTGGTCTTCTGCCTGTAGCAATCTTTTTCTCTCTCTCTTCCATAATGTCCCTGAGTCTCGGGTACTAGAGTAGATTTGCAGATGAATCCTTTTAGACTGGGCTTGTGTAACAATAATTAATGAAAATCAATACCAAGAATTTGAAAGACTTTATGGAAGGGTGTGGGAGGGGGTGACTAGAGATCGTAATAATAAAACTCAGAGTCAGATATGGGGGAAAATGCGGAGAGATCAGGGAGATGAAGGGACAAAACCAGGTCACCTTACCTACTCAACTTCTCAACTGAGAAGAGGCTAAATTCCTGTCTCCTTCTGCCTCATCACTTCCTCTCTGTACAGACCTCCAGACCTCTATGGTTAGCTAGTGGCTAGCTCCACCCTCTGATTTCCAGGCAATCTTTATTTGTACAAACAAAATATCACCACATATGACAGAATGAATGTGAAGTGAAAAAATGATAAAATTATAATCTTGCAAAAAATAAAATTGTAGAATAAAAGTATAAAAAGATATGTTACTACCTGATGAAATTAAGACTAGCAATCATGATAATAACAATTGTAAGCTTTAAGATTTAACCAAGCTAAGACAGTACTAAGAACTAAATATTTCTGCCAATTTGAATATGTCAGCTCTATGTATCCTCAATGCCAAGTGGCAGTTTCACTGGGTGCTTTTCATAAGATCTCACTTCCGTAACATTAACAGATAGAAGCACACTTCATTATGGAAATGTTTTTCAGTTGCATCTTTTGATCATTTTTGAATTATGTAATGCCTTTCTAACCAAAAGAATACTAAGATTATTGAAAATGAATTGGATCTATTTTTATCGCACCCAAGACCTATTTCTCTTTTCATTCTCAACATCATTCTTACCGTGGTGATAGTTTTCTCACCATTACTAAATGATCAATCTTTTGTAATATCACTGCACTATTTTACAGTTCCACTATTTTCTATTTCCTAAAAGCTATAAACATCATCATTTTTTAAAAAAAATCTCCTTCAGCCATGCATAACCAGTCATGGGTAACGTGATGAAAGTTGAAAATACATCCAATACAGACACACCAAAGATTGTGTTGCACATTTTTTTAATTTAAATTTTGGGACATTATAATGTTGATTAACCTTTGTGATCTTTAGTTTATCAAGTTGCAAACACACATTAACCTCTAATTTCTGTTTCTCGTGTATTGATTAATGCCATCAACATGAAAATCTTAGTGATCTGCATTTGATATTCCATAAATACTTAAATTAAATAGCATTTATATAACAACATTTTAGAAATATAAACACATTATTCCTTTATCTTACTGAGACACACATTGCTTCTGATTTTTACCCACACCACATTCACAAATTGAATGTGTATTCTATTTCTCTTTCAATAGAAGACAATAGTTGCATATAAGTTAATAAAAGATGTGATTGGGCCTTGGAGTTCTCTGCCCTGTCTGTACATGTAAAAATATTTTGCCCATAAAGCTTGAAATATTTGCAGAAGTTCTGCCGCCAGAGGACCTTTAGGATGCTTGTTTTACTGCACTCCACCTCCCATTTTATGCACATCTGTCTAAACATATATCCCGGTTTTGTACCTGTGTACCATCTGAGGGGACTCCTTCACTTTTCTAAAATGTTTACCATGAGTCAAAATATTGAAGTCTGTGGAAACAGTTTGTGAGTGAAGTGTACACCTTTCTGTTCTGGATTTAGCATACTTTCTAGTCTGTTATGCGACCCCCCCCCCAGGCAAAAGTAAGCTTAGGTGACTATTCTAACTGACACCAAGAATGGTACTCATCTCTTTCTTCAGTGCATTGCTGGGTATCCTTCTGTGTTGCTCACTGTGTGCTTTAAATTCAACATCCAAAAGATCTCTGGGTTCTGCCGTTCATCCTGTCTATTGTATATCAAATGGGGTTTCAGGTAGATTAGAGGAGTGGATAGAGTGTGGCTCTTCTCACTTGTCACTGACAACTGAAATTAAAACAGTCTGTTGCAGGTTATGTCCTAAACTTGTGGAGTTGATGCAATCTGGGTAGTTTGTATAATATGTGCACTGTAACATTACACTCAATTAGATACATTTGTAACTATTAAAATTTTACCAAGATGATATCTTTTAGTTCATATTTCATACCATTTCCATGCATGTATATTAATCATGTATATCCTTATATGTATATCTATATGTATATCTATATCTTATATGTAAGATAGTTACTTAAGATAAGTACATGGTAAAATGCAATCAAAGCCAACTAAATGTGTTTCAGCTAATATATGTTAACGATCATGGGCATTCTAGTCTGTAAATGATTACTAAATGATCACTAAACCTCAGAACATGTGACATAGCGTCCTTGCATTCTTTAGCATCAGTGAATACTGACAGCATTGAGAGCTCCATGACAGATCACTCATCTTATTTAAAAGGAGCTATGTGTTCAGAATATAGAACTTTGAATTCATTGATATTTTTCTTTAAACTCCTGTATGCAATATAAAGTTAAATGAGAAATCGTGTAAGTATCAAAATTAAGGTGTGCCTCAGTTTGACAAAATTATTGTAGTTCAAGTTCCTATTCATATCACTGAAACTTTTGGTATGGAAGAAAAGCAGAAAAAAATTTAAAAATTATTTAAAAGAGAATAATAGTCACCTTCTGTAAAATCCACCTTCAGTTGTTAGGATCAACACAAAAGTCTAATCACAGGAATAATGCCGGCATTTCTCAGTGTTTTACCCTATGAAGCATTGCAAACCAAATAAAATGGATTGCAAATTACTACCCTGCACTGCAAGGGGACATTTGGCAATATTGTTGGGTTTGCTGACTTAATTTTAATAATTGTCCTGCTGTCATTTCAAATGTCTGCTTCAGAGGAGTGTGAAAGGGTCTATGTGCACATTCTGAAGCATGCTCACGACAATGTGAAATTCTAGCGTTTCTCAAAAGTAAACAAAACAAATTAAAACAAACCTCTTAATTTATCTGATTTTGTTTTGGGAAAAGATATTGTTTCCATTGAGGTAAAAAAAGAAACATTTAGGAAAGTTAAAACAGTTACATGTCCATTTTGATTGTGATGATAGTAACAAACTAGACTGATATTTAAAAATCTATCAAATTGTACATTAAGTCTGTTAAATTTGCATAAAAATTAGGAAATAAAAATCCATCGTCTAGTCTAAGTGTTTAAGAGTATGTCTTGTTTTTTTCCAGAGGATCTGTGTTCAATTCGCAGCACACACATCAGGTCACACTATATCGTGTATAACTCAAGTACTCTGGGATCTGATTCCCTCTTCTAGCCTGCTTAAGCATCCACACACACTGAGCATACATGCACACAGGTACACACGTAGATCATAAATAAAACTAGAAATTTACTTATGAAATTACTGTCTGCATGTATACAAACAAACAGAAAAAAATATGTTGGTAAAAAATGACAGTTGTGGTTTTCTTTCAGCTTCCAACTGCACACACATAAACATGTATATACATACCTACACACATTTATTGTTTGGTGTGTGTGTGTGTGTGTGTAACAACCATGGATCAGAAGTTAAGATGGTAATATGTTTTATTTTGAATGGTACCACAATAAACCTACAGGTGGAAATAACATACACTGTTTTTAATCTTTTGATTTGCGGTTTTCTTTGCACTTCCAACTGCACGCACTTGAACATGAACATGTATTGTTTTAAAACACATATGTATTATTGTAAAATATGTGATCCTACTTAGTACTTTTCATATTGACTTTTATACATTAGTCTTATTTCAATGCAGTACAACATTCCAACAGTATTCTTACTCAATAAAGCCTAATATTCATTTCATTTTTGCTAAATGTCCATTAAATCTAAAACCACAACTCAAGAAAGAACTAGCTAATTTGCACAATTTATCTTATTTAAACCTATCAGTACACATGCACAGAGCTATGATTACCTCACTATGCCTTCATTATTGGTATAGAAAAGAGCATTTGGGATTAAGGGAACACTTAGGAGATAAGCATTTTATGTAAATAGCCATAAAACATGAGACTTTTCCTTTTACTATCTCTTATTTCCTGGTTCAATTTTATATCTAACTTCATATATAATAATTGTACTTCAGAAATTATGTAAAATATATTTAAGTAATAACAGGAACATAGTAAAACAATGAAGATTATCTCAGCTTAAACTGCAACACTTGGGGATTTCAAAACCAAAAGTGGTTTAAGCTTTTAATTTAAAAATTAAAAATTAACTAAATCGATTGTAACTATTTAATTTATGCTTACTACATGTAATCTTAAAGTATTAATTTGGGCAATTAGAGAGAAGACAGTGTTTGAAGAGAACATTTTTCCGAGCATGAAGACTTGAGTTTGAACCTTCAGCATCCAACTATAAAACCAGATGTGACTGTTGCAGCCTGTAACCCCAGGGTAGGTGATTGGAGGCCCATCTGAAGAGCTAGACCAGACAGTAGTATTTAATAGAAAGACTTCTAACCCTGTGAGAGACTTCATCTAAAGGCAATGACACTAAAATTGAGCAACAGTAACTCACACAAACAAAAAATACTATAATATGGATAAAGTTCATGTTGCTTTATCTAAAATTTATTAAATATAAGAACTCTTTAATATCAATGGAAAGTTCGAGATATGTGATATATTTTGAGTTCTCATAAGCTATCTCTGCATACATTTTTTGCAATACTTAAAACAATGGGCAGTTTCTACAAATCAGATTAGATAAACCTCTAAATATTTGTATTCTCAATTTTACCCACAGTCTACCAAGGTTTTCCCCTCATTTAATAAAATTTTTCTAACTATTGAAGAGAATACCATGAATAAAAACTAGGTAAGGTTTTCAAAATAACACTGTAATCTGTTTGCAACATCATCAATGTTGCTACTCAAAAGTCAAACATTGAAGAAAAACACAAGTCACTAACAGTTACAGGTAAAACACAAAATGAATTAGAATGGTTATTTGAGGCATGCTTTTATTCAAATGCTATTATTTTTGCTATGCAAATGAGCAATATGCAAAACACATTGTATTAAATTCTACTCTACATATTTGGCTATCATATACTATTCTACTCTGCATATGTGTATTAAAACAGAGTTTCTAATTTATTATAATGATGGAGGAAGGACATTGGTTAATTATAATAAAGAAACTGCCTTGGCCCATTTTATTGGTTAGAACATAGGTGGGTGGAATAAACAGAAGAGAATTCTGGGATAAAGAAGCTTAGTAGAGGAGTCGCCATGATTCTCCCACTCCAGACAGACACAGGTTAAGATCCTCCCTGGTAAGCCAGCTCGTGGGCTACACAGAATATTAGAAATGGGTTAGAACAATATGTAAGAGCTAGCCAATAAGAAACTGGAACTAGCCGGGCCAGGGAGTGTTTAATAGAATACAGTTTCCATGTAATTATTTCGGGGCATAAGCTAGCCATGCGGGCGGCCAGGTGCCGGGGACGCAGCCCCGCCGCTCCTATTTCAACATTATAATACAGTACGTGTACTGTTGGCAAAAAGCTAGAATTCTAGCCACTTGGGCCCTATTTATATCTTCATTCATCCATTTTCTTAGCAGTGATGTCATGGTCCAAATCTATAATTGTTTAGTTGCAGACCCCCTGATCCTTTTATTTCTCCTTCTGCCACAGTCATCTGCAAAATCCTAACTCAAGTTACACCCTATTACTTGCCTGTTTCATGCTACCACCCAAGCAGCAGACAGCAGCTGGAGTCAAACTATTCACTGATGAACTGCTTTCGTTTTTCTTAGAGAAAATTGATGTCTATCAAATATTCCTATTGGGATAAAAACCTGATCTCTTTGCTTATACTCAAAACATAATTCTCTTTCATTTTCTCCCTAGAGTATTTTCTCTCTTATGTATTCAATGCCCCTTTTTTCTTTCACAGACAGAGTAAGTTTATATTACCCTTTCAAGTATAGTAATCATTTCTAAATCCTCAAGTGTTCAATCATTAAACCTCGTTAATAACTTTCTGGTATTTTGTAGACTCTTTTTTCAAAGTTTCTGTTTTATAGAAATTGTATATTTTTTCGCTTCATTGTCTTTGTATCTGCCAGCATCTGTCTGATGCAGTTCAGTACTCATTGCCAAGAGAAATCATCAATGACTAAGAGACAGGGACCCTCAGTGTCTGACCATCAACTTCCTTTCATCTTTTGTGGCTTACATTCTCATGATTGCTCTATAAAGTTTTCTTTCCATGGATCTCTACCTTTGTAGAAATCTCATCTGCAATTTGCTCTCGTTCCTCATCTCATTATCCTTCTTAGGTAATCAGAATGATAAATCTCTTTCACTTAGTAGTCCATCTAGGGTAAAACAGTAAGCAATGGCTTCATTTCGAGCCCTTCTGTGTCTCCTTCCGACTGTTACACGAGGAAAAAACCAGGTTGATCAGTTTCATGTTAAAAATAAGTAGAATTAAACTAAAAAGCTTCTATATTTTATATTTATTGTATTCAAAACTGACATATGTTATAGATCTTAAAAATATATTTATTTGATCATTTCTTAGCTTTCTTTCATTTTAGCATCTAAATGCATTGCAGCTATGAAAGATGGATTCTCTTTTGAACACTGAATAATTTTATTTATTTTTGAACACTGAATAATTTAGTTATTTGAGGGGACTACTATGTCAATTGTTATTGAAATATGCATTAAATAATCTTCACAGAATTTTAAATTAGTTTTAAAAGAATAATAATGAAGAGGCCAGCATAATTGGCATATTTTGGTTGACTTAGAAACTGAAAACTGAGCTGGGTACTGGTGGCACATGCCTTTAATCCCAGCACTCCGGAGGCAGAGGCAGGCGGGTCTCTGTAAGTTTGGGGTGGCCCTGTCTACAAGTGCTAGTTCCAGGATAGGTTCCAAAGCTACAGAGAAACCCTGTCTCAGCAAAACAACAACAACAATGAAAGAATTGAAAACTATATATTTTCACCATATGTAAGTATTCAGTAAATGATGAGACAGCATTCAAGAAAGAAAATTAACTTTTATCTTTTTGAAAGATTTTCTGCATTTCCACAATTAAAATAATGATATAACAAATCAGAAAAATACACCAGAAACCAAGATGACAGTGTAGTCCATGCTCCATTTTATCTTTCTGAGATCATTTAAATATAGTCATATACTTAAAATTAACAGAGAAAATCAATTTGTCCCTACTCAGGCCTTCAGTTCTGTTTCTGCCTCCAAGTCTGACTTACATTGTAAGCACAGGTTTCCCTAGCTTTCTTGCTCCTCAAACTCATATTATGGATTGAATTCCCCCCTTCCAAATTCAGATTTCAAACCCTAACTTCCAGATGCCTCTCTAACAAAGAGACTGAGTTAAATGAGATTAGAGTTGGTTCATTGCAGTCTTTTGTCACTAACAATGTCAGGATACGTGGCAAATTTCTGTGTTAGCAAAGGTGTTGAGCAAAGAAATGTGTTAGCTACAGAGTATTATCAGCCGTGCATCATATTTCCCTGTCTGTAGGAAGAAGTGACATGGATAATCATATATATTTTAGTATTGAAGAGTAATTTTTAGTGTACTACTTATATCTATTCAATCATTTGATATTAATATGAAATTAGGAACACTCCATATCTTGTGAAGTTTCCTTCCTACCTCCTGGCATGCAAATTATTAGCATACTTGCCTCCATATCAAGTATCTCATGATTTCCTTTTGAGGTCACCGTGATGTCATTAATGTAATGGGCCAGAATGTAATTCTATGAGGCGACTAGATATTTATGGTCTCTCCAAGCACTATAGTACAGACTGGGACCTGGAGAGTAACCGCATAGTAGCTGGAGAATTTGTTAATTGCATCTAATACGACATCAGACATGGTGACACTTCTACCATCTAATTGAGCTTGAGGGGGTTAGAGTCATTTTAAAATATCCATTTAGCTTCTATAATGAAAGACTGGAAGATTTTATGGTTTTAGGGAAAATTATAAGCTTTTTATATATTTAAGTATAGTATTAATCTCTGCATCTCTCCTGAAAGTAGGAAATAGCTTTGGGCTTATTGTTCTGACTAGGCCAGTTTGACAGATTTATGCATGAAAAGGTGGTGGATGCTATATGTCAAGGACTTAGGATGCAGTGATTTAACTAATCAATATGCCACTCTGAATCATAAATTTTGAAACTCATAGGTAATAAGGATCATTTTTCTGTGGAACTAATGATAGCAATGATAAGACTAATTTTAATCATTTTATCCAAATTATTATCTATTTATATGCCCAGGATAAATGGTATGAGGATTGTAATATTTTAGCTGTTCATGTATCAATCCTTTCAACTTTGATATTTCGCTTCAAATTGTTAGACACACCTTGTTGTTTTATTCCCTGTGTATTCATTTGGGTTTTTCTCATCAGCTTTTCCCTATTAAGACCATGATAATAGAGGTATTTTGCATCCTTCAAATCCCAATGAACTTTACCATTATCTAATTTGACAGTGTTTTAACTAAACACTTTGTAGTAAATAAATAATTACACATAAATAGAACACGGCAATAAGTTGCCACCAACAGTCCCAACATTCATTCATTTTCACAATATTAAAGGTTTCTAAATTTCTCCATTTTCCTTTCACCTGCTTTTTAATGCATTTGGTATTGGTAAACCTTACTGTTCTGTGAAGTTTGTATTCTCTAAATGTATTGACCTCAGTTAATATTAGCACCTTTTGGAAAAGGATAAAATTGAAGCTTATTTATAGCAGGTGATGTGTCTAAGTTTCTTAAGGAGCATAATTGTCCATTCATTTGGATTATTTCTTACATCTCGATTGCATGTCACTCCTGAGTTCTTTATCTTGTTTTCTAAAATGAAAGATGTACATAATATTCCCCAGAAATGATTGAATTGTTTATCAGCTAAATTATTATTGATTATATGTACAGTTTATGAGTTATATGAGTTTTTAAGAATTCTATTTGTTCATTGAGAATAATAATTGATCTGATTATATAGCATTATAATTTAATTAGATTTTATGAGAAAAATATGACATCTTATATTGGATTGATTCCAAAATACATAATATTTTTATTTTCAAGCCATGAATGGGGACTTGAGAGACAGGTCAATGGTTATAAGCATTTCCTCTCATAGAGGGCATGATTTCAGTTCTCAGCAGACACATAGGGCAGCTCACAACCCCGTGTACTGATAGCTCTAGGATCCAATGCCTTTGCTTTTTGAAAATATTTGTACTTATGTGTATGTTCAAACACAGAGTTACTATAATTAAAAATAAAATATATCTTTAAAATGAAAACTATAAAAATCAGCATTAATTGTGCATATTGTGACAGTTTTAATTTTGTTATGAGGCAGTTCGTATATGTTTAAGTAATGATACAAATGGAAGAAAATATGTGATATTTATCTTCCTGTGTCTGGGCTACTAATGCAGAATGATTGTTTTCTTTGGTACCCTTTTAAAAATAATTTTATACAGGTTACCAAGTACATCTATGTAGCTAAATCTGACTGTTAATTTACAACCTCTCATTTTATTGAATATTCATTTGCCTCCATTAAAACTTATTACCCTGTCTCTAGAAATACAGATTTCACTATGTTTTTAAAGACATACTGTCACAGTTTCTTTTTATCATACTTTAGGCCTCATGATCAATGATGTTTTAAGCAAAAAAAAAAAAAAGTCATTGCTCTACTTTATGTATCTTTCAACTTGATAAATGTGTTTCTAGAGCCTGAGTGCTGGGTGTGTGAGCTCCTTCTGTCCTTTTTAAATTTTTTACTTATTCCAGTGTTGGCCTCATGTGGCTTATGGAACAAAATACTATCTCAGCACTAATGAATTCCAATGTGTGTAACCATCCCTGACCTCTGTCTTAAATCGAAAACTGAGAAATCCATTATTTGATGTGGCAAATTCACTTGGAAAACAACTACATTTCAAGCTTGATATGGCAAAAGTTTAACTCTGTATTTTTTCCACTTAAAATGTGCTCCTGTCCACAGCATCAATCTTTTGTTTAAAAGATATCAACATTTACCGATCCACTCAAAGGCAGAATCCTACTTCTGACTGAACCCCACGAACAAACTAATGGGTAGATCCTACAGTGAGCGAACATAGTACTTGCAAAAATACAAGCACAAGCTTTTTACTCTGTTTATACTGGAATCAAAACCAACATCTTTTACAGTACTATTAGCATTTCAGTAACTCACCAATTTGTAAATTATATATCACAACGTTCAACAATCTATCAAAAATCTACATACATGTAACATGCAGAGTGAAAAGGTTATAGATAGGCATGTATCTGTATGTATGTATGCATATATGCATATAACAAAAAACAATGAAAGAAGAGGCAATGCATTTGAAAGATTGCTAGGAGGAAGAGTTTGGAGGGAGAAAAGACGAATTATGTAATTATATTGTGATCTCAAAAAATTAAGAAGTACCTTAATATTTGTCAGACAAGCAGTGTCTTTGACCAAAACCTTCTGTTGTAGCCTATTACAAATTATAATTTATACAGTTTTCCTAGGGCTATCACTTCCCTGTTGTCTTTTGCTTCATTTAAGAATACTGCCATATATTTCTCTGGGAAATTCTGAGTTTGTCTCCTTCTGCCTACAGAAGTTTTTCACTTCCGGATACTTACAGCATTCAGGGTTTGCAGAACCACATGAACCTTCCTAATTTCAGGATTAAAGCAAATTTTACTTATTTTTAACAATTATAGCTTTCTTGAACTGACATTATATTTTATATATTTATAGACTAAGTAAAACTGAATGAACATAATGAAAACATAATGAAAAGAACTTTGTCCTTTGTGTAATAGCCTATCATCAACACAAACACACACACACACACACACATGCTCCATCATAAGCAGATGAACAAATTTATTGCATTTCTGATTAGCATGCAGCATTCCCCACTACATCCTACTGTAATTTACATGCTACCTTAAGCAGCCTGGTCATCTCTGCATTTACCTATCCTGTGTATTAACTATTAGAATAATGATGAAATATTTCCTTATTTTCACTTTTTAGTGAGTGTATTAGTCAAGATATTTTAGCAGCACTTCTCATCCTTCCTAAAACTGTGACCCTTAAATGCAGTTCCTATTGTGATAACCCCAAACATAAAATCATCTTATTGCCAATTCATAATTATAATTTTGCCAGTGTCATTAAACATAAGGTAAATTGTACAAAATAATCTATATGTGACCTTCTAAAGAGCTGCGATCCACAGGTTAAGAAACAATGCCTTAGTCTGTGTAACCAATGCAGCTTCTTCACAGAATCGAGCTTTCTTTCCATGATTCCGACTTGTTAAGGATACCTGTTCTACAGCACTTTTGGTGGACAAAATCCCAGCACAGTAGGTAATAATAGTGAGTTATATTATTATACAGGCAGAAAAGGGGGCGAGATCTCTTATAGATATTAAAAAGGAGGTCCACCAGCAATACCACTCTTGGGAATATACCCAAGAGATGCCCTATCATATGACAAAAGCATTTGTTCAACTATGTTCATAGCAGTATTATTTGAAATAGCCAGAACCTGGAAACAACCTAGATGCCCTTCAATGGAAGAATGGATGAAGAAAGTGTGGTATATATACACATTAGAATACTATGCTGCGGTAAAAAACAATGACTTCTCGAATTTTGCATGCAAATGGATGGAAATAGAAAACACTATCCTGAGCGATGTAACCCAGACCCAAAAAGATGAACATGGGATGTATTCACTCATAATTGGTTTCTAGCCATAAATAAAGGTCACGGAGTGTATACCTGGTGAACCTAACGAAGCTAAAGAAGAAGGTGAACCCAAGAAAAAACATATAGTTATCCTCTTGGCTAAGGGAAGTAGATAAAATTGCCGGGGACAAAATTGGGATCTTGGGGGTGGGGTGGGTTGGGTATAAGGGAGGACAGGGAGAGAAAAGTAAGAAGGGGAGGATTGGGGGAACTTGAGGAAACAGGAAGATTGGGATAAAGGAAGGTTGGATAGGGGAGCAGGGAAGCACATATCTTAGTTAAAAGAGCCACCTTAGTGTTGGCAAGAGACTTGAACCTAGAGTGGCTCCCAGGAGCCCAAGGCGATGTCCCCAGTTAGTCCCTTGGGAAGCTGAGGATAGGGAACCTGAACTGACCCTATCCTATAGCATTACTGACGAATATCTTTCATATCACCATAGAACCTTCATCTGGTGATGGATGGAGATAGAGACAGAGACCCACACTGGAGCACTGGACTGAGCTCCCAAGGTCCCAATGAGAAGCAGATGGAGGGAGAACACGAGCAAGGATGTCAGGACCACGGGGGGTGCACCCACCCACTGAGACAGTGGGGCTGATCTATTGGGAGCTCACCAAAGCCAGCTGGACTGTGACTGAAACAGCATGGGATAAAACCGGACTCTCTGATCATGGCGAACAATGAGGACTGATGAGAAGCCAAGGTCAATGGCAAGGGGTTTTGATCCTACTTCATGTTCTGGCTTGGTGGGAGCCTAGCCAGTTTGGATGTTCACCTTCCTAGACATGGACGGAGGGGGGAGGACCTTGGACTTTCCACAGGGCAGGGAACCATGACTGCTCTTTGGATTGGAGAGGGAGGGGGAGACGAGTGGGGGGAGGGGGAGTAGATTGGGGGGAGGGGGAGATGAGTGGGGGGAGGGGCAGGGAAATGGGAGGCTGGGAGGAGGCGGAAACTTTTTTTTCTTATTCTCAATAAAAAATAAATAAATAAATAAAAATGAGGTCCAATGCAAGATTTTTCTTATCGATTTGTGAAGTCTTGTACTGTGAACCTTCTCTGTGGGCTCAGAACCTCTGGGGCTCTGGCTACTGGAACTACAGGGGTAGTCTACAGCCCGGAGACCCCATTCTGGCTATTTTGAAGGGCACAGACAACGAAACCACCACTGACCAATAGCATTTTGCATGATCACTTGGCAAGTCAGCTCTTTGTGGTACTGCATCCTTCAATAGAGTAACAGGAATTATCAGAAATTATAGAATGAATCTCTCTCTCTCTCTCTCTGTCTCTTCCTCTCCCTCTCTCTCCCTTTTTCTCCCCCTCCACCTCCTTTCTCTCCCTCCCTCCTCTCTCTCTTTCTCATGTATATACAAGATTTATTGGAATGACTTACAGTTCAGCTAATCCAACAGTGGCCGGCTGTGAACAGAAAATCAAAGAATGCAGTAACTGCTTAGTCTAGGGAGCTGGATAATATCTCATCTGATCTTCAATATATTCTGGATTCTCAGAGAAGTAGGCTCCAATGCCAGTGAAGCAATGTATATACTAACCAGGTGAGTGCAAGTAGGCAAAGAACAGAAGCTTCCTTCTCTACGATCTTTTATATACTTCTGGCAGAAAGTATAGGACAGATTATATGTCGTCCTGCCTCTACATTCAGATCCAGAGTCCAAACTAGAAGTGGATTCACTCACTTCAAACGAAGCCAAAAGATTTCTCACTGGCTAAATGTAAAGAGGGAACTATACTATTTGGTTACTGTGCTAAAAGTTTAAGACATACCTTAATTCTCAGAAGAACCAAACTATACCAGTATAATTACCTAAGGCTACTGAAAAATAAAATAATAAAAAAAACCATCAAAGCCAGCACTTACCAGAGGCTTTGTGTTTTAAATTACTCTAATTTGCCCATACTGCTCTGTGATGGCTAAGTACACAACTTTAATTGCAACATTTCTTCTTATATCAAATAGCCCTTTTAATATTTATTAGAGCTTCAATTTTGTGGGAGTACCTGCTGAACTTTGTAGAAGTTGGAAAGAAAAATGTGAAAGACATCCCACACATATATCACTTACAATGAGCATCTTAAGCAGAATTAGCCACAGAGAGACAGTTTCAAGAATGTTATTATAGCCATATTATGTCTCAGATGGTGAAGGAATATTGCACACCTCACTAAAGTTCTGGTATGTGTCATGGTAGGTTTTTTTTTTATCTGATCTTTGAAATGCTTTATTTTTATTTGTTTATGTGCTCATTTGTGAATTTTCTTAGGAAAAACACCAAACACTTGCCAATAGTGGAAGGAAAATTGGCCTTTCCCGTTAGACTACGTAATGATATCTTAATAGATTAGTTGTGTTTATAGAAAACACTTGCATGATCCTCAGTAGCAGCCATGAATACTCTTACCAAGTATTGAATGTTTCCTATTGTGCAAAATGAACGAACTGAGGAAATTCAGAGGACCATTAGGTCTTACTACAAAAGCTTACATGCTACAAAGTTGGAAAATGTAAAAGAAATGGACTTGTTTTTAGATAAGTCCCATTTACCAAAATTAAATCAAGACCAGGTGAACAATTTAAATAGACCTATAAGTCGTGAGGAAATAGAAGCTGTCATAAAAAAAAACCTCCAAACCAAAAAAATAAAAATAATAAAAAAAAACAGGACCTGCTGGTTTTAATGCAGAATTTTATCAGAACTTCCAAGAAGAGCTGTATTTGTTCTTTGGATTGTGTGTCATGTAATCCAGTTTCATTTACTATGTGACTGAGGATGACCTTTACTCCAGATGCTCACATTGCCACTTTCCATATGCTGGTATTGTAGACATATGCCATCAGCCCTGGTTCCAGTATCTCTTAACTGTATTTTTAAAAATCTCATTGTTCTTTGCAACTCTTTCTGGTAGTGATATTGATATTCATGAACTAGTTTGATTACCTGGATCACTTTTAATTATTACTTCATCAAAGATTAATCTGTTTAAGATTTACTTAGAACATTTATTGTAAAAGGTAAGTATTCTTAATATTGAGTCATTACATATTATGACCTAAAGGCACCAAAAAGAGAAGAACTCTAAGCTATCCTTAAGATCATAGAGGGTCAAAATAAAGCTTAAGAAATTCGTGGGCGATTCAAGGCACTTTCAGATGACATTAAAGTTCAAAAATCAATTTAATAACACATTCAATTGGTAGGGTACACATTCAGACTACTTACAGAACATGTGTTGTTTTGTGAGACTGCTCTAATGGAATTCATTGTTCAATCACCTTCTCCCTGAAACCTCTTATTCTTCGCTATTTTTTCATTTTTCAAAAGCTAAGTTCTACTTTTCCTGTAGTTTTCAGTTTAAATGTCATTTCTCCCAACAGGTCTTCCATAGTGACTCAATTTTAATGAAGTTTACTAAGTTATTTCTGTACAGAAATACTTTAGAATAACCTGATTTTTTCACTCTAATTCACTTGTCATAATTTGTAAGTATTTACCAAAGGAAAAATTGAACAGCAATAGATTCACAGACTAGAAAGGTATATTTCTTGCTTAACTTACCATTATTTTACTTATATGAATTGTGCAAGCTAGATAGCATATTTTTCATTTAAGATATATGTTTTAAAGTTGTGAGTATAATTAAACATTGGGAAAATGCGAAAGTATGTAGTACTGTGTGGTTTTAATCCATAATATAAAATTATCAGTCTATCTATCTATCTATCTATCTATCTATCTATCTATCTATCTATCTAACCTATCATCTATCTATAAATACATCCTCCATCCATACATCAATCCATCCCTCTATTTATCTATAAATGACATTTTGAAGCACAGCTGAAGGGTAAGAAGGCCAGCCAAACAAACAAACAAACAAACAGAAAAGCCACCCTGGCCCTGAATCCAGAGTCAGTGAAAGGTGAAAGAAATAACAGAGCCCTCAACCTAGATCCAAAAAATACACCCTGACCCTGAAACCAGTATCAAAGACATGCAAATTGGCACTAGCGTCAGAGCCAGTGAAAGAAATATGCGCTGATGCTGAAACTAGAGCCAAATGGTTAAAAAAGGACAGTGAAAGAAATACACGTTTGCCTGGAAATCAGAACTAAATCTGTCCCTGACCGACTAAGCAAAAAAACTCACCAAACCTTGTGCAGGAAAACGAACTAATCTCTTAGCAGAAAACCAACCAGTCCTTGAGCAGAGATCTAGACAATCTGAGCTCAGGGTACTGAAATTTGACCAAGTCCCACCCTGAAAAATCTTCTCCCTTGAAAAATTCTGCCCTAAGAAGCCGTATATAAGCCCCGCACCTGTTGAGTTTGATGCTGCCATTTTTTACCCTGGCAGAGGGAGCCACCACTCTCCTGGATTCTTCCTTCCCAATAAATCTCTTGAATTAGGTTTAGGTGAAAACTTTCTTTCACCAAAGAAGAGATATAGCAGAGCGGAGCAGAGATGTAAGACTTTCACTGGGGAAACCTTCCACCAGCAGAGAGAAGTTGTGACCACTTCCTTGGGGAAGCCAGAGACTGAGAAGAGAGGAGTAAAGAAGGACTGTAACACTTTCTTTGGGGACACTTTCCCCTAGTAGCGAGGAATAGTTACCCTCCTGGGCACTGGATACCTCTCAGTCATTTTAAAACATTAAATATATCTCTTAAGATCTCTTAGTTTAATTCTATGGTTCATTTTCTTAAAAATCCAAATAGTTTCTTTTCTTCATATGTATGATTTTAATGTAGATTTTAGCATGTTCTAGATACTGACTGTCAAATGTGTAGCTGGTAATTTTTTTCAAATACTTTAGTTTGCTTCTTTACTCACTGGATAGTATACTTCGCTCGCTGTATATGCACCTTTTGCTTAATGATGTTCTTTTTTTCAGTCGTTAGCCATAATTGAACTTTATTCAGATTACGATTAAAAAGTTATTTCCTATTCTAATAACTTGAAGCATTTTCTCTACATTTTTTTTTCAGATTAATGGTACTAGGACTTATGTTGAGTTCCTTGATCCATTTGAGCTGCCTTTTGTTCAGGGTGAGAGGTAAGGATCTACTTTCATTCTCCTGTAGGTAACTATCTAGTCTTGGCAGTTCTATATGTTGAAGATGATCATTTTCCTCTGTTTTGTATTATTGGCTTCTTGTTAAAAAATCCGGTGACTTCAGAATTGTGGGCTTGGATGTGGGTCCTGAAGTCTAATGAATTGGTTATTTTGTCTGCTTTAGGGAGTATAATGTTGTTCTGATTTCCTTTGCTTTGTAATATTACTTTACTTGACATCTGGGATGGTGATATCTGCTGCATTTTTGGTGTATTATTATCCAGGATTGTTGTAATAATCTTGATTCTTTTGTGTTTCCATAAGTCTTAAAATTAATTCACATAATTTTCTTATTTTAGAATGATTGTGTAGGCCCTTGCAAAATAAGAGCTATAAGAGCTACTACTTAGGAAGCTATATTATATATAAGCATATATATATATGATTCAAGAAGTCATAATTAATATCCTAAATAAGTATTCAAATCAATAGTTCAATAATCCATGTGCTACTATCTAATTTGATGGAGTATAAAGTTATAATTTTATAACATTTTCATAACAATATCATCTCTCTGACACAATTAAAATTGTGTACTGTTGAAAATGTCATAGATATAAGTAAGTGTTATACCTAACAATAGAGATGTCTCCATGACTTTAAAGAAGTAGTTTGTGGGAGTGAAGCTGCACAGTCTCCCTTAACACTTCTCAAAATAGTGTGTGGTAAGAAACTGTTTAGATATGATCCACACTACACATTTTAGTTTTTCCAGTGTTCTGAATAAAATATTTAGATTTTTTGAAACTTTAATAATATTTATAATCCTTTTATGTAGTATATCAACAAAGGTTCCTTTGTTTGATATCAAAAGGACTCACTGCAGGTGTAGTTTAACAAAATGTTTCTTGTTCCATGTTAGTGATAAACAGTGGAAAGTCATTCAGTTAGATTAAATCATATGTTAATCTTTGAATTTATTTTATGACATAGTACTTTGGTGTTTAATCAGTTAATTAAGTTTCTGTTTGGAGAATATGTTCATTCTTGGTGGCGCACGCCTTTAATCCTAGCACTTGGGAGGCAGAGGCAGGCGGATCTCTGTGAGTTCGAGACCAGCCTGGTCTACAAGAGCTAGTTCCAGGACGGGCTCTAAAACCACAGAGAAACCCTGTCTAAAAAAACCAAAATAAATAAATAAATAAATTTCAGTAGCTGAAAGTACAAATCATTGGTAGCATAGCACATTTGAGACCTTAGATTCAATTCCTAGCAGATAAACAAAGTCATTCAGTGGTTTATTTCTAGTTTATGTTGATACAAGATATGCAGCTGCATGTGTATATTAAATTTTGTTCTGAAGCATAGTGCATTCTTATTTTTGTAATCATAAAACTTATATATAAAAGCTTTGCTCATCATATCTGATAGTCACATAGTGACATATTATTAAAGTTGATATAAATATTGAAATGTGTAGCAGTTATTAAAGATTTTCAAGTAAATTTATTTTAACAATTTAAGTCTTACAATGTATTTTATTTATTTTATATTAATATGATAATATAATGCTTTAAATAAATACTTTTCTATCTTCTTGGAAATGCTGGCTAGTTGGAACACAGTCTTTGTGTGCAGTTTATTTTTTTTCTCTTTATGAATGAAAATCTATGATTAGAATCTAAGTAAAGCATTTGCAATAAAGATGGAATAAAAAGGCACAGGCAAACCTTTCACAATGACATTATGGGTTATTTGAAAAGCCCAGTGAATCTCCTTTATTGAGTTCTGCAGAGCTCTGCTTTCTAGGTTGATATCACTGCTCTGAGTGCTTTTATTCCCGAATCCTGGAGGCACATGACCTGGATCCAGTCTTAACTCCGCTCATACATTACTGTGACTTCCACAACATATCAACCTTTCTGGACCTCAGTGTCCCTATCAGTTAAAATAATCATATACTACAAAGTCAGCTCAAGTCTTAGAGCAACACAAATTTTTGATTGGCTCCCCATGTAGCCAGGCCTTAATCATGGAACAGAACATTTGTGCTCCTAGAGTCAATTTTGTTCCCATCCTATCATTCTAAGCAAACATAATCCATATGTCAGATAGCAGATAAATGTCAACTGCTCTCTACTTCCTGTTAATGTGTTCATTCTCAAAATGGTAACATCTTTCTTTAACACCATATTCTTAGATCTACTGGTTGATGTAATTGTGAATCATTTGTGAAGAAGGTCTGGGGATGAATGAAGTAGGATTTAAGAATTAAGGTTATGCCAAGATTATCCTGGAATATTATGTAATTATTATTAGAATTAGGAACATAACCAATTAATGTCAGATTCCATGGTGAAGTAGTAGTGAAAAGTCTTTTATCAATAGACATTTAGATAATAGACAATGGGAAAGCATAAGATCATTTTATCTCAAGTCAATCTATAAACAAAGACTCATAAGCTTTAAGTAATTAACAGTTGGCATAGTTTGATGATCATAATTTTATGATGAATATTTAAAAAGCTAAATGTCATGTCCAATTTTACAAACATAGCTACATTCCATAGATTTCCTCAGCATTGTCTGGGCAAGGCAGATATTATACTTAATAGTTATCATTAGAGCAGACCAACGCTAATGCCAGACAAGAATAAATAACCAACATTGAAGGACATTGTTACCATTATTATCAAGATTTTTGATGAAATATCTCTCCTTTCAACCATATTTTTTCTATATTCTACAGACACAGAATCATATACATAGGGATGATAGTAGGAATCCAATTTTAGTAGTTTAAAGGGCAATGTCAAATTTACTTTTTTCCACTATTTGTTGATATCTGCAATAAATCATCATGGAAATAGTGGGACGTCGCTGAGATAGTTTGGAATGTCCTTTTTTGCACAATATGGTATATGTGGAAACAGCATCTACATATTTAGTCCTATTCCTAGAATTGGAGTCTGAGTGACCAACTTCAAGTTTCTAGGTTATCAAGAGGTAGTTCAATAACAATACTAGTATATTATCAACACTTAGATTCATTGTGAACCTTAGAGAAGTCTTTGCTTTAAAGTATTAGTACTGTCTTATACTGGGCATTATGTAGAATTCCTCCTAAGAACACCTCCTACCCATTCTCCCATATGTCTGCAAGAACTGAGTTTTTAAACTAATTACTGCCTGCGGAAGGAACTTCAACTAATAAAGTCAGAACATGAGTCATGTTTTGTTTTCTGTCCTAACTGTGTTAGCAAGAGCTAATGTTTATTGAAGAGTTAGTAGACAGGCAATAGTCTTAACATATTTTTTATCAGCATTATTAGAGAGCTATTGTTTTCAGTCATACTATATTAATGGAGAAATTTAAATATAGGTAAGTAACAAGCCTAACCTCATATAACAGGAAGTAGAAAATCTTCTGACTAAGCCCAGGATATTGCAAGATACTATATGGGGCCTGTAGGTTGAAGATGGATACCCCAATGCTACAGAAGAACTTTGGGTAGCTATCCAGTCAGTGAGATGCCTGGACAATTCTAGATTTTTGTAAGTTTCCTGTTAACATAGGTAATATTTTATCCTTCTGGGTTCTTTGATGTAGTTGAAGGATGGAAAGTTATAATAATAGTTTTACTTAGTTATGATAAAAGATAAAGTAGATATAAACTTTTTTAACTGGATTCCTGCTTGATACCTGTTTTGTTGTATGTATTTTTACTATGTTGAAACCTTCCTTTTTATTTAGATAGAAAAGGAAAGGTGATGCAAGATTCCCCTCTGTATGGTGTGAATATATTTTATTACCATTGGTCAATAAAGAAGTTGTTTTGGGCCTATGGAAGGATGGAATATACCCAGACAGGAAATCTAAATATATATATGAGAGAGAGAGAGAGAGAGAGAGAGAGAGAGAGAGAGAGAGAGAGAGAGAGTAGGTCAAGTCAAGGAGAAACCAGGTAGCTTCTTAAGGAGACAGACACCCTAGAACCTTACAGGTAAACCACCAGCCTCATGGTAAATTACAAAATAATAGGATTGGGTTAATTTAAGATGTAAGAGTTAGTTAACAAGAATCCTATCTAATAGGCCAAGCAGTGTTTTAACTAATAAAGTTTCTGTGTGATTATTTTTGGTCTGGACAGCTGGGGAACAAATGAGCAGTCTCATATTACAATTCACTAGCAAGTAGACCTTAATTCACCCCACAGAGGTATAATATGATACTACGTATGTATGATAAAACCTGAAAGTGCAAAAGAGACTCGGATGAAACACTAGTGTTTTAGAGATAAGAATATGGGAGATGCACAGAGAGCATACCAATAACAAGAAACCCCAGACAGCCAAATAGCAAGTCTAGAGGTCTAAGACAGCACTGTGATTGGAAAGAGAAAAGTTCCATTAAATTTCCAAGAAAAAAAGAGCCTCATGATTTTTATAATGTGTGTTTCAGGGAATAGATAGTGAGATAAATAAAGAAAAATATTATCATGAATTAGTACCCAAGGTAGAGAATTTGTAGAAAATTTAATCTCTTTAGGGGGTAAATTGGATTCATACTTCCAGGAAATAAATGCATCAGAAAATTAGTAACTGAATCTTTAAAATCATTGGGAGGATAGAAGTTAAACTTGCAGAAGATCTTATAAGAGAAGATAATTTGAATATATAAAACATCATTAAAAATTACTAAATTGAAATCATTGATACAATGAGAGTTTTCAAACATCCATATTCTGGCAGCTATATCTATCTGTATTGTCATTGGCCAATACTGGATAAACCCTGAATTTTAAATGAAAAAACTGTGTGGATGAAGTTTTCTCACAATTTATACTAAACTAAAAGAAACCTGAATTCTAAAGGAGGAAAGTATGTAACTGAAACCTCTCACAGTTTATGCTAGAGAGAGAAAGGATATGACATTTGTATCTAGATTATGGAGTCTGAAATTGGCCAGGAAGATAACCAGGGACACAAAATAATAACCACCAACTTGTAGGAAAGCTTACTCAATGTGATAAAATGGAAAAAGAAACCTTTGCCATATATATATATATGAGAGAAGTATCTAAAGTATGCCAAAATAGTAAAAGATTATTAAAAAGAATTTAAAATAAGGAATGGAATTAAAGAGTTTTCCAGACATCATGAATTTTAATGAAGCAAATTACCAATTTGGATGACTGCCAGTAAAATAGTAAGCAATATACTTAAGAACTAAAGTTGTGAATGTATGAACCAGTTATACTGCTTAATTCTTTAAGTTATTGTAAAAAAAAGACAAGAAATGAATGTCAAAAGTACTTATGAGTGGGATACAGAGTATTATGGGTACTGAATTGCTGAACAACAAATCCAAGCAACATCTGTTTGGTTGAGAAAAAGAAACTAGTTTTATAAGAAACCAGCTATCCTGATGAGTAAATTTTTTGGAAGACTACAAAGATAAATTTGAAAAATAGAATATGTAGTCAGAGATTAGATTATGAAAACACCAAAGCCAACATAGCAGAATCAGGAGGTTAATATAACTTGGATTGAAAGACTACAATATGAAAGGAACAAACAAAAGAGACTCATTCAGCATAGATATGGGAGAAAAGGTTAAGAATATCTTAATATCAAGGTATAAAGACAACACACCAGAAGACAGGACCTATGGCTTGTTAAAAACTAACATAGGATAAACTGATCAGATGATCTGAGTTATACAATATGAACGGCATTCACATTCACATTCAGAACTTAGAAATATCTGAGATGTACTTTTGCTTTGGCAGTTCACCATAGAATTAAATGTCTCATGCATGGTGTAGTAAACTCATCTCATTTTCTAAATGAAGCTTAGTAATTATTTTTTCCAAAGACTTATGGTTATCAACCTGTGATTTAATACAAAATAGAACACACAAAAAAAGAATGTAATAAAATTATTATCATACCATATAAAATGGTTAACCTCCCTGGTCAGGGACTTTCCAATGTTTCTCTTTAGGTATTTGCTGGAGTAAGGAGTATAATAACAAGTAGGCGATTTAGAGAAGGTACAGGTTGTCCTTTTCTTTATAGGAAGGTGGCTGGAGCTAAACTCAACTTCATCGCTGAAGTCTAATCCCTGCATTGTGGAAAACAGCACCTTCAGCAGAAAGAAGAAATACAGCCTAATCCTAGTTCCAAGGCTACTTACCATGAGAGTTAGCTAAGGTTCCTGACTTTGAAGTTTTGGGGCAATATTTACCAGTAGTTATGAAGAGGATCTATTTTACGTCACAACATATGGCTGATCTATAGAATTCAACCACAAAATTGTCTACGGTTTTCCATGCTGGAACTAACAATGACTATGACTTAAAGAAAAAATTGAATTAAGTCTTTAAAATGTGCCTCAGATTTGTATTCTGTTCTAGAAAAAAATTATGTTGCCTCTTGGATTGTTCGGTTATATGTAAAACGGAGGCAATAAAATGGTGACTAGAATTTGCCTGAAATATTGTAAGCCTCAGTGCATTGTGAATACTGCTTCAAATTGGATTATAAAATAATCAATCATATAAAACTTGATTTAAAATACCACACTAGCACACTGTGCAATACAAAATTTATTTTACATTTTATTGTTCCTAATTCGTGTGTGTTATAAACCACAATTGATGAATCACTGTCATTACTGGCTTGTTCTTTAGAAGGACATTTTTTCAGAGGTTTGACAAGGTTTTTTTCAGGTGATAAATTAGAGATTCTTATCTTTTTCAGTCACTTAAAATGTTCTTGAGGTTCTTTGTGTTACAAAGCTTTGTCAGCCTTTTTTTACATTTTTTCTTTTCTTTTTTCAACAGGTCATTTTTTTGTATACATTGTATATATGTTGGCTTCTGGTTCTGTGTTTTAGTGGATTTAGGTGTGTGTAAACATGTATATCGCTGTGGCTATATGTGTTTCTTGAGTGTTTTCTTGGTTCCTTTTTTTTCTTTGCTTGTTTTGTCCTATCCTGGTTTTTCTGTTTGTAGTTTATTTTATTATCATTATTATTAATTCTATTATTATTTTATGTGCATATTTTTATCCTAATGAAGATAGAACAAAAGATGTGGATTTGGTTGTTGTAGAAAACAGGAAGGATATAAAATCATAATCAAAATGTCTACTTTCAAAAAAAATTAAAACTACTTTCAATAAAAATCTTGAATAATTTCATCTAGTAAGAAGGTTTAAAGATACTATATGGATGTGCTACATATTCTACCTAGGTGTTTCAAAATTATGTCTTCTTTAATAATTATTTAAATTAAAGCCATGAATTGGTCACTGATATGTATAGTTGTAGTTATATAGTATCTTATGACCCATGCAGATTCATGTTAAAATGTATACACACTGCATTGACATAAAGACCTCTTGGGGCCAGTCTGTATCAGTCAAATACTTATTTTTGCTGTCTTTGACTCATGGGCGCTACTAGTATAATTCTTTTGTCACTTTGGCGATGTCCTTTTGATGCAATTTTATATGTATATATTCATTTATATTTATTTGTGAAAATTAAACAAATAATAAAAATGAAAGGATAGCTATAGAAGAAAGCTTATTTTCATTACATGGGAAACTCACCATACTCAAGAAATAGAATAATACTATTTGAAAATAGACTTATGTTAGTTGTATATGTGTATTATAAACAATATATATATATTATAAGTACTATACATATACAACATACATTTATATGTATATTATAAACACTAAGCATCACTATAAAATTCTATACACACATATGATTAAATGAATATATGTGTATATACATATATGCATACATACTTTTAATGAAATTTATGCTCTGTTAATGCTGAAGCATGCATGGGTAGCCTGTACATGGTGGTTTTGTTGTGCTTGTGCATATGGAGTTTCACGGTCTCAGTTGATGAGGACAAATGACCAGGTCTGTTCCTCAAGGAGCACTATATTTCATTACAAATAATTGTGAGCCACCATATGTGTGTGTTTGTGTGTGTGTGTGTATTGATTTGCAAAGATAGGAAAGAGAAGGTGTGATATAATCAACTATAAAGAGCAAGATGAAAACACTTGTATTTTAAGAAAAGAGACAAAATGTCATATGAAACTCTTCAAGAAACATAACTGTGAAATTATTGAAGATAAATATAACAGAAAATTATGTCAATAAATTTAGCAATGAAGATGGAAATTATTAGCTCTACCTTATCAGCCACGATTTTGTAGAATGTGATTAAGAATGCAAAATGTCAAAATGTAGAGAATTAATCAAAATGTATAATTAAATGTAACAATTGATGCTTTTGAATGTTTTCTTTCTAACTAGTATCTACACTAATAGTAATAATAACAACAATAATAGATCTTAAAACATGTTGACAGTTTCTTTATTGTGTCCTTTTGCACTCAATAAGGAATAAAGAAAATTAGGGACTCAGATCTCTGCCTCCAAATCTATTGTTACTTAACCAAAAATTTCCTGGATATGTGGACTAGAGAGACAGGCATTTGATAGCTATATCACAGATCAAGACTTGCAGCAATGTTGCCTCTTATGATGTCTACCCTCTTAAATGTAGAATGGCCTTTCTGTTATTTTTCCAAATTAGAATACAAAGATCACTTGGCTGCCATTTCTAAGCTTTACTATGTACAGGAGCATGGCTTTAGGTTTGGCTAGTTCATTACTTTCTTTTCAACTACACTCTTTTGGAAGAGAACCCCATATAAAATAAACACTGGAAGGACTCACCGAATTAAACTCAGAATAGAGACACTCACTGACCATTAAGCAAAAAAGCAGAATCTCTCCCTGGTGTCTGGAAGTAACAACAGCCCAACGTAGCACCTCAGTCCAAATTTTTAGTATAAATCTGAGTCAGAATTATCCAGTGACCCACTAAAAAATGTTGTGTGAACAATCAAATATGCTATTTTTGGTTACTATGTTTGGGTTGATGTGCAGTATAGTAACAAATAATATAATATTTAATTTACAGCAGCATATTGCATAGATGCGTATATGTGTAAATGAATAATGTATTTCAGATGTGTATTGAACGCAGACATAACACATGATTAAGAAGTAATATTTCACCTGAACAATTATGATGTGATTGTTTGCAGATACACTAAAATCAGTTTCACACAAAAACACTATTTGGTTTAAATTGGGAGGTTTTTAAACAGAAATTCTCAAAGAAGAGTTTCAAACTCAGATAGCCTCTCCTCACTCTAGGATTGTTTAAGAGGGATGCCTCAGGGCTGGATTAAATGAGGTGTCTCTCACCTTTTGAAAGTATGATGATTAGGATGTATTGAGCCCTCCGGGGGTGTATAATCCCTTCTAGGTGCTACTTGAAAGCTTGTTTAGACATGATCTTTTGGGAATGATACAAGAACACCACAGGCGTATTAATTTTAAAAGTCATTCAAACTCATTTTACTTGTGACCCCCATGTTTTTCTAAATTTACTGAACAAATTGTCTGTGCAATTCATTTACCAATTATTCATGTTTAGGCTTTTGACATCATTTGAATTGTTGTTATGTTTATATACTTTATGTAAGAAAACCTTTCTGACTCATTATTTCTTAATGTGCATTTCTGATTTTTGTACCATGTAAAGCTATACAATCAAAGCTGAAATCAGTAACAATAAACATTTTTGACATAGTAGTCAGAGAATTGTTTTATCATTTTGGATTTTATCTCTTCTTATGTGTGCTGTGTCCCTAAGGGATTTATTTCCCACATTTGTATTCCTTTTCACTGTGAAGGTTGCAGTAACCCAAAGACCTCAAAGTCACTTCTTACTGCTGAAAATTTTTGATCATCACTCACTGTCACGATTGCCCATGATTTCAATATCCATGCTGCTAGGTAAATATAATGAACAAT
The DNA here is from genome assembly GCF_014885135.2 of Alexandromys fortis. Taxonomy (NCBI): domain Eukaryota; kingdom Metazoa; phylum Chordata; class Mammalia; order Rodentia; family Cricetidae; genus Alexandromys; species Alexandromys fortis. The sequence continues at coordinate 542,640 of NW_026067890.1, forward strand.
TAAACATTCTCCAAACCAAAGAATTATCTCTACATATGTAATAAAGAAAAAAAAAATGGCTTTGTTACTGAATAGGCCTTAAAGTGAAATGTGTCTCAAACCACAGGCACTCACAGTGAAAAAAAATGTCAAGAACAGAAACTTTAACCTTTTATAGACCCAAGGGGCATACCTGAAAGATAACCATTTCTAATCCTCAAAGAAAAGGACTAAATGACATTATGTATAACTTTCTCTCATAACACTTGAAAACTAGAGTGATCATCTGTGTTTGCCTTTTGATTCTCTATATAGGACACTTCTCAAAAGATTATGACAAGGCAGTTTTCCAACTGTGACTTGCAAATGATGAGGCTTCTCTTATGGCAGACAGCCTTGAATCTAATCTGGTGAAGAGGATTTATATGTTTACCACTATGAGAAGTATCTAGGTTAGTGTGGAAGGAGGAAAACCCAGAGGATAGTTTCAGACCTTAGCTCAAGGCTGGCTTTGTTGATTGTTTCTTGGCTTTGTTCAGGCACAGTCTCATGGAATCAGTGTCTGATGATACACACCAATATCACATGGTGGCTAAAAAGCAGAAAATGATGAAAAGATAGGGACAAGATAGAACTTTCTAGACTTGCCTGTACTGATCTACTTCTTCCAGATATAAGCCCTTTTGTGGTGTTTTAAATAAGAAATTTCTCCCATAGGTTCATATATTTGAGATCTTGATCACCAGTTGCTGTTTAGCGAGGTTATGAACTCTAGAAAGTATAGCCTTTTAAAAGAGGTACATCAATGAGGACAGACTATTTGGATTTATGTCGCCCTATTTCCTGTTCCTACCACATGTTCCCTCTAGGTGTTTGAGGTGTGATTTGTCAGCTTCCTGAAGAACCCATTTTTAGGAATTCTTTGGCAGTGCTAATAATTATTCTATGCTCTCTGAATCATTTCTATCTTTTTGTAAAACAAATGTTTTATACTTTTTTTTTCTTTCAACCATATTCTCCACCTCTCTCTCTCTATCCTAGCAGCTATCAATTGCTAATACCTCCTCAAATATGGGTGGGATTACATCTCCACCTCTCTTTCCTTGTTGATATTTTTTTAAATCTCCATGCACAAATACTTATCAAAAATGCTTCCATTTTTACATCAGTCTTACTCTTTTAATTACTAGTTTTCCTTATTAATATCATGAGACATAATATTAACAAATTTATTTTCTGTTGTTGTGGGACAACGGTTTTACCCTGTAAAGATTTGTTTCTTGTACTTGTTTAATAAAATGGTGAGTGGCCAGTAGTCAGGCAGGAAGCGTAGATGTGGCAACCAGACAGGAAGTAGGGGCAGGGCAAGGAGAACAGGGCAGGACAGAAACCTCAGTCAAATGGCACCAATGGGGACAACTGAATCCACTTAAACCCTGAGAGAGCTTGGGAAGTAGTTCTAGACAAAAAAAGAACAGAACTAGGTATAGGCATGGCTTTTTGGTAGCAGTATTTTCTCAGGTGGGCTCTGTTTGTTAGAGGCAAGTGTGTCTCATTTAAGAGAGACTTCCTGACTCTGCTTTAGTTGCAGAACCTTCCAGCTCATTTAAGAGGCCCCACCACCAAACACTTAAATGTTTTTTTTTATGAATAGCTGACAGCATATTTCTTGATGGTGGCAAGGACCTTAAAATGCTATAGAGTTGTGGCAATAAACATAGCTGGCCAGTACCTCTCCATAAGACTAGACTCCCAGAAAGCTAAGGAATGGGTTGGATCTAGCCGTCATAGCCACAGCTTTAATTCTAGTCATATTACTTAGCAAATTAAAGACTCATGTGGTCAGAAAAAGAGAGATAATACATTAAAGATCAATTCAGATGAAGAAAACCTCTAAATAGTTTACAGTGTGTTTAAAAATATATGTAGGCTTGGGTGAGAAAAGAAAAAGGATAAAGTCCTCAAAAGAAAAAAAAGAGAATAGTTGGGTGTGATGGCATGCACCTTTAATCCCAGTAATTGGGAGGCAGAGGTAGGCAGATCTCTGTGAGTTCAAGGACAACCTGGTCTGTAGAGTCAGTGCCAGGACAGTCAAAGATACACAGAGAGAAACCTAGTCTCAAAAAACCAAAGATTAAAAGTAAAAATTAAAAAAATAGAATTTAAAATAAAATCACATAAAGATGAAAAACGCCCAGAGAATCTGGATACTTTAAGTTATTATATTCTCTTTGAATTTCTGAATGCTGAGGAAGGAGCAACAACTGCTAAAAGAAATTTGATTATAAATGTTGCTGAATTAATCTGACATACATATTTTGAAAATTATAAGTCAAAAGTTATCTTACTTTGGAGAAAAGGTTTTGTTTTTGTTTCCACAGGAAATGAGAGGCTGTAGATTCATCCTGGGCTAAGAAAAATCAGGTTTAATCAAGGAAGGTCACCTGAGAAATCTCAAATAGGAGCAGATGGGCCAGGTGATCCAATGTTTCAGAGGATATCTGCTGGAGTTTCCTCTGGTTTCTACATTCAGAACAGTTTCAAGACTGCTAGCTGAGATGATCAAGCCTCACAGAATTTTCCAGACAGAACTTGACCATAATTCTAAATTTTCTTTAGTTCCCTGTAAGCTTATCAGAGCCCCCAATCAGCAAGAATCAGCCTGGAAAACTATGCCTGCATTCCAAAAAAAAAAAAATGGATTATGGATGTTTTTATTGTTTAGAGTGTTGGTTACAAGTTGTATGGATAATGGTATAGAAGAAAGCTAAACGAGGGAGATTCAATTCAGAGATCTTGTTTTGAAAAAAAAGTGGGGGAAGTGCTGTACGACAATGGTTTTACCCTGTAAAAATTTGTTTCTTGTACTTGTTTAATAAAATAGTGATTGGCTAACACAGACAAGAATTATGGGCTAATATAAGTTATAAGAGTTATAATAAACCTGAGCTAATAGGCCAACTAGTTTATGATTACTGTAGTCCTCTGTATATTTCTTTGGTAGTGAAACACTATAGGACTGGGTGGGACAGAAACCTTGGTCAACATGTTGTTATAATATTTCTTAAACCAGGGCCCCAGGAAGACTAAGCAATGTCTATTTTCTCCTCATAAGTTTCTAGTGACAAATAAAACTATTTTTTCTCTACTCTTACCCTTGTTGTTGAGATTTTTGTTTGCCTTACTTTTTAAGCAATACATGTATAAATTAATGACCAGAAAATTGGTGTATGCTCCCAAATTCAATAAGCATTCTTTCAGGTGTTTTACTTACTTGTATAATTAAAACATTTCTTCTTATTTAGTCAATTTCATCAGCAAAGAAATTTCTACTACTCATCGGTATTTACACCCGTTTTAGTCTTCCTCTAACAGACATTTACTTTAAAGCTCACAAAAATGAAAAATAACTTGCCGTAGCTGCATTCTCTCAAGCAACTATCTATTTATTTTGCCCTAGTAATTCTGAATTTTTTTTCTGCCATTCCTGTCCTTCTACTTACCTACCTGCTTATATGTGTCTCTTTCAATACAAGTCAATAAGTTTTTTTCACCTCACAATTTTAATAATACTTGTCAAAGTTAATAATGACGTCATTTTGCAAAATCTATAGCATAGCAAGGGTCTCCAGAAATTTTCTTATCTATTATATTTTATATAATATATTATTTTTATAATTTATATTTATTTATACTTATTACTTTATTTAAAATTTACTAGGTTCACAACTAAAGTTTAAAATACCAAGGACCTACAGGATATTATGCACATGTCTACATCCACCGTCTCTTATTTCATTCGTCCCATTCCAGTCACACAGATTTTATTGATATTTTTTGAACTCACATTTAGTGATATTCTCCAATGGCATTTCAGGATCTGGTTTTTAATTGTTGTTTGGAATATTATTCATGTACAGTGTTTAAAACCATTAGCTTTATGAATCAATAGATATGTTCACATGAAGAAGATGATGCCCAATTAATTAGCCAATGATATCAAATAGAAGTTGTTAATGACCGACATTGGGTTCTAAGTCGATGTGCTTTCTACTGTGTTTCGAGTTAAATAGAAAACCAGCAAAACTTTTTGTTTTAATCATATTGTTTATTTTAATTAGTGATATCAGTCCTATAATATTAACTATCCTAGAGTTACAACTTCCTTTTCAATATTTCCTACAAGTCAAGTAATGTCAAAGATACATTAAGTCATTTTTGTGCTATTGAAGAGTGTCTATGATGGTCATGTTCTTTCTTCAAAACTATCTTAAATCATTTGTCGACTCTCTCACTGGCACAAATACAACTGTGATTTTTATTATTCTAAATATATCAACTATGCCAGCTCCAACCCTTCATTGATTCTATAACTGTATAATCATTATTTCCTTAATACAAACTTACATTCCTTTCATAATTCAAAGTCAAGGCTAATGCCAAATATTACCATGATTATAAAGATTCATACATATTGTGTGTGCTCACCTGCTATGGTAGGAGTGTTTGAAAAGGTTCCAGAATTACATAAACACATATGTATTTATGTGTGTGTATTTTATATAGTTCTTAATTTCCAAAAGTAAATATCACTAAGATCTCATATTTTTTAACAGAGATAAGAGGACTTCTGTAGTTTTTATAACCAAAATCAGTCTATATTCTTTTCAACAGAACTAATCAGCTATGCATATGTTCATGCTTAACTAAAACTATAAGTTAACCTTTTAATAGGAACAAAATTTCCAATCATTTTAATAGAAGTTGTTGTTTGTGAAAAACAAAATATGTCAGGAAATGAGAAAGTTTGCACAACGTTTGCAATGAATTAGGAGATGTTTCCGATATGATTCTTTCAGTTCCAACTCCAGTTAGCAGCTCTTGCCAGAGTCTAACTAGCTTCCCAAAGTAAAAATTCCCAGTCACTTTATACAGGATTGCAAAATCTTGAATTTTTTCTTATGTATAATTAGATCCTTGTTTCAATAATGGGCAAGTGCCTAAACATCTATACTTAGATTCTTAACCCCCAAAATTTATGATTTGTTTAAAACATTGACTTAAAGTCTGTAATCAGTTTAATAAAGGCTTTTCGGGAAATTAGTGGGTAAATATACCTGAAGTGATACAGGAGTAGGATGACTTCAGAGTACCTTTTTATAAACAAATTAAGTATAGTTGTGGACCCTGGAAACTTTGTCAAATTAGATATAAGAAAAGAGTTTACAAGTGTGTAGCCATATTGGAAAGGACAGTGACACTGAGACCATGGACACCAGAGAATTATTATTTTCCAAGAAAACTCATACTTAAAGCTTAGCTTAGGTTCAAAAAGTTTCCAGTGCCCAGACTCTGACCCTAATAACTGAAGTAACAATGGGTTCAGACTTTCTGATACTCCACAGAAACCATATAGTAGAATGGGACTGTGCTCTGACTTTTTGATTTTTTTCTTAGTGTTTTGGCACTGTTCATGTTATACTGTTTATTCTTGACTATTTTCTCTCACATTCTCAGAAAGATGCAATCTTGATAGTGTGGTACCAAGAAGAACAAAACAGAAAATGGCATCAATATGCATCCCAGTGTCTAGCCTATGAATAGAAATGTCCATAGTAAAAGAAATTAATTTTATTTCTAGGTTCACAGTTAGTGACCAACCTTCATAATTAATGAGCTTCTTTATCCTGGAACTGAAAAATATGCATGTATGTTGTGGAATAATCTCAAGAATTAAGATAATGCACATGGGCATATTTAAAATGTAAAACTTGGATCCTGCCCCCAAACTCACCTATCCTCCTGCAGCCTGATGGAACTCTGAAACATAGGGAGCTACAATACAGAGAAAACATAGAGATGAGTGACCAGCCACCCAGCAGGACTCTCACTCTTTAGGACCTCCATAGTGGGGCAAAACCCTGGAACTTTCCCCTAACTGCCTCGGCTTATCTAGCCAACCAGCAGGAGAGTTTCCTGAAGGTAGGCTGTTCTAAAATCCACCCCTATCCACCGGCCCCTGAAAGTTACAAGCCCCATCCCACCCACAACCTCACCTAGCCTCCTACAACCTCAGTGGACCGCTGTCACACAGGTTGCTATGATACTGAGAGGACCTAGAGGTGAGTGACCATCACCTGGCAGAACACCCCATGCTAGACTTTCCACAGTAAGGCAAAACCCCAAGCCCCTTCCCCACCTGCATCCACTTATCTAGCCCGGTGGCAGCAGCAGAGTTTACTGCTGAGAGGCCTCGGAGGGAGGCCCAAGAGAGAGGCCCAAGAGAGGAACTCTAAAACACAAGCTTTGATTGCACAGAGTGGACCAAGAGAGCAAACCAGGAGAGAAGATCAAGAGAGCAGGCTAAGAGAGACCTCAGTGGCTCCCTGAGACACAGACATTGACAATACAGAGCAGACCAAGAACAACTCCCAAAAACGGAGACAGCCACTGCAAGGATTGGACCAAGATGCAAAGACACGGCCAGCATCAGTTGAAGAAAGGCACCAATGCAAGAATTCATCCAACATGAGCAAGATACTGAAGGAGAAACCCACAGAGACAGCCTGTCCAAACTAGTGGGAGCTCATAGACTCTAAATCTACAACTACGGAGCCTGCATGGGAGCAAACCAGGCCCTCTACGTGTGTGGCTTTGTGTGTTTGTGAGACCCCTGTCAGTGGGAACAATATCTATACCTGGTACATGAAATGACTTTTTGGAGCCCATTCTTTATGGTTGGATGCCTTGCTCAGCCTTGAGGCAGTGGGGAGGGTCTTGGTCCCGCTTTAACTCGATTTGCTAAGCTTTGATGACTCCCTATGAAAGGCTTTACTCTATAAGAAGAGTGGATGAGGTGGGGTGGGGTAGGGAAGAGCAAGAGGAGGAGAGGCAGGGGGAAATGTGGTTGATATATAAAATGAATAAAATAAAAAAGTTAAAATAAATAAATAAAAAATCCCTCAAGCTCAATCTTAAGTACCTTGCCTTTAGAATTAGGAAGACATAGATGAGAATTTGTAATTATCCAGCATCGGATCCTTTATTCTTTTTCTTCCAAACACCACTATCACTCCAAACTCTAAATAATTTTCTACTGTCTAAATTTAGACGGCAGAATATAGAAGAATTCAGAAAATGTATTTAAATTTGTTCATTACTTTCCAAAGAAGTCTATATTATGATTTTTTTTATCTCTTATTTAGGAATGTTGGATTTCTCAAAACCTAAGGTAAAAAACTTCTCTGGGAATTTATTTTATTTTCTTTCTGGTGATATGTCCTTTTACTAAAGTAATTAAGGTAATGAATGACTTAGCTTGTTCTGAAGAAGTCTTATTAGAACAAGAATTATTAAGAAAATTATTTCTAGAATATTACTTAGCGTATTGAAATCAACACAAAAATATTCCACAATTTTGTGCTATGAGATTCTTATTGAATTTAAAAATCATAGATTTTATAGAAATATATTTACATATGCCCTTGTTGATATCACTAAGCACTGATGTTTTCTTTCTTTCATATGTAATAAATAAGAGGTAATATCGAGACTCTTACAATAGGTATGTATTTTTTCCTCCAAATAAATACAGTTAGAAAGGAACCCATAAATTTCTGTGCATAAATTACTACCCTGAAGGCTACCATGGCCCCAAATTTTTCCTTCAAGAAAGATTTACTTTGGGTTTGAGTATGCCTACTACCTGCAATATAAAATGGGTTTCCCTGGTATTTTTGCAAAATTCAAATCCCTTTGCTTGCAGTTGTCACGATTGTTTACTATTGTGGAAAAAGTCATGAACGGAAATTTATGATAAAATAAAAAGTACACCAGAGTGTGTATTTTTTTTCCTGAACATTTGTTTAGGTTTAGGAACTGTATAAAATCTTTAGTGGGAATCAGTGCTCCTTTTCCCTTCTCCATGCTGGCTTTTTGTCTGTCTGGTTTGACTTCGTGCAGGTCTTGTACTTGATGTCACAGTTTCTGCAAGTTCATATACGCAGGAACCATGCCGTTTCTGGAAGACTATTCCCTTGGAGTCACCCTCTACTTCTGGCTACTTTGATCTTTCTGCGTCCCCGAGTCTTCCGGAAAGGGATTGATATACATCCCATTTAAGACTGAATGCCTCGAGATCTCCGCACATTCTGCAGTTTGGGTCTCTGTGTTAAACCCATCTACTGAATCTGATGCGGACTGAGTGAAGCACTGCTTTTGTGTGCAGGACTGTATCACTAGAAGTCATTTTATTATTGCTCGCAGTTAGCAGAATAATAGTAGTAGGTTTTTCCCTAGAGAATGGGACGTATATACTCTCAGGTTCTTGACATCATCAACAGGGAATGACTAGAACTCCTCCCTAGCCTCAGAAAAAAATCAACACTGCCAAGATGAGGAGTGCTCTGAGCATCAAAGACTTCAAAACTGAGTCAGTAATTATCTGTTAATATTCTGCTGATTATACTCAAAAGGTGGTGTGTTTGTGTGTGGGTGTGTGTGTATACCAGCCAGTTTCAACAACTACTACATTTTAGAAAGTATTATTGTTCTAGAATCTGTTAAAATAAAACAAATTATTGGTAAACCTTCTTTTTAAAAATGTATTTTAATTGAAATAGGTTACATCACCTTACTCCCTCTCTTTCCTCCCACCAGGCCTTGCAGTTATCCGTTCTCCAGTATCTCCAATTGCTACCCTCCTTAAGATGAGCTTAAGGAGACATCTCAACAGGAACTCCTCTGATTCTAAGTGTTAAGTTAGTATCCCTTTTATTTTTTTTCCACAATGCCAAATGCCCTCTTTACTTTTCAGATGCACATTTAAGATAACAATGGGTTTAGGAGAAAATGCTAGGGAGTGTGCAGCCTTTGTAAAGATATTTTGTTTGAAGAAAGAGTCATATATGATGCAAAAAATCCATTATAGATAGCGATAAAGCATTTATATTTCATTGTGAAGTATAAATTTAAATTCATGGAAAAATGTGACAGGAAAACCATGGATATTTGTTTCTCAATTTTCATTTATTATACAACAAAATTATTTTTAAATACTCTCATCAATAAAATACCATTATCAGTATATAATAATTGATGCATAAGGAGTATGAAGTTAATTAAAGTTTTAGGTTCAAACTGAAAAGTAGCTGAAATTTTCATTTTTAATGTTATAAAACAGGTAACATTGACAGATGTAAAATTAAAGTTTTATCTTCTAATGTTACCATATTGTTTCTGTTATTAATACACTTGATAATGCTTTTTATATTCTTTGGCAATAAGTGTACTTTCAGTAAAGATTAATACAGTACTCAATTGACTGCACCTTAATAGGGAAAACATAGTTACACTGAGCTCAGGAATTCCTGCTAGCAAATGTCATTATACCACAGACTTACACATATGCCTTATTTCACCTGTAGATCTTTAAATTAAGTAGTGACATTATGATGCAGCTCTAGCCGGGTGGTGGTGGCGCATGCCTGTAATCCCAGCACTCGGGAGGCAGAGGCAGGTGGATCTCTGTGAGTTCGAGGCCAGCCTGGTCTACAAAGGGAGTTCCAGGACAGGCTCCAAAGCTACAGAGAAACCCTGTCTCGAAAAACCAAAAAAAATAAAATAAAATAAAATAAATAAAAAAAAATCAGCTCTGAGTCCTGAGCTTGATTGGAATAGAGCAGATTTATATTAGAAAGAAAATGTATCACAATTACATAATCAAAATTGTGAGATTTTCATCATTATTTTTTTGTATATCATTCTAAGTTTTTTTATAGGAACATGGAAATTTCCCTTTTAATTAATAAAGAGGAAAGTACTGAACTTCACAGTTCATATATTTATTGTGCTTCATTCTCTTATATTTATCTTCACCATAAAGTGAATTTTGTAAAGTATGACTATATTTTGTAGATTCAATTATTTCATTAATAAAAAGAAACTGAATAAAAGTGAGTGCTATTTAAACTTTCAATTTTGTTGCTTCTGTTTGTTCTGTGTGTGGGGGGGTGGGGGGGTGCCATGCATGTGTGTGTATTTGTTTTTCCAGACAGGGTTCTATGTTAGTTTTCAAGCCTGTCCTGGAACTCACTCTGTAAAACAGGCTAACCTTGAATTAACAGAGATGGTTTTTGTTGTTGTTGTTTTGTATATTGATTTTGCTTTTGACACTCTCTCACTGTTCATTACAGTAACCTACACCAAGCTGAGGCTTAATTTTAATAATTCATGAGGTTTATGTACTTGTATATAGAGTGCATTTCTTATTTCTTTTTTCTTTTCCCTCCCTCCCTCCCTCCCTCCCTCCCTCCCTCCCCCCTCCTTTCTTTCTTTCTTCCTTTCTTTCTTCCTTCCTTTCCTTCCTTCCTTCCTTCCTTCCTTCCTTCCTTCCTTCTTTCTTTCTTTCTTTCTTTCTTTCTTTCTTTCTTTCTTTCTTTCTTTCTTTCTCTTTTTCTCTTTCTTAATTTTTTTCATCTGCCCTGGAACTCACTCTCTAAACTGAGTTAACCTTGAACTCACAGAGTTTTACCTGCTTCTGCACCAAAGTGCTGGAATTAGAGTCCCTGCATGGTGAATTCATTTCTTCTATCTGATGTATAACTATGAAGCTATATGAAATCTCATTGTTACTTTTGGTGCTACTTTAAGAAATTACATTGTTATATACAATAACAAAACAAATATTTTCTCCCTCAACATACAAGATTTCCACTCTACAGAATACCAGTACATCTTGTTTTTTTCTTTCTTCCTCTTGTACAGTATACTAAAAGTCAAAATAAGGAGAGAAGAGGCAAAGAGATGGAAGAATTAGAAATGGCAACATACCGCAGGAAAAAATAGTCAGTACTTATCCTTTGTTCTTAGTGTGAAACAAATCTTCAAATGGATAAATGTATATTATTTTATATTTTATAATTTGTTATATATTTGCTTTTAATTCTTTGGTTTATAATAGGAAATCTGTCTTTACAACCGTATGATGCAACAGCACATTGAATAGTAAGAAAATACCTGAAAGACTTAAATGTACCAGGAAGGTATGGGTGTTTAGATCTTCTGTTTAGATCCCTTTAAGCTTGTATTTCATCTTTGTTGTTCTTAAGACATTTAAAACTCTATAATTGTGGAGGTCAGCATAAAAATTTCACAAACTATGAATAATCTTAGTAATAAATTCACTTATAATTAAGTGATTGACTGTTATCCTGGAGTTACATATGCATTTGAGTACACATAACAATTTATTCATTTCAACTCTTCCTTACTTTTGTACTTTTTGAGGAAATAGGAACTTTAAAATGGCTGAGTTATAACCATTTGCATTTATATTATTGGAAACAGAAAAAATGTCTTCTATTATTTCTCTGTTCATTTGAAGAAAATGATGTAAATGATGTATAGAACATATGATAGAAAGACTTCAAGTTTGACTACAAAGACCTTCTTAGATCAGCCCCAAAGACAGTGACCATTTGTTTGGAATATGAAAAAAATACTACTACAAAGCACAAAATATTAAGGTCACTTGTTCATTTTAGCTAAGAAAGATCTGAAAATATGGTAGAACATGTTTGAAAATCTTTGTGAATTTTTCTAAAATTGGGTGGGATTACTATACTAATTAGTGCCATTAGCTAGAAAATAAAACAATGTTTAAAAACATTTTATGTAAGCTTACTAGATAGCATAAAGTTTGTGTTCTCTCTGAAAAATTTTTATATATTATGTTAATTCCTTTATGTCTTTGATTATTTAAAGAAAAACGTCTCACAAAAAAGCAGCAGGCAAGACTCAGAGCTACAGCACTTGCTAAGCATGGTTAAGGTCGCCATTCAATCCCTATCATCGTGAACTGTCATAATAATAATGATATGTCTGCATTATTAAAAGAACCTAATTACTATTATAACTCTTCAATTTTGTACTTTTATTTTCATAGTTGCGTACATGAGTTTCTTTTACATAGTCCCTCAAGACTGTCTTGAAAATGTGAAATCTTCCACAGCATTTCTTAAATGTTTCTCGGCTTGTCTGTGTCGAAGTTGAGGTAATGAATCGGAAAGAAAATTTACTCACTAATCTGTATAGATGAAAATACATTAAAAATGCCCACTGGGGGCCATTGGCAATGGGATCAGGATGTACCCCTACTGCTTGTACTGCTTTTTGCAACCCATTTTCCTTTGGAGGGACACCTTGCTCAGTCTAGAAATAGTAGCAAGTGCCTCAGTCCTTCCTCAAAGCATTGTGTCTAACCCTCTCTGAGGATGGATAGCTGTGTTGGGGAGGCATGTGGAGGGAATGGGAGGAGGGGATGGAGTAGGAACTGGGATCGTTATGCAGAATGAAAAAAAAAAGATAGTTTTTAAAAGAATATATATGTGTGGTGTGTGTGTGTGTGTGTGTGTGTGTGTGTTCCAGGACCTTTGGAATAATGATTATTTAATCTTGATTGTGAGAAAGAATGGAAAGGAGAGGAAGATAGACTATAAATGGGGAACCTTTTTAAACAAAATTTCTAATAAGTTTTAATCAGCAATACAAAATTTTTAATTTTTATTTTGTTTTTTTTTTACACACATTTATCATACCAGCTGCCTTTTGTTGTTATTAGAATGCACAAGAGTTAGTAAGCATAGTTTATTAATTGTAATGTTCTCAGTTTTGTTCAAAACAGAATTACATTATTTATACCTAGTAGCATTTAGGCCACTACTTGCTGGTCTATATTACACATGACACGGAGTGCTATACAAAATCAGATGCTTGGGTTCTATTCTCAGCTTACTGCTTCGGTGAATGATATTACTAATACATAAAACATATTATCATAATAATTATGCATTGTATCAGTATATTCCCACCATAAAACTCTATTTACTGTTTATACTTTGATATAAAAACATTTATCATGTAGTCTGAATTTATATTTTGAGGATTCTTAGTCAAAATTTACATTGTTTCATGCAATATTTTCCAAAATTCTACATAATGTGAATGATATAAAAAGGACATAAGAACTAGTGAAAATAGTATGTTTATGTTAAATGACTTCATCAGAATATTTGATTTCAAGCTATCAAAATTTATCATTCTCTGTGTTTGTAAAATAAAATGAATGGCCTGTTTATTTTTAAGTTTCATTATAATTTAAGTATTTAATCTCAAATGTGGGTGAATTGTGAGCTGTCTCAAAGACAAATTGTTACTGCAGCTAACTCTCTCAGAATCCCATAGTCTTATGAAGCCTGTATTTTTCCATTTTGAAAGAATATTTTTAAAAATATTTATTTTGGCCAGGTTGTGGTTTAAGTGTAGAACAGTCTGTGTGCACGAGAGAAAGACAGCTTCAGGAGCAGCAAAGCTGAGGCTAATTGGAGGTGTCTTTAAGATGGAGTGAGAGGGGATGAAGGTGAGCCAGCCCACATAGCTGGAAGAGTGGAAGAGTGCAGGGATCAGAGAAAACAGTACTGGAGAAGACACCACCCTTGTGAGGAAAACTAAGGAGCTTTCTCATTCCGCACCAGAAAAGGTGCTGGGATGAGAAGGCTTGGTCTGCTGCTCATTAAGCCAGAGCTTTGAGTCGTAGTTCTTGTCTGAGGCCACACTTAAAGGAGGCCACACTTCAACGGAGCTCTCAAACTAAGAATGCTTTAAAAATAAAGCTTACTGCTTTACTGCTATCTTCTAACATTTTCACACTTACAAATTCATATATAGAGAAAGACTATTGCTTTATAGTGTTGCCTGGGATCCTTTTGCTTTACTTTTATTTAAGGTGAAACCAGACTTGTTTTTGCATTCAGTAATCTGGTTCTATGACCTTGAATAAACTATTCTTTAGGCAGTGATTATTCTTATAGTAGGAGTTAAATACATTCATTATAGAAAATATAGATAATTACGAAAGGTATAAATAAAAAGATATAATGAGCGCATTATCCAGATATAACTACTTCTGATATTTTAATATACTTGCTTCTGGTATTGTTCCATCCTTCTTAGATCTGTGCACATTCTAATTTTTTTATTAATTAAATTTTTAATTTATTTTACATCTTGACTGCAATTTCCCCTCTCTCTGTTCTTCCCATTCTCCCCCCACCTTTCCTCTGCTCCCCTCGCCAAGTCTCCTCTGTTTCTGTTCAGGGAGGGGAAGGTCTCCCATGGCTTAATTTTAATATGCATTAACACTATCAGAATAAGATTTAACCCTAGTAAAGTGCATTGTAATGAGTCACATTTTTCTGTTTATATAAACCCCAGTGTATCTTTAATTTACTCTCTCCTATTATTCACATTATTGCCTTTCCTAAAAATGTTTTGTCATTTTCAGTCATTTCTGTAATTTGTCTATTATGTAACTACTATTTCCCTTTCATTCTGAAAAATATGTAACTTTACATAACCAGGAATAAATTTTGTAAATGAAAACTATTTTATATATGACTCACAATGGGAAAATGCAAGAAAAGTTTCATGATAGGGATTTTTTTTTAGTTTCTTTTACCAATAAGATGAATATTCTCTTCATTATACTGTATTATTTCTTCAAAACTTACTGTGCTACTCAAGCAGAATCTGAATCTAAATGTTGAGCATATTGTGTGCTTTGTTTCTGTCAGACTAAGAAATTACTCTGTGATAAAATACCACTGTACCCAAAAATAAATTTCATTTTTGTAGATGTCATATGTAAATGTTAAAGCAGTTACTCTTCTGAATTTAGCCATATATGTTAAAATACAACCCCCAAACTCTAAAAACCTGAGAAACATCAAGATTACTGCTGGGAGAATTTACAGCCTTCATATGCCCTCAGCCAACACCATCCTAAAGGAACTGCATTGGTCTAGATGAGTTCAGGATGAAACTTCCATTCTGGATCCGTCACAGGACAATGCAGGAAACATATATTTAGAATGTAAAAGCCATTTTCTTTTAAAAATCTGATAATTCTGCCTTACTCTATGATGCCATTAAGAGAATCAGAACCGGAAAGTAATTTTTTCCAATCGCTGTTGCTACTTCATACCATTTCAAGACTGAACGGGTTATGTGAGTATATACATTTTACCTCATTAGTATTGTTCTAGTCTGGTCTAATTTCGGAGATCTCCTATTGCCCATTTAGCTAATTTTAGTTATTTGTTATCTCCTTTTCAAAAACAATTCTAGAACTTGCTGGAAGGTCCTTTGTTTCCAATTTTTATCACCTCTCATGTATTCTCGATACCACTGTGGGAAACAGAAATGTGGATTGTCTTCTCTTGTAATGATCCTTTCTGCCTGTCTATCACCAGGCCTCTCTGGGGAATACTTCTCAGTGAGTAAGGCTTCTCCTCATTGGCATCATATCCTGAATATCTGTATCTGCTTCTTTAGTTAGAACACTTTATAGATACAGTCTGCCTCTGTTGCAAGACACCTTTTTATGTCCCTTCCTTTTATTTTGTTGCCTTTCAAGACTCTGATACTTGCTACTTGCTTCAGGTCATTGTTACACTGCTATTATTTTCTGATATATTTCTAAATAATTTGTATTTATTCTAGATAAAATCACATGGCATGGATTTAATTATTTATAAGAAAAAAACTAATGAATAGAATAAAGCAATTGAACATTGAAATAATGCAGCAAAATTCCTTCAACGTTTTTTTAAAATGTGAAAGAAAAATGTCAAAAGCATGATCGCTGTGTTGAATTAAGGAATCCACTTCTGACATTTTCATTCTCTAGGATTCTGAACACTCCCATGGGACCAGGATGACAAGAAACTATTTACTGAAAAGAAAAAAAAATCCTTAAATAATATTATAACAATATTCACCATAATAGGCAGTGTTCTGGTTCGTTTTCTGTTTTTGTAATAAGCATTCTGACAGAAAGAACAAAGGGGAAGAAAGAATTTATTTGGATTACACTTACAAGTCACAGTTCCTCTTTGGGGAAACTGAAGGCAGAAAACCAAGCTAGAGCTTTCAGCAAAAATCAAAGAGGGATTCTGCTTCCTAGATCCCTCTCTGACATGCACACAGGCTCTAGTTTAGCTGGCTTTCTTGCACAGCTGACGCTCCTGCATCAATCAATACATATGCCTGTCGGCCAATCTGATCTAGAAAATACCTAGGCTAAGGTTGCCCCCCCTCTCTCTGTCTTTTTTTACTTTAATAAAAGGTTATTTATTTAGGGGAGATTTACAGATCACTGTCCTAGATCACAGTCCTCTGCATGAATGGGGAAGAGGAACAGAGTCTAGCAGCCAGAAGCAAGAGCTGGAATCAAGAAAGCAAGTGTAGGCTTTATAGCTGCAATGATTCTAGGCTGTGTCAGGTTGACAATTATCAGTAACTAGGAGAGGTCCTGAGGCGCAGGTAAGTATAATACACCATTGGTGATAGATAGATAGATAGATAGATAGATAGATAGATAGATAGATAGATAGATAGATAGGTAGGTAGGTAGGTAGGTAGGTAGGTAGGTAGATAGATAGATAGATAGATAGATAGATAGATAGATAGATAGATAGATAGATAGATAGATAGATAGATAGGTAGGTAGGTAGGTAGGTAGGTAGATAGATAGATAGATAGATAGATAGATAGATAGATAGATAGATAGATAGATAGATAGATAGATAGAGATATATAGATGAAATTTCTTAGTTCTAAAATGGGCTTAGCTAGTAATTTGATGTTATCTTTGAGCCAGGGTCTCAAATATCCAGACAGTACCTGAAGTAGGTATGTTGCCAAGGATGACACTGAACCCCTAATGTTTCTGAAGCTACTTTACAAGTACTAGAATTGTAGGCATTCACCACCATGCCTGGCTTAAGAAAACGGATTTTCTTTTCCAGTTTATCAATCTCATTTTTCAAACAGAATACCTTATAAAAACAATATTTTCAATGTAAATACACTTCATCTTAGACGATAATAAAGTAACAACAAAATCTCACAATTTAATCCTACATTTACATATTTGTGTAAAAAGGGTACTATAAGATTATTATTGTTGTTGTTTTGCATATGTGTGCATTTTAAGTTGAAGTCAGTGCCTATTAAAACCTGGTGAACAATGTATTTATAATGAAACATAGAAACAACTGAGAAAGGGTAGCACTAAATGTCCAAGATAAAAACATAGCAAAAGAAACATTTTATTTCTTTTCTGAAGAGTTTTGCTTCACGTTCAAATCAGCTTAATATTGTCACACTTTAGTTTAATAACCAAAGCAATGCACATGTTTTAGTTTGCAACTTTCAGATTTTTGAGCAATTTTATGTTCTGATAGTGCTGTTATTTTTTAACATTAATTTTTAAAAAAAAAACTTCAGAAGGTTAGGGTGGGTAATATGGGTAAGACTGTATTAATTAAACTCAAGTGTTCTCAGCTAAGGCTGCAAAACCCTCCTAGCACAAACAATGTGCTTCTCAGTGTTGCCCAAGGAGCTTCTGTTTGCATTGGGAGACAGGAATTCCAATCTCCTGTCTAACAAGCTTGAAGTCCATAAAACTCTGGTAATGTAAACTCAGATGTAAATTTTCATTAAAATCATCTAATATGATGTTTAGCCTCAATTTAAACAAGCCAATTTTTAAAATTATCTTAAAATTTAGTATATTACTACATCACTTCCTAGGCTGAATTCTCATCATGTAATAGGTCATTTTCTGAACCAACTGCCATAAACAGCGTACATGTTAGCCATTCAACACACTCTATAGTAACCAGTGAGTTGATAAAGTGCTATGTTCTTTTGAGTGGTAGTGAACTTGAGGCCACTATGACCTATAAACAAAAAAGAAAATAAAAAGGACTTAGATTTACTCCCTGAGTAAACTGGAGACATTCAGAAGTCAAGACAGATTTTTTCCATCGCTCCTTCTGGTCTACACAGCTTTCCTTCATGCCTCTCACATGATTCTTTTTATTTTTCAATTTGACGGGAAGGAAAGGTATTGGCTCACCTTCTTTCCTTCTGACATTTCCCTGACTTACAGGACTCCAACATCTGTTAAGCTTTGGGTCTGAACTGATTACTTCCTTCTCTAAGATAAGTATTTATTCTTCTTAAATTTGTACACAGCAAGCTTTCTGGAGATCCCATAATTTGTTGGTATGAGTCGTTGAAAGATATTGCCAGTTTTACGTGTTCTAATGAGCACAGTGGTCTATTCTCAGCATCTGAGACTGATGAAGGTAACAAGCCAGGCCACTCTGTTAGGCACAGAAGAGTCTGCGGTGACAGGCATGGTGAACTGCACATTTAAAATAAATTGTTCTTGCAAGAAAATAAGGCTGAAGTACTCACAATAGAATTTCCTACTTTTTTATTTTAAGAAATTGTTTTTTTAAAAAAATTCTGTAGATTACAGAAATTTAAGAATGATATTTGTATGTCTGTGTACACATCCTTGTGTGAACATATTTCTGTATAAGAAGTATCATATGTTCATATATGCTGTGTGTGTTTCCCAATTGCTTTCCATAGGACTTTTAGGGGTAGGCTGTGTCGTGGCCCATGGAACTGTTCAGTTTAGTTACACTGTCTGATCAGCAAGCTTTAGTTCCCATGCTGGGGTTAAGGAAAGGGTGTTAGAGATCCAAACCTGTACCCTTATTCTAGAACAACAGATACTTTACCAACTAATAAGTTTTTATTTTAGTTAATTTTTGTTTATACCAAAATATTTGCTGTTTAAATTAAAATGATCAAAAAATAGTAATGTGTTTTTACTGGTGTATGTTTCAGCTCATAAAATAAATGCACAAATATCTCTGTCACATATCTACATACGCACTATTTGATGAGTTCATAGCTCTTTTGCTAATTGAACAAGAAAAATACATTCTGGATTACATATTCTAAGCCATATTTACTTAAAGCATGGAGGCAAATAAACAGATTGTTATGTTTTAATAAGCAACATGGTCTGGATAATTCCTTCAATTTCAACGTAAAGAATCATTTTCAAGGAGAGCTAAAAGTGAAAAGCCAGAGCTGGACTCATCTTTTTTATCATTTATATTCACAAGATCACTTTCACTTCTGAATTGCCAAGAGGACCTTCCCTATGCATTTTCATTCCAGAACAGTTGTCTCCCTTTGGAATTATTAGGCCTTGACAGCTGTATATAAAGTTGAAATAATGGGCTTTGGCATCTGAAAGCGCCTTCATCTTCTTTCATCAATAGAGCTATAATAATTGAAAATGTCATGTTAAAATGATTGCAAGCTACAGACATCTGTCACTTATAATCATAAAAATTTAGCTATGATTGCTAAATGTATGCATCATTTGGAAGCCTATTATAGAACGTGTAATTATTTGCACAGCTTAGGAAACTGTCTGTGGTTTTACAATAATTATATGTAAATAGTGGAATATGATGCTAATTTACAAAGAAAATTGAAGACACCCCTTAATATAATTGAAAATACGTTACTTACCTGTTGGTTATCCAATTGTGATATGATACTTGAAAAAATTGGTACACTAGGGTTTAAATGAGTTCTATTTCTGTGTGACCTGAAAGAAAGAAGCTGTTCTTTGTTCCTGGTCTCCAGACATACACATATTAAAATATAATAACTAGCATAAAATTTGCCAATCTAGCCAGGCGGTGGTGGCACACGCCTTTAATCCCAGCACTCGGGAGGCAGAAGCAGGCAGATCTCTGTGAGTTTGAGGCCAGCCTGGATTACAAGAGCTAGTTCCAGGACAGGCACCAAAGTTACAGAGAAACCCTGTCTCGAAAAACCAAACCAAAAAAAAAAGAAAAAAAAAAAAAAGAAAAGAAAAAGAAAAAAAATTGCTAATCTATGTATCTCTTTGATTATTTGAAAGAATGTTTTAGCATAGTTTAGTTAAAGCTGCAATTACTTTGTTTTTCCAGTGAAAATATATTTTTGAAATTAGTGTTCTATTTTTATTACTAGTGCATAAAAATTTGATTCATTGTTACATGGGTTGAAATTTTAGATATGATATTTTCTCTCCAACATAGTAATGTAAGTACCACGGTATTCCAATTTGGATAAAATTTTACTCTACTAAGGACTAGAAAGAGCATTCAGATGAAACTAAAAAAAAAAAAAAAAAATCTTGTGTCTGTTTTCCATGAGACAATTACCTTGGTTAATTGTTTCTGCTGTCTTACAAAAATCACTGATTTATGTATCCCAAGGTGTGTATGAACGGTGAGTGTTCATATCACAATTGTAGTGCTCCTTCTTTCATGTGTAGTCTATGAACGATTAAGAAATAGGGACCCGTATTTGAATAATAATTGAATGTTTTTCTAGACAGGGTTTCTCTCAAGCTTTGGGGCCTGTCCTGGAACTAGCTCTTGTAATCCAGGCTGGCCTCAAACTCACAGAGATCTGCCTGTCCCTGCCTCCGGAGTTCTGTGGTTAAAACGGTGTGCCATTAACTCCTGGCTTTATTTAATTTCTTTATATAATAGTCTTTTATCATGTTTTTCTCTTCTACCAACTCCTCCATGATCTTCCTACCTCCTTACTGACAGAACTCTATATTCTTTCTCTCTCTTTCAAAAAGGAACAAAAACATAAAGCAAAACAAGATGAAACAAAATTCTCTCTCTCTCTCTCTCTCTCTCTCTCTCTCTCTCTCTCTCTCTCTCACACACACACACACACACACACACACACACAAATTGAGTTTGTTTTGTATTGGCTAACAATGTCTAAGATGGGACCTGTCCTGGAAAACAGGCACATTTCATGTAGGAGATAATAGTTATATTTTAATATACAACATTAAAATCTTGAGTTGTGTTTATTTGACATTCCATACTATGTAGTTTTTTTTATTGATTTTATTGAGCTGTACATTTTTGTCTGCTCCCTTCCCTGCTTCTCCCCTTTCTCTTCAGATCATATAAATCTTTGCCTTTTATATGTAGTTATTGGGAGTGGGACTTTGTTAGCTACTTTTCTTTGTTTTATAGAGACTTAAACCAGTGGAATATGATTTAAAATTTTATAAAACGATCCTCATGTACTTAAGGCTCGTGAAAGTATTTCTTTCAATGTTTCATTTGCCTATACAATTGAATGGAATTCCAGCTTTACCTTCACCACTAAAAAGGTTTCACAGTTGAATACGCATTTTTGGTTCTGCTGTCCTTGCTTTTGGTTTAGCTGAATAATACTAGCAAATTTGTAGTAATTTCAAGATGTCTCATGAAGAATACTCTGCAAAAGGTTTATTTCTGCATCTTTAATTATCTCTTTTTCGAGTACTTAAAACCCAGAATGCTCATTTTTCTTAATATGTAAATGTGTGGTGTAAATATGCACTATCAATAAAACTACTTAACCTACTGAACAAAATCTTGATGTTAAATGGTAGACCTCAGGGTTTTCCAGGACTCACTCATTTTTCATATATAATATGAAATTTTAATTTTATAAAATTACAAATGTTTTTTGTTGGAACAGGGTCCAAGAAGGAAATAATGTGATGAGAATCCTGAGGGCTTGTGAGAAAACCCCAAGTTATTTACTCCAAGTAAATGAGATAAGAGCCTTGCGACCCCAGTTGTTTCCAAACTGAAATTGGTCTCGGACTACGCTTGCCCTCCCCTCTCGGGCATACCTGTTAGGCATAGGTTTACTGCACGTTACTCATCACAACTGTTTACTGTTATTTGTTTACATGCCTCCATGGAAAAGCATGTTTTCAATAGCTTGCGTACTACCTGTGTCTCGTCCTTGTGATTGCTCACTTTACTCATGTGATTCCCCTTAACCCTCAGAATATAAACGGCCTGGCGCTCTGGTTAAAGCTGACTGTTGCATGAGGCTTTAGTTTTCCTTGTTTATCAGCTCCATTCGCCCACGTCTTACCACCTCTAAGCAGACAACAGGGTTTGTATTTAAATCACTTCAGTTATGATGAAATAATATGTGACTCAGTTAATCCTTTGACGCATAAAATGATGGTGTTGAGTTCTGAGCACTAGCTTAATCAAGGAAGTTTTAAAGTAATCAACTAAAGTATCCAGCTGCACTAGTAAATACTAGATTATTTACTAGTAGCATCTGCTGATAAAACATATTGACCTCTATGATTCATTTTAATAGACAGGCATCAAAAGATATAAACAGAGAGATTGGTCTGGATTTTTTGTTCTAAAAGAATCACTCTGACTGCTGAATTGAACATTTAATGGTAGAAAAAATGTAATACAGAAACCAGATAAAAGGTTTCTTAATGATTATAGGCTATGGGCAATTAGGACTTTATCACCAGGAAATGGGTTTATAGAGAAAAGGTGGCAATATCTCAGACATGCTTTAATAATGTACATTATAGAGTACAAGAGGGCTGGAAGACGTCTCCACCTCTGTAACTGTGTCATGAAATTGGTAGCATCTATATCTTTGTTTACATTTGTTAACTAAATTACTACTTTATTTAATTTCCTTGAGCCCCTTGAGGAATGGAAATGCTGCTAACTAAGGTTTTACTAGTTTAAAGGACAACAAACAAGTAGAGGATTGGCTTGTCAATAAATTAACTTTAAGACAGCTAGCAATTTTATAAGTAATGAAGTAGACAGCTGATGCAGCATTTCGGGAGAGTAATGTTCTGGAGAGATTACCGCTGAAATCATAAGGATGCAGGTTATTGTTTATCACATCCTGAGCTAGGTATGGTTCAAAAGAAGTAATGTTGAGTATAGATATTCAAAGATAAGGCCCAGGAGATATTACTGTACAAGGGTATAAAGAATGAGGAGGGAAAAAATTTATATTTTAAAAAATTACCAAAATTAAGAAACAAACCTGCAAAAACAATCCAACAATAACATCAAAAATAAAAAGAAGCAAGCAAACAAACAATATACAACATGGTATCTCTTCTATGTTGGCCAACTACTGGGCATGTGAGCTATTGTGGAGTGTGATTGAAACGTCAGTGAGAATCCACTGGAGAAAACTGATTTGTTCTTTACCAGAAGATATCAACTGCAAATAGTTTCTTGGTTCCAGCCATTGTTTGTTTTGACCTTTGTTTAAATTTCTTTTGTTTTAATTGAAAGAAAGAAAGAGAGAGAGCTTGAATTTGGATACATAGAAAAGAGGGGAGGATCTGGGAGGAGTTTGGGAGTGGAAAGAATTTGATAAAAATATACTATATGAAAATAATTTTTAAAAAATGAGTGGGGAGGAGGTATATAAGGAGATTGAGAAGAGTAACAGATAGGGTTTGAGGAATTCAGATGAATGAAAGTCTGCAGTCCCAAGTGGAAATTATTGGTCCCTATTAATTTATTTTATATTTCACATATTCTGTGATTTAAACGGTGAAAATGGAATTGTCTCATTTTAAAAGTCATTGGGCATAGCAATAAATGCTTGTAGAATTCAGTCAGAGGGCGATTCCACATTAAACCATCACAGAAGCATCCATAAAGTGAAAGGGAAGATAGCATTACCAAATGCACAATGACTAGGGCAACATGATCTGGGATGAAAGATCCTTAGGAAACCCACTCGTTCCTGGCTCTTCTGAACTGTATATCAAGATGAGCATGTCGTAAGCCACCACAGAAGGAGCTTCAAACTTAGCTATATCATGATCCACGCTGTTCTTTATAAATGCAAGCTGTAGTTCAGAAGAGTTGATTCATTATCTTGGGAATAAATATCCATCAAGCCTGCTGTTTGGCATCATGTCGACAACATAACCTGTTTGATTGACTATTTCACATTTTCAGCTCATAGTTTTGACATGTATATACATAACCTCTAAATAAAAGTGATATTTTTAGCATCCTTACCTGAGTTGTAATTTATGGCCGTTGTCTTAATACTCAACTCAATTGCAAATCTTACAAGCATGCATATGTGTGCCGCTCTCTATGTGTGACTCCATATACTCTGCATTTTGATGAAGACAAATGTAGCAAAAACATACTATTTTAAAATAGCATTAAAGTAAAAATGGTTGCATTTTCTCAAAACTATGATCACAAATGCTCTTATATAGTTCAAGTCAGGAATGTGGAAAGAAATATATTCTATTGCCACACACCTGAATTTGGTTAGACAGGTTACTGCATAACAGTTAAGTATTACATTCGAATAGCTAGGGCACATAAATTTGTTTTTAGCTCTATTACATAAATTGCATTATACATAAAGTAGATTGATTTTTTCCTCAAAAATTTATAGTAAGAAGTCTAGTTTGTACAAGGTATTGTGGTGAATATCAGGATTTTTTTTTAAAAAAAGCATTACAAGGAGAATTTATCCAAATTAGAACTATGCATTAGATAGATGTTTATTAGACTCTATGCTAAGATGATAGCCAAGAGAATAAATAAGAGGATTTCTTAACAATTAAATTGAAGAAAACAGGAGAATTTGGGGTGCCTTGCTATAGTAATGCCCCTTATTAATTAGAATAGGACACTCCAAATGAACCAGTGGAGTTTTGTAAAAATGACAAGATTTGATTGGCTGTCTGCAGGTCCCCATTGCTCCTTTCTATTTTTATTTGTTCAGCTACTATGAAAAAGTTGTTTGGTCCAAAGTTTCTACAAATTAAATATCACAAAATAAACTACTAAGCATGTATTTTTCCCTGATATTTCAAATTATTCTTTGCCAAAACATTGAGGTAAAATTTCATCTGATAATATAGATAGAAAAATGGGAGGAGTAACTCGCAAAGGTATAATCAAATAAAGCAGGGATCTATAATGAAGTTAGGGTATGTGGATGCTAGGAAGCAATAAACAGACACTGAAGCATATCTATGAGCCTTAATAACCCAAGATTATGCAAGAGAGTGAATAACTGAAAAAAAATTTAGGTACTTGAGGTATTCTACTTTTTCTTTTAATTGCTTTTGGTCCCTAATTACTGCATTAAACCCTAATAAATCTTAACATTAAGATGTCCAAATAGCACAAGTTTGTATTGTATATCCTGGAATAATAATTAATGATAGCACTTTCTCTCTTAAGTGTATCCCAGTTTGAATGATTAAATGTATGATGATCTATTTATGGTGGTTAATGCCTTCTTTGGGCATATATTATAATACCTTTCATTTAGGAGAGTTGATATCCTCTGGTCTTGGTGAATTTGATCTGATATCCTTCATATCAGTGAAATATTTGACTCACATAGGATTTAATTTCCCTTCTTATTTAGAAAGAAGTAGGTTGTCTGATGAAGGTGTATGTACAAATTTAAAGCATATCACTGACAGCACATTGGGAATTTATCCCTAGTTTTACAGTGCTAATTGGCAGGTGCTTTGCCTCATAAAATGTTCAGAGTCCTTGCAAATGATATGAACACCAGATGAGACTTGTCTAGCAGGGAATATCAAAAGCTTTTCTCTTCTGTCTCCTTGGAAAATTAGCCTAAAATGTTCATTTCTACGTGCTAGTTTTTATGGTGATAGAAGGAGCTAGACTGGAAAGAAATTGCAAACCAAACATTTAGCCTATTTAAACTGCCTGTCAATGTTTCTATTTATGTGGTAAAAGCATAGTCAAAAGCAATGTGTGGGGTAAAAGGCTTATTTCTGCTTACAGTTCCACAGCCCAGTTTACCACAGATGAAACTGAGAACAGGAACTCGTTCATAATGGAAAGGGCTCTCTCACAGAGGTCATAAAGGAGTGCTGGTTATTAGATTGCTCTTCTTTACTTGCTTGGACTGCTTTCTTGTATCACCCAGGATCATCAGACCTGGAAATGGACTGCTCACAGTAATCTGGACCCTCGTACATAAATCACTAATCTCAAATATGCACCTTAGGCTAAACTTGTGAGGGTATATTCTCAATTGAGGTTTTCCATTCCACGTGACTTGAATTTGTCACAATTCAAGCTGACATAAACTAGTGAGCACATTTTACCCTTTCTTGCATTTCATTTTGATTTTTTTAATTAACATAACTTCAAAATCAATATTTATTTTTATTATCACGACCAATTTCCCTTGAGGTATTTTTAGCTACTCACTATTTCTAGTAGATTATTGTAGATACTTAGTATTTTATTTTGATATTTTCTTAAGGGTTTGTTGTGTAACACTTTTCATGGGAGATGAGAATAAATGTTTATTCATTTTAGATAGGAAATCAGGCCAAAGAAAGGATACTACCAAAATGAAAACAGGCAAGCCAGTGAGATTTATTAGAGAATAATTATAAAAGCAGATATGGCTCAAAAACAGTTTCACCATCAAATACCACCCAGGCATGGGTGACATCTCATGAAAACAGGAAACCCAGTTTCACAGTTACCTCAACAGGTTACAGAGCAAATCCTGTGGGTGGGTGGGATGGCCTGAGACTTTTCCATACTATTGGATGGGTCCATGCTTTTTCCTGACATCTGTACTGATGTGAGACTCTTCTAAGCACTTTGAGAAGGGAGGCATCTAGTGAATTTGTTGACTTTCAGGGACTTCCTGTAGCTTTTAAGTCCTTTACATTCTAATCTTAAGGAGCCTCCCTTCAAGAAGGAATTGTTTATTTCGCAAGGTATTGGTGCACAATAGGTTTTGCACCCTAGTTTATGTGAATCACCTTTTATGGTATGTTTTATATTTCTTTCATTAGAACCTTTAATAAATAACATACATCCTGCCTGCTAATTCCAAAATCTTTATTACGTGTGTTAACATCAGAAAACTTATATGACTATTTATAATATCTTGAAATAAAGAGAAGAATGGGCTGAGATTGGGAATATGTTATTTTTCTTGTAACAAATTAATCTTTTTGGAAGGCTTTTTCCCCAAAGAACTACCCAAGTTATGAGAAATTCGTTGTATATATTTCAGATTAGTGAATAAGCCCCTTCTTTGGCAGCAATAGGATGTGGAATTTTGCTTGTTTGTTTTGTTTCATTTCTGTTTCTGTTTTGTTTTATATTTAAGGAAGTAGAACTTTGGGAGAGTCGCAAGGGTAAAAACCCTTACTAGAAGACGATGCACAAAAAGACTTTTACTACGTTTCTTGTCCAACCAGAGCCTCCATTAAGTTGGCAATATTATCATACCTTACTAGCTCATGTCACCAGTGACTTTGATTCAGGTTATTAAATCTTAGACCTGAGGGTTTTTGATCTGGTTTTACAGATTTCAGTGTGCTGGTTTTGTTTGTTTTATAACCTCACCTTTCTGCTATATTTCGAAGAGTCATTGATTTTTGGTTTACTTAGCTTTATCCCTGTCTTAAGGGTGATGACTACCACTTTCAAGCTTATACTCCACAGACCCCTTATACTCTTTCCCATCTTACTAATAAAGCGATATGCACTAACTTTTCTGGAATAACCTTGAGTCTTGATCTAGAAAATTACCTCGTACAGCTTGAACTTTTCATGCGAATATTGGATGTTATTATCGGAATCTAGGTTCTGAGTACCATCATCTTTTACATAGATAATTCTCTTCCTTGGGTTCCTAAGTGTCCCTATTCTTTTCCATTTGCTTCCATAAGCATTATTGGTGAGTAGCAGGCATCAGAATTTAAAGAATATAAATACATGACTCTATAATGTTCTTTAATGGGAAGGTTAAGAGGATATGCTCAAGGAAGAATCAATTTCCTAGGGGAACACAGCTCCCCTGCTTATTGAGAGAAAAAGCACGTTCAGAGTCGAACATCTACAGGAAATGATTATGAAGATAGGAGAATTACAAAATGCCTACCCTAGAGTCCCAATGCAGACTCGCAGCTCTCTTTCTTTTAAAGGAGAGTTGGCCTGCCTCAGTAAAGCTTATTTTTCTTTTGTATTACCTCCATTTCTATAATGTCTTTCCAGGACAGTTAATTTTTTGCCTGCCTCAAGGATGAAACATCAGGCTCCACATTCCACCTCTTGTTCCATTTTTAAATAGCTTGTTAGAAAATATAGTTTTTGTATGGGAAATCAATTGTGGGTCATGTGATTCATATGGAAAACATAGATGACTTGTTTTAATTTATATTGCTTTTGAATGGTATTTTTAATTTGTATGAATTAGAACTTGTATAATTAGTTTTTTTTATATTATGCACAAATGTATGAGTTGATATTTGAGGAAATAACTCATTTTTGCTTACAGATACAGGAAATAATATTCCAAAATCATTCAATTTAACATTTCTCTTATAATATTTCCTTTGCTTTGCCCCAAACCCACATGCAGTCATTATTTTAAGTTTATCACAATAAGATTTTGGGTAACAAATAATTCATTGTCACAGATTTCAACAGAAAACTGGAAAAAAAATGCTGCTAGGAGAACTTTGTCCTCTCCACAAAGACCTGAGCTATTAATGCTATCAACACTCATATATTATGTCATCTCAAAAAAGTTATTCAAGTTGAATTGACCTCGTAAACAATCAAAGAAGTGAAAAGAATGTTTTCTAAAGAGCAGTTCTATTGCAATACAAATAAAAGCTTGAAAATTATTTACCATATTGAACAATACCATTATAGAAAACTTGAAAAAAGTCTATGAATATTTTTGATTTTCTGATAAATAGTCCCCAATTTCTTAAAAATAGGTGTTTCAGATGGGAATATCAGAGCCATACTCCAATGATAGACTTCTAAGAGGAATATATTCCTCTACTAATTGATCAGCTTGTTAACGTAATGATGACTCCAAAAAAGACTTAATTCTTCTTAAAACTGCACTTCATATCCTAGAAATACTAATGTTAGAAGTTGTGCTTAATTAATTTTCCTGTCATTGTAACCAAATAGCTGACAAGAAACAACTTAAATAACGAATGTTCACAATTGGAATAAGCTCTATCAGGAACAAAGACATGGCGGGTGGTAGCCATCACAGGTGTGACAGCAGCAGTATGAGATAAGTGGATTTGGACAAGACGCATAGGCACTGAGAAGAAATTAGCCTGGACTGCAGTTCTTAAAGTTTGCCTGTAGTGCATTCCCATCTCTTAAATAAAGCCAACCCCACCCCCCCCAAGGCAATAATACCAGTTAGGGACCAAGTGTACCACAATGAGTCTGTGGCAGACACAAGTAATATGCACTATTTGAATTTGTTCTTTCTTAAAATTGTTTTTATTGAGCTCTATATTTTTCTCCACTTCCAACCCTTCTTCTCCCCTCCCCTTCTGTCCTCTCCCATGATCCCCAAGCTCCTAATTTACTTAGGAGATCTTCTATTTTTCCACTTCCCTTTAGTTTAGATCCATGTATATCTCCCTTAGGGTCCTCTTTGTTGTCTAGGTTCTCTGGGATTGTGAATTGTAGGCTGGATTTCCTTTGATTTATGTCTAAAAGCCACTTAAGATTGAGTACATATTATATTTGTTTTTCGGAGTCTGGGATACCTCACCTAATATGATGTTTTCTAGATCTATACATTTACCCGCAAATGTCAAGATACCATTGTTTTATTACACTGTGTAGCACTCCATTGTGTAAATGTACCGCATCTTTATCCATTTGTCAGTTGAGGAACATTTAGGTTGTTTCCAGGTTCTGGGTATGACAAATAATGCTGCTATGAACATAATTGAGCACATGTCCTTGATTAGTCATCAAAAGAGCAAATAATCCAATAAAAAATGGGGTACAGATATAAACAGAGAACTCTCAACAGAGGAATCTAAAGTGACTGAAAGACACTTAAGGAAATGCTCAATATTCTTAACTATCAGAGAAATGCAAATTAAAGCAACTCTGAGATTCCATCTTACACCTTTAAGAATGGCCAAGATCAAAAACACTGATGACAACTTATGCTGGAAAGGATGTGGGGTAAAGGGAATATTCCTCCATTGCTGATGGGAGAGCAAACTGGTACAGCCGTTTGGGAAATCAGTTTGGCGATTTCTCAGAAAATTAGGAAACAACCTACCTCAATATCCAGCCATTTTTGGATATATACCCAAAGGATGCTAAATCATACCATGAGTTTTTTCTTTTTTATTTAATTGAAACTTTATTTGCTTTTATTGCTTTTGATTTATGTCATGAATGCACTTTTTATTGGGTTGTTTGTTTGCTTAATTATTTTATTTTATCATTTTATATCCGGGTCTTGTTTCCCTTTCCTCCTCTCCTCCCAGTCTCTACTTCTCCGTCTATTCCCAGCCACCTCCTAATCCACTCCTCCTCCATTTCTGTTTAGAAAAGAACTGGTATCCCATGAGTATCAAAAAAAAAGTGGCATATCAAGTTGCAGTAAGACTAAGCACCTCCCCATATATTAAAGTTGAACAAGATGAAACAGTAAGAGGAGTAGGGTACTAAAAGCCAGTAAAAGAGCTAGGGACAGCCCCTGTTCTCACTGTTAGGAATCCCACAAGAGGACCAAGCTATGAAATTGTAATATACAGAGTGCCAAGGTCAGTCCCATGCAGGCTCCCTGGCTGTGGCTTCAGTCTCTGTGAGTCCCTCTGGCCCCAAATTAGCTGATTCTGTGAGCTTTCTTGTGGTGTCCTTTGATCCCTCTGGCTCCTACAATCCTTTCTCCCCTTCTTCTGGAAGATTCCCAACTGCACCGAATTGACTGTGGGTTTTTGAATCTGTTTCCATCAGTTGCTGGATTAAAGCTCTCTCATAGGAGACAGCCAGTTCAGGCTACATGTTCTCTGTTTCTCAGTTTTAGCTGGCGTCTTCCTTGCAGATTCCTGAGAAATTCCCTTGTGCCAGATTTTTTACCTGACCCTAAAATACTGCCCCCCATTCCAGTAAACTCATTCAATACTCTCACCTTCTGCCCTCCAACCTGATCAAACTCCCATCACCACCCACCCTCAGTCCACTCTTGAAATCGTTTATATTTCCCCTTCCCAGGGAGTTTGTTCTTATATTAAGTAAAGAACTTTTGGGCATCATGTGCTGAGCAATATTTTATTTTCCTCATTTTTCAAAATGATATTTAGATTACAAATTCAAAGAATAATTACAAATTTTGTAGCTTAGAAGATTGCATCATTTGATGCACAGTTCGCCTAGGTACCAATAATTTCTCTTCTTTTCCCCATGTTCCCTGTAAAACACATCCAAGGAATATTTTCATAATGAAAATCACTGTTAGATTTAGGTTCAAAAACATGAGGTCAAAAATACGTGTTTGACTCAATTGTGTACGTAGTCAATTAGAAAATGGTGTGTATATTGCATTGTTCAGAGTAACCTGACACCGAATGAAAGCTACTCTTGTGCTTCAACCAATCTCTGAGTGCTTTAGTGAGCTCATTGGTACTGTAATGAAATACCTAAAAGAGCTACCTTCATGAATAAAATGATTTATTTCATTCCCAATTTTAGAGGCTTTCAAAATCCAGTGCTTTAACACATACCCTGACAAGCTTATCCTTTCTTCTGCATCTCTTTCTAGCCCAAACAGCAACACTAGGAGAGTGCTTAGATCAAGAGAGGATCAGAGGGATCAAGGCTTCTTTTATATCACTCTCTTACAAGGGATCTCAAAGAACTATCACCTGCTCCAACTCACCTAAATGCCTCTCGTTCAGCCTCTATCTGTTAAAGTCTCACTAGCATCATTGTGAGACAAAACCTCCAAGGTGTAGGTATTTGGAAAAATTTTTTTAAACCTTACTTGAATCACAGCAAAAAGTATTTCACTTAATCTTTTCAGCTGGATAATATCTCTACCTCAACCTGAACATATAAATAATAGTGTTTCAATCGAGAGCTATAAAATGTTTGTAGAAATAACTATAGCATTTAATTTACATTTAGTGACTCATTATTTAATATCATATGAACACATATTTATTTAAATACTTGGAGTTACATTCCTACATTAGAAAGTGTACCAAATAGTGGATCCCTCTAATATTTATATAAATAATATTACTATTCTACTCATGACTTATTAGTTAATATATTTGCCCTATTAGTGTCTTGGGGCAAGAAGAACTTTACAAAACTAATTTTAAGCAACTCAATTCCATTTTAGGAATACTTCCAATAAATTACTAGCAATGTAAGATGTAGTCTAGATTTCCATGTACTTTTCCACTAAATTATGACTGCCATTGCTCTTTTCAATGTTGCTTTACCATTATTATAGTTACATTAAGATACTTTATTTTGAAAGCATAAATAAATACTTACTCATACCATTTAAGTCTATTTTATTTAATAATTTCTAATCATGAAAGGATAAATGGGTCAGTGGTTAATATCTTGTACTACTGTTGTAGAGGACCAGAGTTAGAGTCTTTGAACTCATACTGAATGGATCACAACTACCTCTTGTTCCAACTCCTGAAGGATGGACAGATCTCTGTGGGTCCTTGCAGTCATCATTCACCAGCTCATTAACACACACACACACACACGAGTGTGCACATGCATACGTAATTAATAAAATACCTTTTAACTAAATACAAGAGAAGAACATTAAAACTAAAAGGCCTGTGTTTATACTATAAGAAAGTTGTCTATAAGAAAAGACTTGGCAGACTGGGAAAATAAGGGATGAAACCAAGTCTAGAACTTTACCAGCTTTAAAATGCTTAGAATAGAGAACTATGTGATTTGTTGTTTGGGTCTAGAAGTGATAACTCATATTTTATAATAATATTATCATTTAAATTATTCTATTAGTTCTTTATTATACAGTTAATAAGAATAAATACAGAAAATGTTCTAGAATTATAAAACATTTATTTCTTAAAAAAACTCAGTTGTAAATGTTGTTTTCTAGGCCATTTAATATGTGAAGTTGGGTGGCCTTTAGCTATTTTTACATTATAAGGATCATAAAATTGCTTTTTTGTCAAGTAATTTATAATGAATTCTTATTTATCCTTTCTCTATTTTTGTTAATATCTTGGCACTGGTATGTTTTTATAATTTACTAGACAGGAAGTATTTGCTGGTTAAAAAAATAGGAAAAAGTAAGCTGTAAAATATATACTACATAACAAGTGAAGAATTCAGTTCATATACATACAGAGCATTACATTTAAAGTCGTTGGTCCCCATATTCTAAGTGGATGTCTCCATCTAATCTTTTCCTCGGAGCTCAGGAAACCAAAGCAAGAGGAGGAAGAAAGAGTTTGAGAGCCATAGCAGATGGACGGCACCAGAACAGGGCCCTCTGAATCAAATAAGCAAAGGCCATATAGACACACAGAGACTGAAGAAGCAGCAAAGGACCCATAAGATCTGCAGCAGGTCATCTGCATATATATTCTTGCTTTCAACTTAGTGTTTGGATGATACTTCTAAGTATGTGATTGAGTGGACCTCTGATTCTTGTGTCTGTTCTTGGAGTTCTTCTCCCCTGCTTTTCTGGGTTTGACTCATCCAGCTTCCATGTGAGGGCTTTGACTTTCTCTATTATATTTTACTTTTTCAAAACAAAAAGAAGGAAAACCACCTGGGATTGTGGATTGTACCTTGGCTATCCTTTTTTTTTACATCTAATATCCACTAATGAGTGAATACATACCGTGTTTTTCTTTCTGGAAAGGGTATTAGATGTAAAGCAAGGGATAACCAAGCTAGAATCCACAATTTCAGAAAAGCCACAAAAAAAAGGGGGACCATGAGTGGAACATTGTTGTTGGCAGAGGCGGCTTGTGTGTTTCCAGGCCACCCAGACCTGAAATAATCACACATAACTGCATTAATTAAAACAATGCTTGGCCTATTAGCTCACACTTCTTATTGGATAGCTCTTATATCTTCAATTAATCAATTTCTATTAATGTGTGTATTTCCACATGGTTGTGGCCTACTGGTAAGGTTCCATCCGGCATCCAGTGTCTGTCTCCTGCAGTGGCTACATGGCTACCCTGACTCTGCCTTCTTTCCCCCCTCTATCTGCTTGGAATTTCCACTTTGCTCTTCTGCTAAGCCACTGGCCAAAAGAGTTTATTTATTAACCAATAAAAGCAACACATATACAAAAGGACTTCCCACACCAGGACACACATGAAGGGTCCCAGGGAAGAAAGTAGTTAAGATCTCCTGCGTAAACTAGGAGCGGGTAGAAGGGAGGGGATGGGAGATGGGCAAATGAGGGATCAAGAAGACCGAGTTGGGGGAGGGATGGAGAGGGAAAGCAATGAAAGAGAGATCTTGATAGGGAGAAACCTGGTGTTAAAGAAATTCTCAGTAATCCACAAGATTGACTCCAGCTAAGACTCCTAGCAATAGTGGAGAGGATGTCTGAAAGGGCCTTAGTGACTGCCCTAGTTGTCATCATAGAACCTACATCCAGTAGCTGATAGAAATAGCTGCCTTCACTCCTTTCCTCCTCCCCTCCTCCTCTCCCCCTCTCTCTCCAATCCAAAGAGCAGTCAGGGTTCCCTGCCCTGTGGAAAGTCCAAGGTCCTCCCCCCTCCGTCCATGTCTAGGAAGGTGAACGTCCAAACTGGCTAGGCTCCCACCAAGCCGGAACATGAAGTAGTATCAAAACCTTGTGCCATTGTTCTTGGCTTCTCATCAGCCCTCATTGTTCGCCTTGATCAGAGAGTCTGGTTTTATCCCATGCTTTTTCAGTCACAGTCCAGCTGGCCTTGGTGAGCTCCCAATAGATCAGCCCCATTGTCTCAGTGGGTGGGTGCACCCCTCGTGGTCCTGACATCCTTGCTGGTGTTCTCCCTCCATCTACTCCTCATTGGGACCTTGGGAGCTCAGTCCAGTGCTCCAGTGTGGGTCTCTGTCTCTATCTCCATCCATCACCAGATGAAGGTTCTATGGTGATATGCAAGATATTCGTCAGTATTGCTATAGGATAGGGTCATTTCAGGTTCCCTATCCTCAACTTTCCAAGGGACTAACTGGGGACATCGCCTTGGGCTCCGGGGAGCCACTCTAGGTTCAAGTCTCTTGCCAACTCTAAGATGGCTCCCTTAACTAAGACATGTGCTTCCCTGCTCCCCTATCCAACCTTCCTTTATCCCAATCTTCCTGTTTCCCCAAGTTCCCCCAATCCTCCCCTTCTCACTTTTCTCTTACCAGAACCTGGAAACAACCTAGATGCCCTTCAATGGAAGAATGGATGAAGAAAGTGTGGAATATATACACACTAGAGTACTATGCTGCGGTAAAAAACAATGACTTCTCGAATTTTGCATGCAAATGGATGGAAATAGAAAACACTATCCTGAGCGAGGTAACCCAGACCCAAAAAAGATGAACATGGGATGTACTCACTCATAATTGGTTTCTAGCCATAAATAAAGGTCACGGAGTGTATACCTGGTGAACCTAAAGAAGCTAAATAAGAAGGTGAACCCAAGGAAAAACATATAGTTATTTTCTTGGCTATGGGATGTAGACAAAATTGCCGGGGAGAAAATTGAGATCTTGGGGGGTGGGGTGGATTGGGGATAAGGCAGGAAACTTTTCTTAAAAGAATATATTTTATTCAGTCTTTGAAAATTTATACTTTTATACAATATATCTGTATCAAGGTACCTCCAACAAGATAACCTATGTCTCTTCTTCTTTAATAGGTCTTTTTCAATACTGATTCCAATTACTGTTGCCTATGGGGTTGATGACTGAACTTGTTGGCTTGATTTTGTGCAGGTAACCACAGCAACAGAGTTAGTGAATACAAAGGCCAGGGTATGCTCAAAATACAGCATTTCTCAGCACTCTCCCTCCCTATCCTCTGGCTTTTATATTGTTTCTGAACTTTCCTTAGGTATTTCAGACCCTTGGATGGCTTGATACATGAAGAATTCTTAAAGCAATGTATGATAAAAATGAGGTTTTCCATGAATAGGTAAAAGCAGTGTTGCATAAGTAAAAGCAATTTGGAACACAAGACACAATGAGAATTATAATTATTTAGTTAGCAAGTTGAAAATGGTGGGTATTTTTACCTGTCAGCAAAGACTGCAGTACATGCTAATTCGTTTGAAGATAAAAATTCAAGTATGAGTCCTGAATATGGATTAATTAATTTCAAGAGTATTTGTGCAATGTGCATATTAATTTCTTGAGAATTAGAAAGGAAAATGAGTCATTAGAATCCAGAAGAAAAGAAAGTGGAAAACAGGTGGCAGAATTGACAAGTACAAGAGAAGCCTATTAGAGAGTTGGACACCAAATATGGCCTGAGTCATATAAATCGGGAGTTGAACCTTGAAGCAAGTGATTTGTTATACAGTCTCATTTCAATTTTAAAAGTGGATCATTAATTTGAATACCAATTCAATAAATGCTTCCATTTTCTTCTAAATGCATTAATGCATTTATTTTGACATTTCCAGAGTTCCTACAAATGTCCAAAATCAGAAGTTTTGTTAATAGCATGTTCCTAAACAACTGTAGGGTTATGATTATAGTTCATCTAGGAGGTTTATGGTTTTGAACAAAGAACTAGCAGGTCTACTGTAGGCTCACCTATGATGAACAAGAGAATTTGGATACTAATGTCTACATTCATTTCTATGATAACCATGCCTTAAGCATCCAAAAAGTTTAATAAAATCTGACATCAAACAAACAATAAAGCATTCGGATGAAGATAACAAAATATCACATAACAATTAATCAGATGGAAGTTAAAGAAAAACAAAAAATAATAATATAAGGTAAAACATGGTGGAATACTATGCCTCCATTGCTTGTTTGTTTCCCTAACAGCCAAGAGGAGACTTTAGAGAAAAGCCTTTGTATGTATTCTCTTTGACTTCTAATTTATTTCTCAGAAACTGGCTTTAGACAACCTCCCCATCTGAAAATGAATGCTGGAATCTAACCCCCACCACAAGAAATTTATTCGATCACAAATTTCTGCGTAGAAATGGTGTCTTTGGTAGGTGACAAAAATGAGGTCATCAGAGAAAACACCATGGTAAATGCTGGTGGCTTTGATTTAAAAGTGAGAGAAGCTGAAGAATGACAAGGTATGCACACAAGTTCTCATGCTCATCTTTCTTGCCATGGCATGTCACATGTCACAGTGCAGCTCTGCCTACAAGGTCATCACCAATGAAGCTGTATCAACTAATACCTAATTGTGAGCCCAAGGAGGAAAAACCTTTCCCATTAACTGTGGTGCTGGTATTCCAACAGAATGCATGGAGGACTGAGGGGCAGGGACCGAGACAGAGACAGCTGTAGGTGTGATGATGGCTGGCAGCAATTCTTCTGAAGCAAACTTTTCACATTCTTCGGGACACTTCTGTGGTCACACATGCCTCCCGTCCTGCTGTACTTGAGAACCAGTTCTTGCATACAGGAGTATTCATGCATTTTTTTCAGCGAATTGTTTCAATTAATTATTCATTATACAGAAAGGTTGATGAGAAGCTAAAGTTGGAAAGAAGCCTGCCTTCACTTTCATGAATTTGAACCTGACCACACATTTCATTTGCTGACTGTATAAAGACAGTTTTGGCTCTCCATACACAGTGTTTAGTGCTACAAAACCACTCCATTGATGTTTGCCAGCTGAAAACATCTTCATGTTTCTTTATATGTTGATGATTTTCACTTAGTTCATAAAACAGCATCTTCTCTAAACAGGTTACCATAGGCCTGATAGTTTTAGGAACATGAGAAAACATGATAGGTATTCTAAAGGACAACAAGAATCAATCAATAATAGATTTGTAAAATTTGCTCTTTTAAGAAATCGAGTCCAGAACTGGAAAGATGGCTCCACAATTAAGACTATATACTAATCTTCCATAGGACCTGAATCTCATTCCAAGAACATATATTAGGTGGTTCACCACTGCTTGTAATTCAAGCTGTAGGATATCCAACACCTCTCAGGAACACCTGTACTCACATGTAGTAAACACACACACAATGCATATATATATATATATATGAATAAAATATATATTTATAATTGAAAATAATAAAATAACTCCTTAATAAAATATTTAGTTTATGTGTTTTGAAAATGCAGGTGAAACTGATATTATACATACTTTCTACTATTAATAATTTTTCATTAATTGAAATAATCCTTGCAAATACATGTGACATGTGAATATATGTAAATGCAACATTCATTGGGTATTTATAGTGGATATTAATTGAACTAAATTTCAGACAACTTTTTTTATGATTTGAAGCCTTTGCTAATAAAATAATGGGTAATGGATATATTATTTTATTATTTTATAAGAATAGTACAAACACAGACACAGAGGGAAGGGGCAGGGATGGGGACTGTGTGTACAGCAGGGCGGGTAGGACCCCCACAGCCTCGTCCCAAACAGCCTCTTCTTATCCCTTACACCCTTTTCGTCAGCCCTTTCCCCATGGTAGGAACATAGTGTGTTTATATTTTATGGTCAAACTATTTTGAATTTTGTTGTCTGGCCCTCAGTGCCCTGCCCTCTCCCTTTGCAGGACCACAGCTCCTGTCCTCTGGCTTTTGGTCCTTCCAGTTCTCCACCCTGGTTTCTTAAGTAGTTGATTCTTTAGCCTTTTCCTGACCCCGAACCTGTTATCTCTGTCCCGCTCCTCCTCTCTGTGGCATTTCATATTTGCTAATAAGAATTTGCTCATTAAACATTTTGTTGTATTTTTTTAAAAAAAGAATAGTAATTACATTTATCAAGAAGACACCTGATTTATACTTACTAGCAAACATAATATTTCTTAGAAATATGATTTTTAACAGACTATGTGGTTTGGAAGCCAGGTTACAATTGTGAATTTTTGCTATTATAACCATTTAATTATAGATTATGACTGTAACTATTAGAAATAAAATGTGAGATAGAATTGATAAAGATAGATGAAAAAATATATCAAAGGATGAAACAGGCAAATAAGAAAGATTTATGTTAGAATAAATACAGTGGTAGAATATTATGATGGAGTTTGTGAAGTCAGAATACAAAGCCTCACTCTGTACCCGCTCTTTAATTCAAAATGCTAACAGCCATCCAAACTACTGGCAGTTTCAGCATGCTTTAATTAAGATACATTGAAAATTAGGAAGACACATTTCCCAAGACAAATGTGACATAATAACATCCCAGTCATAAAAACTGAAATGGAATGAAATTAAAATGAATTGTAGAGTACAGCATATTATAATTTCTTCTAAAGGATAAATTTAAGGAAAATCATATTCGTATCCTAATTACATAGGTTGGATTTCTGCCGAAGTTACGTCAAAATTTAACATGATGTTTTAATTGCATATTTCAGTAAAAATATAAAGAAATAAGATGAGTTTAATTTGATTTTATGTATTATGAGTAAATGAGAAAACAACAGAATATACAGAAATAATAATTACTAAGGTTCTGTGATAAGGTGAAAAGCCTTATTAATGATTTATGATATGTTCTACCCTACCTGAGAAGAAAACGATTTATTCTCTAATTGTGTAAATCATCAAATAATACTTCCTTTATTATCAAAATAATGGATTTAGTAAGCCAGGAAGAGAGACTAAAACCTCATTTTTTCTCATAATTGGAAGCTAAAACAACTCAAACACAAACAATTCTATTGACCTTTAGTCCTGTACTTTGCTAGCCACTTTTCAAGTCTCATATCTTAAATAGATTTTAAACCTCCCTCTTCTGATGCACTACTGCACAAATAATTATTAATCAGCCTGATTCAAGATTTATGAAAAAAATTACAAATAAGAGTAAGACTAATAGCCCGAGAAGCACAGAAAAAGCCTTTTACTTAACCAATTCACAGAGAGACAGGAAGGGGTTAGAACTTATGTGTCTACAATAGTCAAGAGGAAGCTGACAGTTTAGCAGCCAGCATAAGCAAGGAAAACAATTGATTTGGGTGTGTTTTCACTAAAACAAGAAGGTGCAAAAAGATTAAGTAGCAAGAACATTGGTCAGAGACAACAAAGAATATAAGTAAGGAGGCCAGAGTCATAGACATTCGAATGGGGCAGGAGAGTTATCAAAGACCATGCATCGAAGAAAATGATTGAGCAAAGAATGACTTCTAATTTCGGTCATTCTAATGGCAACTGGCACCAGGAAAATAAGGCCTTTCAAGAAGCAAATCCCTTGTTATACTAAGAAAAGAGAGGTTCCTGTACTCGGCCTTTGATTTTAACAACTAGAGCATCACTTGGAACTCCTAGATTTCATTATCTGGGAAGGCTTAGGCTAGCAGCCTAGTCAAAGAATGTAAGATTAATTGATCACTGTTCAGTGGTAAAAGAGCTAAAAAGATAGAGGAATTGAAGCGAGTAGCAAACAATAAATTATCAAGTACCCTCGTGATGTCAGAATGTAGATTACTTAAAATCAAAATTTAAATGCAAAATCTGAACATCTGTATGGCTTAAGTAGTCATTGATTTTTATTGTCCTCAAAATACTTCATTGCCATGATATGATAATTAAAGGCTTGTTAGGAAAATTAGTTTTATAATGAGAAAGCAAGAAGTTATTAGATAACATGATAAAATTACAATGGGTGAAATGTTATATTAAAATCTGATGTTGGAAAGCTGTTTAATTAATGAGTTCAAGATCAATATTGTAACAAGTGTATCCAGGTACATTTTCCATTTCCAATTAAATAATTGCTA
The DNA here is from genome assembly GCF_014885135.2 of Alexandromys fortis. NCBI lineage: Eukaryota > Metazoa > Chordata > Mammalia > Rodentia > Cricetidae > Alexandromys > Alexandromys fortis. The sequence continues at coordinate 583,154 of NW_026067890.1, forward strand.
ATCTTTGAGTCATAGTTGCACTAAAAATGTACTAATGATTATAAAATAACATTGATCTTTTATAAAAAATTACAAAATTCATTTAAACTAATTACAATTGATACTAAAAATTGTCTATCCTAATTTCAACAGCTTTTGTGAGAATTCCTTTGCTATATCTTAGTTACAATTATAGATTTTATAGATTTCTCTTATCCCTTTATGTGCTCTCATAATTTTATTTTCAAGGCACTTTCAATACTTATATTATTTTTTTGAGACATGGTATATCTGTGAAACAGTCCTGGCTGTCCTGGAACTCACTCTGTAGACCAGGCTGACCTAGAACTCACACAGTTCTGCCTGCCTCTGCCTTCCATGTCCTGGGACTGAAGGCATGTGCCACCACCATATGGCTAATATTTTTATTTTTAATTCATGTAATTTTTAAATATATCATTGCATCCTCTGAAAGCTTGTTACAGATGTCTGCAGCTTATTATTCATAGTGTCTGAGAACTAACACTTCATTTTTCACAATTGTATAAGTTAGTTTTAGACACACGTTTTTGAGGAGACTCATACAGATATAACATATAGACATTTTTCTACTCAAATTGTCTTAACTGTTGATTACTGAAATAAATATTAAAATTTACACAGGAAGAAATCACATTATGATCACAAGTTACATGTTTTTCTTAGAATCCAACAAGTAGTTAAATATTTTCTTTTGTATTATTTATCCTCAAATTGTCTTCACACCTCAAAGAAATGATTCTTTTATTATTGATTAATAAAGTTTTAAGCTAACCAAGTATATTTCAGCCAGTTTGTGTGTGTATGTGTGTTTTTGTGTGTTTATGTGTGTGTGTGTGAGAGAGTTTGTGTGTATGTGTGTATATATGTATGTGTGTATGTCTTTGTGTGTATGTATGTGTGTGTGAGTTTGTGTGTATGTGTGTATGTGTATATGTATGTGTGTGTCTTTGTGTATGTATGTGTGTATGTGTGTGAGTTTGTGTGTATGTGTGTGTATGTGGATATGTATGTGTATGTGTCTTTGTGTGTATTTATGTGTGTGTGTGTGTGTAAATTCATGTGTGTGTGAGTGAGTGTGTATTGGCAGGAAGTTTTTGCAGTTTCAGTGTAGCATCCTATTTCTACTCCACAAAACTTTACTCAAGAGTTTTGGCTAACCACCTATTTTTTTTTTTTTGCACACAATAGTCATTTAATTTCCTTTCACAACTCTCTTCTTTTAAGGTGCACACTGAAATCTGTAATTATTCTGTAAACCTAGCGACTCAGACTCAACCTGGAGTGTTGCCACGCACCGCGCCCCCGTGTCTGTGCTCTGTGCACTGGCACCCAGTTACCGAGCTTCGGGCAAGGGGGCTGGAGGTTAAAATACACAGACACACAGAGAGACAGTGACACGGGTCATCCTTGAATTCCTCAAGAATGCCCCCTTTATTGTGTTCAGGGGCAGATTATATAGAGATAGCCACGCCCCAGCCAAACCCACCAGAAACCACTCTCCTGCCATCAGGAACTCCTGGAGGAAGGTCTGGTGCTCAGAGCAGCTGTAGGCACTCAGAGCAGGGAATTACAAGAAATTCAGGATCTGGGGTCTCACTGCTCCCAACAGAGTGTAGTGACATAATTGCTTCCTTTGATCATCAGTTTGTTTTTCCACAGACAGAATTCATGGGTCTATAGTGCATGAAACGTCCTAGTTCACTTGTTCCAATCTCAGGACATCTCACATCTCCGTGCCATTGCTCTATGAAAATCATCTCCATTTTGAACTGCAAGTAAACTTCCCAGTGAGGAGTGATATTTCCCCATGACAAAATCAAACTATACTAGATATACTGCCATTCATGTAGCAATCACAGTGTGCCAAATATAGTAAGAACAGGACAGCAGCTAGCAGGAGAAGCTACAGCAGAAGCAAGGCACATTCTAGAGAGAATCCCTGCCCCTCAGGGTGTACCGATCATAGCTGTGGGGGCAGTACTCCAAAATATCCATTGCTGATTGTAGCTACTACAACATGGCCACCACCAATCTTTTCTAGTTCCATCCATTTTTATGCGAGTTTCATGATGTCATATTTTTAAAAAGTTTAAGTTATACTTCATTGTGTACATGTATCACTTTTTACCTTTTCTTCTGTAGAGGGGGATCTAGGTTGTTTCCAATTTCTGGCTATTATGAATAGAACAGCTATGAATGGAGTTGAATAAATCTGTGTGGTAGATTGAAGCATTCTTTGGGTGTATGCACAATATATCCAGCTACCCAACTCTTGCGTATACACCCAAAGATTATCTCCAAAATGCGCCTTGCTTCTGCTGTAGCTTCTCCTGCTTGCTGCTGTCCTGTTCTTACTATATTTGGCACACGGTGATTGCTTCACGAATGCCAGTATATCTAGTATAGTTTGATTTTTGTCATGGGAAAATACCACTCCTCACTTGTCAGGAAGCCCTCTAATTCAACATGAGTTAAGCTCATATGAACTCAAGTAGACTGAGGCAGCATGCACAGGGCCTACAAACAGATGACAGCTTGGCTATTTGTAAAGGAAATCCTGGAGAAGAGTGTCTTATTAAAAATAAAAATTACAGTAATCTGTTCATGAATACTTTTCTATCATTTATTGAATAATAAGCAAAGCAATTTTAGAGGAGTCCTCTAATAAGCTGGAAAGCAAAACAAAAAAAAGTACACGGTGGATAAAACCTGCATAATTTCAAAGTTCTACAAACCTGGAAGACAGTTTATTTGAGCAAGTTAGAAGACTTTCTTTCATTACAGGATGGCACTTTAGAGACACAAGCAATGATACTATAGTAGGCTAAACCTAATCAAAATAAGGATTTTATTAGACTTGCCCTTATGTTGTTAGAGAAGAAATGTTGAATTAAATGAAGGTAAAGTAATATAAACAAGCCATGTTCTCTGCAGAAGAAAGAAAATAACCTTGCAAAAATATAGATAGAAAATTTTCCACACTTAAAATCACCAGTCACAAATGCACTCAGAAATACATGTAAAACACCACAATTAAATTATGAGAATCCAGAAACAAAGAAAGAAAGAAAAAAGTCATAATAAAGGTCATTCACCCGATGTAACAGTTCCTTAATCAAATTAATGGCTAATTTTTTATTTTAAAACATCATATTAGATATGTCACTATGTAAATCTGGCATGAATTACATTCAGAGTGAAAAACGACTGTCAATCATATTTTTTTTTTTGCTTTTATTCTTCCCCCCTTTTCTGGGCTGTGTGTGTGTGTGTGTGTGTGTGTGTGTGAAGGTAGGTATGTTGTTGTATTTTCACACATGTGTGAGAGAGGTCATGTGTACTTCTCTATGATCTTATAGTTTATCAATTTTAACAGGGTCTCTTGATTAACCTGGAGCTCCTGATCTTTTGGAAAAGTTGGTAGCTATCAAGCCCAAATATTCTCACCACCAAACCTTTCTCTTCTTGTTCTACAGACATTCTGGATCACGCCTGATTTTACGAAGGTACTAAGTTCAGAACTCTAGTCTTTATGGTTGAGTATAAAGCACTTTTAACTGCTGAACTGTTTCTCCAGTTCCAGATTTTTTTGTACTGTTGAATATGCAGGCCAGGCTGTAATTTTACCACTAACAACATGCTCATCAAAATAGTATTTTTAGCATGTTTTCTGTGGTTGAACTGCAAAAACATAGTTTCAAATTCTAATCCTGTTGAACTAAGAATGCTTTATTTTTTCCTCTTCTGAAGATTACATTTGTTGGGTGTAGAATTACTCGTTGGTAAACAGTTTTAAGCTATTTGACTGCTTTTGAGATATCTTTTTTCAATTTATTTATTTATTTATTTATTTATTTATTTATTTATTT
>NW_026067890.1:587121-661716 GCF_014885135.2 Alexandromys fortis
CCCTCGTCAGCCCAAAGAGCAATCAGGGTTCCCTGCCCTGTGGGAAGTCCAAGGACCACCCACCTCCATCCAGGTCTAGTAAGGTGAGCATCCAAACTGCCTAGGCTCCCACAAAACCAATAGGTGCAGTAGGATCAAAAACCTATTGCCATTGTTCTTGAGGTCTCAGTAGTCCTCATTGTCCGCTATATCTTATTTTTTTATAACTATATACTTAGAGGTTGGAATGATGGCTCCGTGGTTTCACAGGATCTAAGTTCAGTTTTTGCTACCTGTAATTCTAAATTTAGGGGAGCAGACATCTTATTCTGGCCTCCATAGATACCCACATGCACATTTGAATACATATACATAAGGAAAAACAATCCTACAGAATACATAAATAAATAAACAAATATTTATTTTGGGTTTCTGATGTACTTTATAGTTCTCATTCCCAGAATGCAATATCTCCACTAATTTGAATGCAGACTGGGCTAGAAGGGCAGAAAAAAGTTTTCTTGCAACACACAGTGTGCATATTTTTTGATATTTTTAGTCTCCTCATAATCTTGGCATATAAGCCAGTTCTCTTGTTAAAAGAAAGGACTTTTTTTCATAATAATTATATGTTTAATTGAAACTCAAAAGTTCTCCACAAGTACCTATTATGATAATACAGTCTTCAGCTTCAGATATTTTTTTGGAAACTTCTGGAACATTTTTTTAGGTGGAAAGTTTACCTGTGGGGGTAGATCTTTGATGAATATTGCCCCTGTTATAGTTCAGTTTCCTCTGTTCCTGCTTCATCATGGTTTTAGTAAGCTCCATCACATGTTCGTGCTGCCATGAGCCCCTCCCTGCCTTCCCATCTGCTATGAAGCAGAGTGCTCTGAAACCATGTGCCTTAGATTGCATTTGTAGTATTTTGCTCAGAGTTAAGCAAGTGACTCTAATACTGATTCTAATTCTTCAGTTAATAAATGCCCTGGAAGCTCCAGCTAATTTCACCTGTTCAAACGTGTTTTTGTTCTTCAAATGAAATATCCTGACACTTCATTCCACAGCCATTAACCTGTAGGTCATCTGACTGAGTTTTGTACTACTCATTATAAATATCTCAATTTTGTCAGTATTGCTTGCCATGGCTAGAAATATTATTTTTAAAATATGGCATTAAGTCCATGTTAATAGCCCAAGATTCTTACTCTGTTCTGATTTTAAAATTTTATGTGCTCTTTGCTCTTAGAGAGCTACTCATGTATGCTTTTCTCTATTGCTTTGCTTATAGGAAGTATAGAACATTTAAAGGAACTACTCAGTTTTGCACTTTCTCTTCTTATGAAACTATTTTCCCCTCAGACCAGTTTTAATTTGATATGAGATGGAAATGGCTCACATAGTTACATGCATTCTTTTATTTGTTCTACTTAGATGTGATAATTACAACAGCCCATCTCTAGTGCTTCTGTTAATAGTGTTTCATTTTGTTCATTTACATCATCTTAGGAATCACAAAAGGCAGCTTTCTCTATTCTCAGCCCACATCCAATGAAGACACAAAAGAACTGTCTAAAATGAAAATTGAAAAACTTTTTAAAGCCAAGACACAGAGGCTTACTTGGTGCCTGTAACTTTTTTTGCAGCAGGGTTTACAGAATTCTAAATTAGTCCATCTTTGTGAGGCATGCATAGCATGTATAAAATTTTAAAATATAAAAATAAAAGTACTTTTGAACTTGACACTATATTTGTCTTTATTATAGTGACCATCTACAATTATTATTCTCTGTATTTAAATCTTCTAGAGTAAAATCATGTTTAAAGCACAAAGAATAAGAACATATTTTCAAGTATGATATTCACATTCTTAGACTCTGGAGAAAGTGTAGTAAATAAGGAAAATAAAATTTTCCCATTGGTACTGGAGTTTAAAAGTAAACAATATTTCAAGTATAGGAAGTCTGATATAAAATTCCAGTCAATCGACTTTCTGATAATTCAGTTGTGATTCATATTTACTATAGAGCAATGCTGCTTATTTATTATGACATTGGGCCATTTACATATCACTATCATAAGTTGTTAATGTATTGATTACACCCTTGGAGATCAAAATGTGTTTATTCTATCATTTTAAGAAATTCTTGTAAAATGGTTGAGCATCCTTTGGGTATATGCCCAAGAGTGGTACTGCTTTATCTTGTGTAGGTTGGCTCCCAATTTTCTGAGAAAACACCGTATTGATTTCTACAGTGGTTGAACAAGTTTGCATACCCACAAGAAATGGAAGAGTGTTGCCATTACTCCACATCCTCTCCAGAATAAGCTATCATTGATGTTTTTGATCTTAGCCATATGACAGGTGTAAGATCGTATCTCAGAGTCATTTTGGTTTGCATTTTCCTGATAGCTAAGGATGTTGAACACTTCCTTAAGTGTCTTTCGGCCATTTGAGGGTCTTCTGTTGAGAATCCTCTGTAGAGATCTGTACTCATTTTTAATTAATTTATTTGATATTTTGGTGTCTAATTTCTTGAGTTTTTTAATGTATTTTGGAGATCAGTCCTCTGTCTGATGTGGGGTTAGTGAAGATCTTTTCCCATTCAGTAACCTGCTTTTTTGTTTTTTGTTTTTGTTTTACAGAAGCTTCTCAATTTCAGGAAGTCCCATTTATTTATTGTTGCTCTCAGTGTCTGTGTTACTGGGGTTATATTTAGTATGTTGTCTCCTGTGCCCATGCATTGAAGACTACTTTTCACTTTCTCTTCTCTCAGGTTCAGTGTGGTCAGATTTATATTGAGGTATATTAAATAGATTCATTTAGACTTGAGTTTTGTGCATGGGAATAGACACAGATCTATTTGCACTCTTCTACTTGCTGAAAACCAATTTATGTCAGCACCATTTGTTGAAGATGCTTTGTTTTGTCCATCGTAAAATTTTAACTTATTTGTCAAAAATCAGGCATTCATAGGTGTATGAATTAATATCTATGGCTTCAGTTTTATTCCATTGGTCAACCTGTCTGTTTCTATGCCATTACCAAGCTGTTGTCTTTACTGTAGCTCTATAATAGAGCTTGATGTCAGAAATGGTGATGCCTCTGGAAGTTCCTTTATTGTACAGGATTGTTTTGGCTATCCTGGATTTTTTTTTCATATGAAGTTGAGTATTCTTCTTTCAAGTTCTATGAAGAATTTTGTTGGGATTTTGATGGGGATTGCACTGAACTGAATTGATTAAATCTGTAGATTGCTTTTGGTATGGTTGCCATTTTTATTATGTTGATCCTACCTATCCGAGAACATGGGAGATCTTTGCATTTTCTGATATATTTTTCAACTTTTATACCACAAGACATTTGTTCATAGCAGCATTATGTGTAATTGCCAGAATCTGGAAATAACCTAGATTTCCAACAACTGAAGAATGGATAAAGAAAATGTGGTACATTTGAACAGTGGAGAACTACTCAGTGATAAAAAGCAATGACATCTTGCAATTTGCATTCAAATGATGGAACTAGAAAAAAAATCATTCTGAATGAGAAAACCCAGATCCAGAAAGATGAGCATAGTATATACCCACTCATAGGTGAATACTAGCTGCAAAGCAAAGAATAAGAAGACTATAGTCCATGACCCCAGTTAAAACTAAGTATTAAGGAGAATCCTAAGAAAAACATAGTTAGAAACCCCTGGGAAGAGGAAATAGACAAGACCTCCTGGGGGGAAAAATGGGAGCATGCGGTGGGAAGGAAGGGAAGAAGGAAGGAGAGGAAAATGAGAGAAGAAGAGGTGGTATAGAACTTGGAGGAATGGGATAATCAAGATAGGGGAAGGGCAGAGACAGAAAACAAGAAGAGAGATATCTTAATTGAAGGAGCCATTATGGGACTAGAAACTTGGCACTAGAGAAATTTCCTGAAATCCACAAGGATGATCTCAGCTAAAACCCCAAGCAATACTGAAGAGAGTATAAAAACTGGCCTTGCCCTATAGTCAGATTAATGATTATCTTAAACTTCACCATAGGGCCTACATCCAGCAATTGATGGAAGCATATGCGGAGATCCACAGTGGAAAACCGGGCTGAGCTTCCAAAGTCCAGTCAAAGAGTGGGAGGAGTGAGAATATGAGCAAAGAGGTCAAGACCATGAAGGGGACACCCACTGAAACAGCTTACCTGAGTGAATGGGAGCCTACCAACTCTGGCCTGTCAGAGATGGAACCAGCATAGGGCCAAATAGGCCCCCTGAATGTGGGTGGCAACTGAAAGACTGGGGCAGACAGTGGGACCATTGGCAGTGAGACCAGGATTTATCTCTATTGCTTGTTCTGACTTTTTGGAACTCATTCTGAAAGGATACCTTGCTCAGCCTAGATATAGTTGGAAAGGCCTTGGTTCTGCCTCAAAAAAATGTGCCAGACTTTGTTTAGTTCCCATGGGAAGCCTTACCCTCTCTGAGGAGTGGATGGGTGGGATGGGGTGATGTGATAAAGGGGGGAATGTGGAGGGAGCAGAAGGAGGAGAGGGAGTGGGAACTGGATTTGGCATGTAAAATGAGAAAAAAGAAGAAATTCTTAAGGGACGTTATTCAGTCAGCAGTAACACTGCACTTAGTGAGATCTAGCAACAACTGTGGGAATAGAAGAGAGGGCAGTTGATAGTCTTGACTAGAGGCATTCCATTTTATTTATGGCATGAGTTAAAGCTTACTTGTACATAAATTAAATAAAGGAAAAATATTATGTGAGTTTGTTCATGATATGCAGAGCTAAAGTTGAACTCATCTGTATGTAGTTTGTTCTCCTATACATGGTTGGGTTCAACATGGTCTTCAGATACTAATTTTCACCAATAAATAGAAAAGTATCTAGAATGTGTCTGAAAAGACATTTTCCCAACTGTAACCAGCACAGCATAATTGGAGAGTAGGATGCGTGCAAGACAGTAACAGGAGATGTGATTGAAAAGCTCCCCAAAAGATTTTCCTCATTAAAAAATACCATTTACATGTGTGTTCCTCTCACACATTTAAATGAGAAAAAATGGTACTGAACTTTCCTTGCTCAGAGCATTCAACAACATAAGTTCCTCTTAACCCTGGATAGTTATGAAGCCTCCCTAACAAATCTTCAATATAAGCTTCATATTTTCGGAAATCATTTCTAAGCTTGAATCCATTTAAAAACTGTGTGTGTGTGTGTGTGTGCTCACACACGCATGTGGTCATGCATTTATATGTCACCAAGGAAAAAAAATACAGCCAATGCAAATAAATCTGATCAAATGTTACCCTTGAGGAAATATATTGGATATCATGTAGAATTCTTAGTATATTTGCACAATTTCTGAAAATTTATGTCAGAGAAAGGTTAAAAGGAGAAAAGAGAGACCTCAAGTTTCCCAAGAAATTACACAGGAAACTAAACAGAATAAGTTATTAATTTTTAAAATATGGCAATTTCAAAGTATATGAATGGGAGAACTTTACAGACCCTTTTAGATCCTAGATTTCTCCTCAGTCTGTTCTAAAGGGTACAATGTGAGTGCATGTCTGAATATCAGACTATTCTATTTGCAGAAAACATAATTGCTAGTAGTTGTTTTTTAATTCCATGGTGTATTCTCTCAATAGGCAGGATGCTGTACTCTGATACACTATGGAATAGCGTAGGAAGTTCTGGTTTAAATGAAAATGGAAAATAATTCCCTAAACCTTCCTTTCAGAGAACACATAGAATTCATTTTCCGAGTCGTGGCTTTAAGACAAGCTTTATTACCTTACTTGATTCCCAGACAGTGTGGGACACATAGCAAATGAGTCGGCACTAGCTATTGCTGTGTCTCCCTGTTGCCTGTGTATTCACTGATAAGTTATGCAGAAATTTCTAGAGACTGTCCCTTGCATATGCTTCTGTTTGAATACCTTTCATGTAGAATGATTTTTACATCTCTGCCCTCTAGAAACATGACATCTTACTGTTTCTTCCTTTGTTTTTATGCACAGTTAAGTCAGTCTACAGGGGAAAATTTGTGAGCCTGCTGATCATAGAAAACCTCATAAAACAAAAATGTGCCTGAGTACTGCCACTCTCCTAAGTATCCCAATCATGCCACAATGGTGTTTCACCATCAAATAGACAATGCTGGCAAAGTGCAAAGCATTTGTTCCTTCTTTTACCTGTTTATCCAACAAATATTAATTAGCTGTATCCTATGTGTCAGAGATTATGTATATCAATGATTTGATAGGGAACCAAATAAATGGTAATTTTTAAATATTGATCCCTTAGATTTGAATACATGAAATTCTAAAATAAACAATTAAATATAATACACAGTATAAAATGATTACAAGTGACCTATATTTAAACAAATAAAGCAGCGAAGTAGAGGATAGGTAAATGTCAAAGCTGCTATTTTAAATAGTGTGGATATAGAAAGGCTTATTAATAAAGTAGCAGTTTATTGCCAGGGAAGTTCATGTAAGCATTTGGAGACAGCGTCCCAGGAGAAAGGCCTCTTCTACCTAGAGATTTTCCAGAAGTCCGTGATTGGTGAAGGCAATACAGGGAAGTGGATGAGAAAAGGCAATAAAGTTATAGAGGTCTAAGAGGTGTATAGAGAAAACATGAGCTCAGGAACCTACATTAAAATTCAAAGGAAACCGGGAACACTTTAAAAGGTTTGGATGTAGGAGTTTTCCTAGGCACACTGTTAAATTAAACAGATACTGTGGTGTCCTACCTGAAAGGCGTGCATCATACAAGAGCCAGGCAGAGACGTATTATTTAAGCCAAATGCCTGGCAGTCATTGCAGCCAATGTTAGTACACCAACTCTCTCCTTGTTTTCCCATTTAGAGAATTAGCGAATGAGACCTGACGATCTCCTAAGTTGTTAAGGCTTTAAAACCTGTTAGTGCTTGGGTGCTCCAAAATGGAGCAACAACCAATTAGTGTCAAAAATCAATGTGAGAAGAGACGTGGAATAGCACCATGTGTACCAAGAAGCCTCCTCCTCCCAATTTAAACGTGTGTTTGCGGAGCAGCTGTGGAACTTAGGGTGTATCCGCTCCAGTCATAACAGCAGACAGATGGCAAGAGCAAATTAGGACAATTTGAAGAGGATTTGTAAACAAAGAGACTAATTACTGAAGCACAGGCAGAGTGTAGAGGTCCCTCAAGGGAGTGTAGGAATCTGGGCGAGCTGCCACAGGCCAGTTACCACCTGTAAATCGGGGAGGGGGGCATGGATGGAAGCATCCACTGGTGTCAGGAATGAAAGAGCCCGTAAAGCCCGGAAAGAGAGAATGAGCTACCAAAGAGAAAGGAAAAGTATTAAACATCCCGACCTCATTCCCCTCTCTTGTTTTTATTACTATCTCTGATTGCTCGTATCTGCATGGAGATCTGAAGCAGATATTGATATTATCTGCGTTGTGTGGAGAGTCAGTCTGTAAAGGAAAGGACCATCAGTAAGATTCACAGTAAATTACAAGTAGGAATAATCCTATGAGAAAAATTCCTGGATCTTGAGTGTCAGTGTCTATAACTATTTATGAAGATAGACAGAAAACAGTTCGTTAGGACACAAGCTGGAATTCATGGTCGCATTTTAATTAAAAGCCCATTACTCGAGATATGATACAATATGTGGACAAAATATTTCAAGACTATAACTCAATTCTGAGCACTTCTCACAGCATCCAAATGGCTTTGCATATTTCTGATACTTCAAAGCTGATTATTCAAGGTCACCCTTAAGAGTATAAGCAACCTAGGAGTACTCTACTATTGTGATTCTCCTTCCTCCAGTTTTCTGAAGCCCACAGGGCTGTTTACTCTGCCTTAGTCATAGTTCATACTTGTTCATCTCTAAAATGTCACATCTGCTTCCAATGCAAGACTTTTGGATTGCCTGCCTGCTTGAAACATTAGAGCTTTGTTACTTTTATTAACTGAACCTAGAGTGTTTAAATGTCACAATAGTAATTAATGAAAGAGAGAATATCGACTTGAGAGACAGGGGACACTGGGAGGACCTCAAACGAGTGTAACTAGGAAAAGATGGAGGCGGGGAGCAGAAGAGGAAAGCAATGTAATTCTTTTTCATTAAAAACATAAAAATGAAGGAATAAAATTGGGTGATAAGAGAAGGGGATGGATATGAGAGAAGCTTTGGGAGAGGATATAGAGTATAAAAGTATAAGACCTCAAAGAATTATTTAACATTTTCTGCAAAACAAACTGCAACACAGTCTCTTGCTTCTGCTCATTTGTCAATTACTGATGCATTTCCTGTCCATCTGATAGTGAAATTTCTCATTTACTTTCATACAAATAAAAATTTTTCTTCATTCTTCTCTTTATGTTATCCTGCATAGTATATCTCTGTTAGTACATCATACATTTTATTTAATTATTTGGAGACTATTTTATAAAAATTGTATTTACCTTACTAGTGGAGCCAATTTTTTTTTTTTTTTTTGTATTTTGCTTACAGTTTTGGCCCCCCTGGATAAGATCAACCCTAGACTTATAAGCTATACATTCAGCCAAATTTGTAGAATAAAGACTTGACTCTTGGAGTAGCAAACAGAAAGTTAGACATGACTAGACATTCATTTCACAACTAATAAAATTCTGGTAAAAAAAATAGGAGTGAACAGAGAGGAGGCTAACAATAAAAATGATTTCCTACCTTGTAAAAAGTAATATCAGAATAAAGATCACCGAAAATTAAATGAAAACAAGTTAGCAAGGAAGGGAGATGCTTCCCTCCTGTAAATAAGAGGGTTATTGTGACTTAAAACTGAGACAATTAGGTAAAAAAAGAAAAATAAGAAAATGGATGTTTTGAATGTCAGCAGTTTAATGAAGGTGACAACTCAAATAAAGGTAATAACGGAAGAAAATATTTGTAGTGTTAATCAGCTAAGAAATTATGAATGTTTCCTAACCAAATTTCCTACATATGTATGATTAATATCAATGAAATATTAACATTAGCACATTAATATTAATAAATTAAATTTGATATATTTTTTAAAAATTAAGCATGGAAAGTGTAATAAAATACTAACTTGAATTATGTGTTCTACTGGATAACATCACATTAACAGTTCAATTACTGTTTTCTAGTTAATTATTTCATGAGGAAATACTTCAATTTAGAGGGTATTAAAAAGTAACTGAATAACTCGCATTAATATATTCCTGCACTGCTTATGTATTTCTGTTCTGATTTTTATAAAATATATATTTTGAGACTTTGGCCTATTCCTATAGATTAATTGTATTGGTAAAATAATTTATTCATAATATTTTTTATCTTGCTAACATCCTCAGGTATGTATCTATATCATTTCACACATGATATTAGCAACTTAGGTGCTCACTATTTTTTCTTTGATAGAATGTGTGCTTGTTTGTGTTAATGCATACTGAACAGTTCTGCACATTATTTTCTTATTATATGTTTCTCTTCTTGTTTACTCGTAAGCATGCATGAAATATATCTGGATCATACCTACAGTCCTGCCACCTCTAACCCTGATGTCTCACATGCCTCTTCAACACATGTTACTCCAATTTCATGTCTTTCTTCTTTTATTACCCACTTAAGACAATTATTTGTGACACGTGGGTGTGGAGTTCTTCACTATTGAATCATGGGCAGGTCTTTTTGCAGTGCGCAGTGACTATTGCTGAGACTCATAACTGTTCAAAATATTGGCAATGACCGAATATTCATATCTATAATGTACTTCTATGGCAATCTTGCACCCAAGGATCAAGAAATACGGTGGAAGAAGAGCTAGAATGCAAGAACAGGTATTTATCCAATTTGGTGAACGTTCCACAGAAGCTTGAGAGTTGTTTGTATTCTTCTCTGGTGTGATGAAGCAATTAAAGGATGTCAATGATATCTATGATATCTAATATATTGATGCTGATATTCAGCAGAAACATCTTATTAGCAGACTTTTGCCTGAAAACAAAATCTACCCATTTCTTAAAGAGACATGTTAAGATCTTCTAATGTAATAATGGATTTCTCTGTTTCTATTTAAAGTCCTAATAATTCTTCTTTATTTTTTTATTTTACATACCAGTCCTAGTTCCTCCTCACTCCCCTTCCTCCACTCCCTACCTTTCCCCATCCCATAACTCATCCATTCCTCAGAGGATGTAAGGCCACCCTTGAGGAGTCAACAAAGTCTGGCATACCAAGTTGAAGAATGACGAAGGCCCTCCCCCATGTATCAAGATGTAGAAGTCCTAATAACTCTTACTTCATATGTCTTGGTGCTCTATAAGTGAGGAAATACTCATTTCAAATGATTTAGAGAATACAGCTCTTAATATTATTCAAGAGCCTTCTTTTTTCCTAATGCTTTGCTTGGCATTCTATACTCTGATACACACACACTGTTAATATTAACTAATATTAGCATGGTAAAATGTTCAAGAATCCTTTTACTTTCAACTTTTATGTGTTGTACATTTAAATACACTTTTGTATACATGTGTATTTAGGTTATGCTTGTTGATTCATTCTGATAACCTATGCCATTTATGGACATGCAAGATCATCATTACTACTTGGATTAGTTTCACTGATAAAATTGGAATAATTTCTGCAACATGTACTTCCATTTGCTCTTGGTTATCTCACCATCTATTTCTATTTATTTTATTTTCTGATATTATACTCTTGATATTTCGACTGAACATTTTATGAATCTCTGTTTTATCTCCCTTGAAAGTATCTAAACTTTGTTTATTTTTTACTTATTATAATTAATGTTTGTCTTAAAGTTTTTGTGTTGGGCTCTACTCAGTTGCTTGTGCTACATGCATTTTACAAGGCGTGAATTAGATATACTTGCAGTCAACATATCTACAAGGTCATTTTAAATAACATTATGTCATTTCTCAGATATTTCCATTGCAGAAGCAAAAAAACACTAATTTTTAAGCCACCAATGGCAAACTATTGCCTTGTTCCTCGGTTGATGGAAAACCTTGTTAAGGAGAACTCAGTTTTCTATTATAAGGAAAATGAGAAGCCTGGCTCACATGTTTGGCTATTTTATTCAACCTGTGTTTATTGATATTTCATAAACCTTGGAGGTTTTTCATTATACAAGAACATGGTATTATTAAGGGGTGGGAGAGAATCATTATACCCTTTCAATGCCATTTAAGACATATCTTAAAATTAGTGGATGATATTGAATATAAATTGAAATTCAACTGTGTATGTGTGGAATGATGTCAGTAGACTACTGGCCTATAATTCAAATTCTTCCTAATATTGTTTTGTAAAGATTTATTGGAATAGAGCCAAACTCATTCATTGTAAATCTCTAAGGCAGTGTACAGGCTATAATTGCTGAATTGAGTCAGTGTGACAGAAAAATTATAGTTCAGAGAAATCATCCAATGTCTAACACTATAGAGAGAAAGGTTTGCTGAACTC
Organism: Alexandromys fortis; assembly: GCF_014885135.2. NCBI lineage: Eukaryota > Metazoa > Chordata > Mammalia > Rodentia > Cricetidae > Alexandromys > Alexandromys fortis. Next base: position 598,596 of record NW_026067890.1, read on the forward strand.
TACTGTTTAATAATTGTGACATAAATAATATTTGTGTATGTAAGGCATGTGTGTTTTTATGTGTGTGTGAGTGTGTGTTTGTATGAAGTCCAAAGACTACATTAGATTGTAGATGTGAAGATATGAAGACTGTAATTTATGAACTAGATATAAGTTTGCAATATATACTGAAATACGATTATACTTTTTTCTGGAATACTCATGAGTAAGGTCTCCTTCTCATGCTGGTCCTATGGTAGAGATTTACATATTATAAAATAAATGTTGAGTGACCTGACATCTGAGTCTTACAGCAGACTTCTGTTTTGATTAGGAGCAGAGATGAGCTAGGTAAGTTGGTTACATTTTATTATCACAAGCAGTCAGGCAGTTAAGCCTCATGTTTTAGTTTGTGTAGTTACAGAATTTTTAAAAATATACTACATCAATCTCAATTTATCATATTGACACATTTTTGTTTTCATATTGAAGAAAGCATGTTCTGTATGCGAGTAGATACTTCTGGGTATCATTTTTAAAAGTCTATATAACATCTATAAGGTAGTCATAGCAGGCCAATAAAAGTAATTTAAAGTATATTTTGTTTCTATATGTATATAATTAACCCAACTATTGCAAACATTGTAATATGGTTTCACATCATGGACCATGGATGTAAGTGATCTTATTATACATTATTATTATTATCATGATCAGTTATTTTGTTATATTGTTACATTATTATAGTTAAGCCAAGCAATCATATTTAATCAAGTTATTTAAAGTTACATAGCCTAATTCCTATTCTTTGAAACTTTGATCATTTCAGGTGATACAAGTATAAGGTTGGTGGAAGAAAGCAGCCTGAGAAAGCTCTCATCCTTAAACAGGGCAAATATCATGCTATTGCCAACACTAGGCTTAAGTGAACAATTTGTGATAATATTTAAAAGGAGTATGGAAGGACAAGACCTGTTAAAGAGGGGAGCATTCTATTGTTCAGAAGACAAATCTATGTGTAACTTAAAGGATAATAGAAGTCAATACTGATCAAAATTTCATTAAAAATATAAATATTTCTAAAATATGATTGTAAGTACACAATGATATAATTGTAGTTGTAAGAATATATTCTCAAAAGNCTTATTGTAAGTAGCAAGAGTTTTCTTAGGTACTGGTAATCCTGTTTCTGACTATCCACATGGTGAACATAAACAACACAGAGAAGATATAATAATGTTCTATTCACAGTTTTTTAAAAAAAACTTTAATATTATATCTTTTAATTACATTATTTCTCTTTCTCAAACATTGTTTAGATCCTCCCTACTTCATGTTTATTCTGTCTTTATTCCAAAAGAAAAGCAAAAAATAAAAAATAAAAATTAATCAAACAAAAAAGCGAGATAAGACAAAAAATACCAAACTAAAGAAAAAACTGAAAAAAGCACATAAAAACATGTGGCCAATGATTGCTCTTCAGATGATATAAATAGTTTTCCTTCTACTAATCAAAGTTTTGATTAAACATTGGAGCATATTTGATATAATATTTGTGTCAAGTTGTATTACTAATATGCATTTCCTTAAAATGTACATAAATATCCGATTACAATTTAATTCCCATATGAAATGTTCTAGTATTTTAGGAGAATACTACATAAACAAGGTATATTGACACAGATAAAAATGAATAAAGGAAACATATAGACCAAGTATCTAGGAAAGAGAAGCAAAGACTGTGTGCAGAATTATAAAACATATACCAGACAATAAAAATGCTCGCAAAGGAGCCAAAATTGTAAATAGATGCTTCATGGGGTAAAAAGTGATCCCCTCTCATAATTTTTACATCTTAACACATTTTTACATATTTCTGACATAAGTTTTACAAGTGTAAAGGTCAATATTGCTGTGGTTACATAATAAGTACTTTTGAAGGAAATAGTTCAAACTTTACTCCACTGGAAGAGTAAAAAAAATATGTATGATAACCTTATATTGCAATTTGCAGTATTTCCATCAAAATTAAGTTTTAATTTAAGCTTCAGTTTTTGAGTTCCAATTGTTGTGTGTGAAATTACATTTAATTGCATTGAGAATACAAGGAAATAGCATTAGTGTTTCTCTTACCATAAAAAGCAATGAGCATTATGAGGCTAAGCCTCATTCTGAATCATCTGTCTATAGCAGACTGTGCAATCTACACATTAAATGATGTCTATCATAGAGAATTTAAGTATTTAAAACATTAGTTGCATGATAGATATAACTTGCACAATGTAGCTGTATGATATTTTTAACATTAAACATATACCTATTTTCTGTTTGGATAGGCTGCTGATTCATCCCAGGCCATTCAGAACTGAAATAACTACACAGAAACTATATTAATTGCAATACTGTTTGGCCAATAGCTTAAGCATATTTCCAGATAACTCTTATATCTTAAGTTGATCTATTTCTATTATTTTATATTTTCCCATGAGGCTTGTGGTCTGTTGACAAGGTTCCAGCTGGCAGTTTGCGTCTTTCCTCTGGTGCCTCCAAGACTTGTCCTTGATTCCCCCTACTCTCCCCTTCTAACTTCCTGGAACTCCTGCCTTGCCCTTTTCTGCTAAGCTGCTGGCAGAAGCAGTTTTATTAATTAACCAATAAAAGCAACACATAGACAGAAGGACTTCCCACAGCATTTCCCCCTTTCTGTTTAAATAACAAGAAAAGTTTAACTTTAACATAGTAAAATTATATTTTATAATGAATTATGACAAAGTAATTCAGAAGTGTATACAAAATGGAAAAATAAAAGAATAGCTGTATAATCCTAGAAAAGAATAAAATGTTTTTATCAGCATTATGAAGATGAGAATTGATCCTAAATTCTAGTGAAAGGTTTGCATTGATATTATTACTGGATCTTGAATATAGATGGAGAGAACTGACTAAAAGTTTCAGGACAGAATTCTTATGTTTACAACTCTAACATTTAGGAAAGTGTCAAGGGAAGTGACACTAAAATGTGATTGGAGGAAGAAAAAAACAAATTCTGATACTACAAAAGTTGTTCTCCATTTTATTTGTTTCTTTCATTTTTTATTTTTCCATTCAATTATTTACACTTCCTTCCCTCCTCCCAATCCCCTCCTACTCCTCCACACCTTTTCCTCCCTCTCCCACCCTTTTTGAGAGACAGCAGGGAACCCTGCCCTGTGGGAAGTCCAAGGCCCTCCCCACTACATCCAGGCCTAGAGAGCTGTGCATCCATATAGATTAGGGTCCCAAAAATCCAGAACATGCTGTAAAAACAAGTCCCAGTGCCTTTATCAATGGCTTCTCAGTCAGCCCCCATTGTCAGCCACAATCAGAAAGTCCGGTTTGATCCCATGCTCATTCAGACCTGGCCCAGCTGGATTTGGTGAGCTCCCATTAGAACAGGCACACTGTCTCAGTTGGTGGACCAACGCCTTGCGGTCCGGACTTCTTTGCTCGTCTTCTCCCTCCTTCTGCCTTTCACCTGGACCTTGGGAGCTCAGTCCGTTCCTCTGACGGGGGTCTCTGTCTCTATCTCCATCCGTCGCCAGACAAAGATTCTATGGTGATATTCGAGATAATCATCAGCGTGATAGTGGGGTAAGGACCGTTCAGGTACCCTCTCCTCTGCTGTCCAAGTTTAAAGAAATTATTTATTCACAGACAAAACTCAATTCTTGGGAGGCTGAAGTGCTTATGTACGAAAAGTAGTTAGTATATTGGTAAAAACTATATAATAAAGTCATACTGGTGAGCCCTGAGCTGTCCTCTCTCATCATGCACCCACACAATAGTGAGCACATCCACTTCTAACCAATCTTCTCTGCGAGAAAGACGAGGTGATTAACCCTCAACATCCTTGAAATACAGCATAAGTTTCCAGTTTCATCTCTGCATTACCTTTCTCATTGTTGATTATATATGTTTAGTGTGACCCTATAGAGTTATATAAATTACTTTGGCCTAATTTTACTTTCAAAAACTCCTATTAATCAGAGCAAACGATAAGGTTTGGGGAGAGGATGAGGTAGGGGAAATGGGGAATGTATATTATAATAGCCCAAAATAGAAGAAATAAAATGAATGAAAGCCAAAAAGGGGGAAAAATGTCCTTTTTTCTTTAGCCGGGCTGTGGTGGTGCATGCCTTTAATTCTAGCACTCACGAGGCAGAAGCAAACGAATCTCTGAGAGTTCAACGCCAGCCTGGTCTACAAGAGCTCGTTCCAGGATAGCAAAAAAATCATGTCTCATATGCAGAAAAGATTATCTGCGTAATGTGGTCCTTCATATTCTTCATCCTTATGTTCAGAAGTCTCGAGATTGTCATTTAATCCTTTAACCTAGCTTCCTTACTAGTTTGGAACAGGCTGTGTATCATCTTGCAGCAGGGTTCGCAAACAATACCCATTTCTGGGATATTTTCTTCATACTGTTGCATGATATTCCTGGTATATCTACTTCTGCTCTGTCATGCAGTCACCTTTTCCACGAGCCTTTTCTGAACCACTCAGTTTTCTTTAGCTGCATGGACCCTGCTGCCTTTTGCTAAGTATTTTGCACATTCATCTTGCTTCTTGCATCTCCCAACTATTTTGTTGCTGGAATTATGCTTCCTTTCTTATTTGCACAGTGAACAACATTTTTAAAAAAAATCTAAAATTTCCCTCTGCCTTTAAGATATATCTTGAATTTTTTGCCATGCCACTATCTCTGCCCATTGTCTCTGCCATCAGGTCACCTTTTTCCAACCATGGCAAACTTTTCTGTCTGTTATTGACTTTATATACTCTCATTGCATCCTAGTTCAGTTCATATCCTCAAAACAGCAGCTAGAATGGCAGAAAACATAATTAACACTAGAGTAATTCCATAAATAAAATTTATCTTCCATAGGCAGAAAACATGAGTTTATTAATATAGCTCACAAAATATTGCCTTTTTGAATCTGAATCTCCTGTCTCCTTTATTTGCCTTCCTTTTACTAGAATGACAAAGTCAAAAAATAAACTATTATTTTGTTTTGAATGTTCTTTTTATGAATTTCTATACACTATGTTTTTTTTTTCTCATAAAACTCCATGGTTTTCTCTTTTCTGTATCTGTTTCTCACTCTCTCTCAAAAACAAAACAAAATGAAAATCAAAACAAATAAACAAAAATGTATAAGACAAAATACATAAAATGAAAGACCACAAAAATAAAAATAGTGCCCATTTGTATCAGACAACTATCTCTGGGCATGGGTCTCCTCTGGGTTGTGGATAATATACCCAGTGATGTTCCAATGGAGAAAACTGATTTTTCTCTTTGCCAGTGCAGATAAATTTTAAATAGCTTCTTGGCTATGGGTGAGACTTTGTTTCTACTCCCCCTTTTCAGTGCTGTGATTTTGTCTTCTTTAAATCTGTGTAGGTCTTTGGCAGTTTGTCACAGCCTCTGTAAGTTCATATCTGTATCAGTCCAGTTATGCCTGGTAGATGCTATTACCTTGAAGCCACCTATTCCCTCAGGCTCTTGTAATCTTTCTTCCTCTTCTTTTGCACAGATCCCCATGCTTTGAGAGGAGAGGTTTTATAAAGACATCCCTGTTGTAGGAGGCTGCTTATTTGGTCCTGGCTTCCCGGACTCGAAATAACCACTCAGAAACTCTGTTATTAAATCACTGCTTGGCCAATGACTTAAGCATATTTCTAGCTAACTCTTACATATATAATTAACCCATATCCATTATTTTATATTTTACTATGAGGATCGTGGCCTACTGGCAAATTTCAAGCTGGTAGCTCACATCTTTCTCCTCTGGTGGCTCCATGGCTTCTTGCAACTCCACCTTTTTTCGCCCAGCATTCAGTTTAGGTTCCCCTACCTAGCTCTACTCTGCCCTATCACAGGCCAAGCCATCTTTATTCATTAACCAATAAAAGCAAAAAAAAAAAACATATAAGGAAGGACTTCCAACACCGCATCCCATTTAAGACTGAGTGCTCAATAGCTTAACTCTCTGTACACTGTGGTATATTCTTTTTCAAGTACCTATTATACACAAAAGAAAGAGGTAAAGAAATCATCTCCCTTGTCATATACAGTGAAACTCAATACAGTTTAAGCATGATAATAGTCAAATGTTTACAATATACTGTGGATGAGCTGTCTCTGTTGATTTTGACGGTTTATCTCTTTCAGTTAAAAAGGGCAAGGGGAAGGGAGGGGGAATACATCTTTTAGCAATTGAATAAGCATCCAATAAATTATTCTTTAGGAACTCTATAAAATAAATTCTTCTCCATCTCCTGGGTCTAAACTTGTCATACAATAATACGTAGATATAAAATAATATATATTTCTTAAAGATTGTAGCATAGTTTATTAAAAATTTGTGTTCTGTGAACTACAAAGATATTTCAGTTGGAAAAGTACTTGCTGGACAACTATAAAGACCTGAGTTCAAATAACAAGATACCATGTAGATAACAAAACATTGTAGTACATGCCCATAACTTCAGCACTGGGAACTTGGCAAAACCAAATACTACTGTTCAAAAACCAAAACAAACAAAATAACAGCAGCAGCAAAAGCCTAGTAAAATGACTTTTAATGATATTCTGCTCTATCCATAGATTAGTGCCTTGCTCAGTCATCAACAGAGAACCTTCCTCCTGCAGTAAACAGAAACAAGTACAGAGATCCACAATCAAACAAAAAGAGTGATCAACTTTGGGCCACTCAGCCCCGGATGTCTTTATCAAAACCTTCCCCTTAGGATACAGGGAACCTTGAAGACGAGAAGGCAGAAAGGGTGTAAGAGCCAGAAAAGATAGAGGACACCAAGAAAAAAAGATCTTTAAGTCAACATAATTTACATACATATGAACTCAGAGAGACTGAGGACTGATCCTGCCTGTGTTTTGAACTAGGTCCTTTGCATACTTAGGTTATGACTTCCAGTTTAGTGTTTTTATGGGATGCCTGAGTATAAGACAAGTGGGTCTCTATTTCTTGTGCTTTCTCTTAAGCCTTTTGTCTTCTGTTCTGTCCTTTTTCTTTTTCTTTTTTCCCATTCCAATGTGTTACTTTTGCATTTTTTAATGTAAATTATTTTATTATTGTCCCTTAAAAATCCTGTTTGTTTTCTAATGAGAGACAGAAGAGGAATATATCCAAAGGTGTGAGGAGATTGGACAAGTAGAGGGATGGAAACAATAATCATATATATTATGCAAGAAAAAAATCTATTTTTATTGAAAAGGGGGGGATACATCTGAGAGAGACAGAGAAAGACATCTGATATCAGACTTTGCCCCCTGTATACAAATGTGTTGGAAGATACACACATGCACATGCATACACCCACTACATATTCATGTGTCCATACACACACTCATGCACGCACGCACACACACACACATTTGTTTTACTATTCTTTTAAGATAGCTACTGAAAAGTTTCGCATTGAGTACATGGGTCAAATTATATATTTATTAGCATATGTTGGTCAAAATGGACAAAAATTTAAAAATTTAGAATCAGAAAGACTACATTTAGGTATAAATCAGACTTATTAGGTATTAATAGAAAAATAAGCTCCTTGCTTTACACTAACTATTAGGAGTCTCTATCTATAATTTAATTTTGTTTATTAGGTCTGAACTGCTGCAAAGGATGATCAATTGTGTATGTTTTGCCCAGAACAGAATCTGAAACTTAATAGGTATTATGAAATAGCTTAACAATCTCAAACATATTTTAATAACATGCTTTTTACAACATTTAAAGAGAATTACAATATTTATTTTTGAAGGTCTTTTAGATGGTCATAACTACAGCAAAGCTTAGTAAGATATGGCTGAGGAGGCGCATGGACAAATCAATGAATAAGGATCATGACATGGATATAATAGGAAATGAAGGACATTACAATGATTAATAACTGCTGAGGGACAGTCTTAAAAATAAATGATAACATTAATTGAGATGTTCCAAATGTGATAAAGAAGGTGACCTAAAAGATCATATCCACAATTGGAGAAATAGAAATCAGACATTATCTACAATTTTCTAATATTCATCACCTTTTAGAAAATATATTCCCATCAAATTCCCATTCTAAAGACAAAGAAATGGACAACACAAAAGGAAAAAACATGAATGTCTCCATGGTTTGCTCCATTAAAGGTTTTAGCCTGCAGGGTGTTGTGGGAAGTTTAGAAGGGATCCATAGTAGAACTTACCTTATGACTGACTGATGTAAGGCAAGCTCTTGATGTTGAGAGCAAAAAGGCTCGTGGGACTCTTAAATGCCATTCTCACAGGTTTGATCTTTATTTATTGAGTAATCGATCATGTTTAGTGGATTTCAGAGAAGTGTTATGAATATGTAAAGTATATTGGGAAAATAACTCATTGAGAAAAAGATATACTAGACAGTTATGAGGTATGAAGAAGAATACAGTTAGCATCTTTCGGGAAGGGAGTGTCAAGTGTGGAACATGGGGCAATGTCTAGACATTGGTTGTTGTATCAGAAGCAACATGACACCAGTACCTAATATCAGTAGGTAAAACCAGCTTTTTGAACTTGATGTCTCTAATGTTTTTACTTGCCTAGTTTATATTGTCAGTTATATTAATAAGACGATTATGATGGCTCATTTGCTATCTCACCAAAGACTACAAAATTTAGTCGAAACAATAGTTTATATATTATTTAAGTAGCCACAAATCCTAGTACATCTCTGACATATCATAAATCACTAATAGGTGACTGCTGACCTGAATTGAATACAGATAACGAGATCCTAAATATGGCAGTAGTCCTGAGAATACAAAATTAAATTTTACATGAAACATGACATAGTAAGAATCAATTTAATTTTGAAACTGCGAGTGATGATCAAGGAGAAAATACCATTGAAATATCTTACCAGATGTAAAATAGAGAATATATTAAACATTTAAAAATAAATTTTCAGAAACTGAGGAGATTACTTAATTAGTCAGAAAAATATTTGCAGCATTATCATGAGAAACTGAGTTAGATCCCTAACATCAACAAAGAAAAGCAAGAGTGATACCTGATTTACTCGGTCAATAGAACACAAGACTCTTGGTCTTGGGATTCTTTATTTATGGCTTACATTGTGCAGCTTGATATTTAAGAGCTAGAGATATGCGATTGTCCTTAATTGCATGTTCTGCTCTCAGAGGAAAACCAAGTTCATTTTCTGAAACTCAGGTTAGAGGGTTCAGAATTACCAGTTCTTTGGCATTGAACAATCAATCAATGCATTCGTCCCTGGGGACCACCTCTCTTGCTACCACCTTTACTCAGTTGTCTGTAGTTCTTTGTGTAGGGCTGAGGCCTTATGGGCTTTTGAAAGAAGAATCTTCCCAACTGTAATCTTTCCTAACCACTGAGCCATCTTTTCAGTACCATAAGCCTACAACTTTAGAGGTTCCCAAATACATATAGAAAAGAGTTTAAATGAAGTTACCCTATACTGGGGAATAATGTTTCTCTCTGTTGGAATAGATGATCAAATAAATTATCTATTTCTTATAGAGTCTTCTCCAAACCTTACCTATTTGTTTCTTAACTAAATATTGACAATTTTCTTACTCTATAACTATTTTGGATAGCACGGACAGTATCATTTATTGGTACCCTATACCATCAACACTGAAAGTGTTTTTGCTGCATTGTGATTGATAGATATTATGCTCATTACAGATTTTTATTGTTCATATCAGTGTTTTTAATTTTTTCTTTTATTCAGCTCTTTTTAATTGGACATTTCACAGGACTCTTTTTTGTTATAAAACTTATACATCTTTTTAATACATTCATTGCCTTACACGTTGAAATATATATTCTCCCACTTTTTTCTTTTCCCACTCAGTTTTAAAAATAATCCTTTCACGCTTCCTTGTATCTGACATCAAGTATTCTCATTTCTTCCTACTACCATTTGTGTTATAGCTGTTAGATTTTTCTTTTATTTAAAAATTATTAGTGTATGTGGGTTTGCATATGCATATACATGCATATGTGTGTGCAGTTGTACTTTAACATGTATATGTATGCTGGTGTGGGCACAAGTGTAGCAGTCAAAGGACAACTTTCTGTAATCAATTTTTTCCTTCTGTTTTTATGTGGATTCTGTTGATTGAATTCAGGGGGCCAAATTGTACAGAGACTTAGCCTATAAGCTACCTCCATAATCAATGCTTCCAATATGAAGAAATGTATTGTATATTGAGACAGATAGATAGATTGATAATAGTATAAAACCAGAAAAATTGTTATTATTTCAAACAAATTACTTTATTTTACATCAATGAAAAATAAGAACATTTTAAAGTTATTTTTTCCTTTAGTTCTTTCTTTATATAGAATAAGTTTCTGATCTACATTGGCCATGTTTTTCTTTCTGAGTTAACCCTTCTAATGTTTTTGACAGGCACAATTGATTTCAGCAATTTTTTTAATGATTTTCTGGAAGGAATGTATCACGTTTTATTGCTTCTGTAGGATTATTCCATAATACTGTTAATTCTCGATTTTTAAATTTTGATGCTTGTATTTTATTCCCAAATGTTTCATTCCTCACTCTCATCTTTAATGGATGGTTTCTGAGAAATTAAAAATAATTCTTTTTTTAGGGCCCTGAAAGATGATTTTCCCATCTTATCTATTTCAGATTTTTTCTTTAAATTTTGTCTCTTGAAAGTGGCATACCCATCTGTTGTTTCCGTTTTCTTACCCTACTTGATCATCTCCAAGGTCCTTGGTTCTGTGTGCCGGTCCCGCACTAATTTGATAACATCCACAACAATTACTGATTTGTATATCCCCTCTGAAACATTTTAAATTATTCTTTTCCATACTTTTCCCATTTTGTATATTTGTCTCATTAGCAGTTGTTCCACAGTCCTGAGTACTTTCTTTGGATAATTTGTTTAGTTTCCTTTGACAATTTCTTATGATAAAGGAGATGGTACAATAACAATATATCATGATTACTCTTTCTTACCTAATTTTCATCAAATTATATCTATAGTTGAATCAAGTTACATTCTTAAACCCCTTGTATTTTCATATTTGTTCTTTATCTACGTTGAATGACCATATGGTCAGTACATTCTCATTCTCATACTCACTCTGCCTTTTCCTCCCCTCCATCTCTTGGTCACTGCCCTGTCCAGTATACTTCATTTCTGATAGATTTCAGTTTCAAACGCCTCCAGCTTAGGAAGACCTATCAAAGAGGTGGACCTAGCTAGTGTTTTATAGATGTCAATTTTATATAACAAAGACATTGACATTGACTACTTCTCTTTTGCCTATTTTCAGCTTGTGTTGATTACTATTCAGTTTTAAAGGTTGTTCTCAAGTCAATGGAAGCAACTTTAGATTATTGTTCTTTCTCCTCTTGTCAGGTATACAAATTCCTTTTGTGTTACATCCTGTTCTTCTCCACAATGTCTATATTCACTGCTCTTCAATTGGTTTAATTGTTGATGCTTTATGCTAATATCTTCGCCTAGTTTCTCTTTTTAGTATTAAATTGCTATAATTTCTCTGATTAAAAATCAAACAATATTACAACTACACTGCTCTTCTTTTTATCATTTTTCCTTACTCACCATCAAAGTCTCATTATTTAAAATTAAAGCCAGACAGGGCTTCGTTTTGATGAATTATGGCAGTTCATTCGGGTGCAAATTGTGATATCTAACATTGTACTCATTAGCCAAATGTAAATTTGAATCATTTTTATTTCTTTTCTGAGACCAGGATAGCTTCAAGCTCTATTTCCTTCTTCTTCAATCTTCTTAGTATTGGAATTATAGGCCTGCATATACCATCATGTCCATTTCAAAACTCTTAATGGACATCGTATTATTGTGTCTTTTATTGCCTTTGACATGTCCTTGGGATATAATTTGCAGTTGCGGCCAATGCAGGCTATAATTATAAATACATATATACAGCTAAAAAAGCAGCATCTAAGAAATCAGCAGATTTTAGTTCAGGACAAATCAAAAGGTACAGCCAGTCCTTGCACAGAACAAGAAATCCTATTTTCTTACTTTGAGCTATTTTGAACACTCCACTATAATGATTTTGAGTCATGAAAATGTTCCATTAGGAAATAGTAAGAAAGAAACAGAGCGTTCCAAACACATGCATTAGTTGTTCTAATAGGAAAAATAGTGATGCAGGTTTGTGTGTATAAAAAGGTAGATGAATCAAGCTTGGAGACCACAAGAGTGTTTAAACAAAGTTGGAATATTTACATTTTACCTCTATAAAAGAGAAAAGCTGATGTGCACCCATTTTATTTTATAGGAAACATGATAAAGGTGAGATCTATTTTAGTATTTTATCAAAAAAAATGTTACTAGGTTCTAGGTACATAGAGTCCAGAGAAATGACAGTGATTTAGATTTCAGGAAATGCTTGAGCTCTGTCCTCTTCAAATTTCTCTAATAACTTTCCAATTATTTATTAAAATGTGTACCTTTCCATTTTGCCTACTCACCTTAGATTACCACACTCATTAGTATAAATAAAATGTTCTTCACATCATAGAGACAACAAAATGTCTATTCAAGCATAGCAAAGGTAGAACCAGCTAACAAATTATGTCATTATTCATCCACCACCCACGTTTAAGTGAGAAATCCATTAAGAGGTCTGTTTGAGAATTTTCCTCCCACTGACTAGAGGTTTGGTGTATGTGTCTTCTCTCATATGCAAAGAACACTGCACACCCATACAAAAGGCAGAAGGTCTTCTAAGTATCAGTAGTGTAAGTACTCCAGTGAGTTTGTAATCAGTCAATGACATAAAGACTGCCTTTAACCACTCAGAAACAATCTTAAAGAAGACAAGTGGGCTGAAAAACAGAGTCCTCGTGTCAAAAGGGAGCTTCTTGTCTTGAGAATCTCTTTCCTTGAACATCTTCCAGTTTTCCTATATCTTGACTTTCACCCTCAAGCAACCAACCATAGAATCAATAAAGCATGGAATAAAATGGGAAGAGGAGCAGCTATAAGATCTGCAAGCTCTCCCAGGTTGAATTACAAAGCAGAGTCAGAGCCAACTTGAGAATGGCAGTGATTCTCTGAAACAAATGAGTGAAAAAGATCAGTATAGAACACGAATACATAAAATTGAAGACCATGTCCCACACTCTTGAAAACCTCACTTTTCATGATACAATATACGTGTAGAATATTATTCAGCTTCTGTCTGTATTAATAATTACATGCAAGCAATGTGATTTATTTCCTTCCCAGTCCTTACAGGCTTCTACTTCTTTTCTCCCTTAGCTAGTCAGTCACCCACCACTACTGAGAACTGCTGTGTCAGCTGTATTATTACATTTCCCAAGCACAGGACAAATTCAAGAGTAATGTCTCCAGAACATAATATTTTTCCAAGTGTGTTTTCGAATTTTTCTTTTCAAATTGAGGAAATTTCTTTTTAATGCCATAAAGAATCTTGATCAAAACTTGGGTGCTGAATCTTAACAAATATTTTTATATCACCTGGTTAAATGCATATGGATATTGCAAGTACACATACAAAATACTCCATTATTTTTTTTTTTTCTTCTTTGAGACAGGGTTTCTCTGTATAACTTTAGAGCCTGTCCTAGAACTAGCTCTTATAGTAGTAGCCAGACTGGCTTCAAACTCACAGAGATCTGCCTTCCTCTGCCTCCTTACTGCTGAGACTAAGAGCATGCACCACCACTGCCTGGCTCAAACACTCCATTCTTAAATATAAATATTTGTATGCTTCCAATCATTATCAATGTGAAGTAACAAATTCTTGCATAAATTTGCAAATATCAAATGAATTACATAAAATCAAATAACATCTCGTATTGCAAGGGTGACCCTTAATTTCCCCTTGTTTTAAAGATTTGGTAATTTGTAAAAGGAAGTGTGTATGTGAATGTGTATGTGTGTGTATTTATGTATGTATATATGCCCTCACTGTTTTATTTTCATACAATATATTTAGGTCATGCTTTCTCCTCCCTCTGCTCCTCCCACATCCTATCCACGTTCTTTCCCTTCTATCTCCATGTTCTCTCTTTTCTTTCCCTCTCCACCTCAACCCACTCACTCAAAAACAAAATGAAAATCAAAACAAAGCAAAACACAAGAACGAATAAGACAAAAGAAATCTCAAGCAAAACAGACAAAAATCAAAAAGTCACTCCTCCATCTCTCCCCACAAAAACTAAAGCATGGAGTTTGCTTTAGCAATTTAAAATTAGAACCAAATATAACACCTGTACTTACTTTGTAAGTAATGAGCTATATGTTAGCGTTGTTACTGCTTTTCAGTGAGCAAAGTGTTGCTTTAGGATAGGGACAATTTACCTCAATAACATGAAGCTGATGAAGCTCAGATTTCCTATACAGACATGTTGGATTCCTTGTAATTATCGTAGACTGTAAATTGAATTGTGTCCCCATTATATTTCTATTTTTCATATAGTGAAGTACAAACCCACAGGAGGGTATGTGGAGATCTTCACATAGGTACTAAGGCTAAATGGAGCTCTACCCAACAGCAGTGGTCTGCAAAGTAGTTACCGCATAGCTAACAGTAACTTGAAACTCATTTCTCACTGAGCAAATATGTTTTAATGGTACAAATCTTTTTGTTCTGTTCAGCTTTGTTTTGTTTTAAAGGATAAGTTTTGTTTTTAAGAACATTTTAATGAGGAGATAATGGGTCTAGAATTGTTTGACAGAGAAGCTTATTATATTTTTTGGTTAATGTTCCTGTTGCTGTTTTTATATTTGTTTTTCTATTTTAAATTTAGATGAAACTGTTGAAATTTATGTTTTTCATGAATTAAGTTTATGTTTCATAACAAAAATGTTTCAGCGACAAGATATTACCTTTGTGTAACATTGCTTCAATTCAAAATATATTCTAAAGTGTAATTTTATTTCTTTTTTTTAACTAGTTAGAAAATGAGTAATTTATAATGTTATGTAATGAATATATGTGTATATTATTTTCATGACTTTGGGTTTAGTAGAATTTTACTTGATGATTGCTCTCAAAATAATTGAATTCTTTGGAATAGAATTTGATTTGTAAAAACATTAATTTTTGTAACTAAAAGACTTTTAGTAATAAAGTATAGTTTGTAGTTTTATGTTTCCAGTTTATAGAAATTATATTTACCCCAATTTTGTTAAGGTATTAATATGTACCTGTTATCCTATCAGTTATGGGAAAAACATATTACTTTTTGAATTTTCATATTTCACCTTGAAGTTAGGAGTTTTGTTTCAGCATCAGTTGGTTGTATGTTAATATGTCCCATATTCCTTGTTATTTAAATATTTTAGTATTGTGAAATATAATTTCTTTAGTGATTCTTTTAAATGTCTAATTTCTTTATATTTTTTGCTTTCACTTATAGGTAAATCATTCGGAATTTTTATATGAAAACTTTTATGCTTTTGTTTATACTTTTTAGTCTTAAAATAGTACACAGAGACTAGCGAGATGGCTCAGTAGTTAGAATTTCATACCGCCCTTGTAGAGGTACCTACGCTGAGAAGTTTAGAACCATTCTGAATCAAGCACGCATGTGCACAGACCCACTATACTCCATAAATGAATAAAATGTATTTCAAATAAACTGTTTTGTGCTTAGCTAACAAATGTTTACTTTGATTAGAAATGTCAAGTACAAATGCACTCTGCATCATCCCTAATATGTTCGATGTTGTGGTTCTTGTCTTATTGACTGTTTCATAGTTTTTTTTCTCTTGTTCTTTCATAAATTTCATTGAAGTTGTTATCCTATTTTACTTATGTAGTAAGTCTCTGTGACTGTTTATATGAAAACTGTTCATGTATATGAGTATAATTCACATATGCAGGTGTGCATATGGAGGCCAGGTGTCGATAATGGGTATCGTCCTCTATCAACCTATGTACTTTATTGGTTGTGTAAGCCTGTAGATATGGTCCTGTGAGCCAGAATACACATTCCATGTTGCTGTATGTGTGTATACACATGCTTGCGGAAGCCAGTCGTTATTCTTAGGTGTCTTCCTGTATCATTCTACACCAAATTTTTTTGAGACACAATCTTTTATTATTTTAGAACTTACAGTTGGGCAGGGCTGGCTTAGTAGCCAATGACCTCAGAGTGTGAGCCTATATCCTGTACACTACCAACACTGGTGTTAGATATGCAAACCTGAAAAGGGAGATTTTGAGTCCGAATTCAGGTTCCCATGCTTGCAAGGCAAGCACCCTACTCCTTAATTCAGTTCCCACCCTCATCATTTCCATAACTCTTTGTTCTATTTAATATAGTTAAGTAGAAATCCCTTCGGTTCCTTTCATGTCCTTGTTTCCAGTGAATGACTTTTTGCTGATACATATGTGTTCTTTTTCCAACAGCCCTTTTAGAGACATTTTATGCAATGTATGCATAATAAAATGCTTCTATATCACATGTGTTTTATTGAGTTGCCTTCTCTCTGTCTTGTCATACTGACCTCACATGCCTATCAGATCATCCGTACAGAATGACGCGTGTGGTAGGAGCAAACTAAACACAGATCAAACGGGATTCTCTGCTCTGTGAACAAATTTTACTTGAGAGGTCAACCTGACTGCAGGTTAAGCACATAACATACAAAGTCACCATTGAGGATACAGAGGTACCAGCTAACGGCACACTGTAAACCACTACAAGCAAACCCTTAGAGCCTCATCAGACTAGACCTGGTGTTTACAGTCATTATCAAACAGCACTGCAAAGTCAAACAATGAAGAAGTAAAATACACAAATCCATGCATCTCTGTAGAGTACGTAGTTAGTCAGATTGCAGGTTATATATTAATAGTGCGTGTATAAACAAATTTCCTAAAACGCGGGGGAAGTTCAAAGTAATATCCTAATAGGCAAATCATAAGCAATTCTTTCTCTCTTCTGTTTTTCTCCTCTAGGTCTAACTCTTTAATTACTTGTTTGATTATATGCTTGTTTTTCTTGGGTGAAAATACAAATCCATATATAGGTGTATATGGTAGATACTTTGATAGAGGAAGATACTCAATGTTGATATATCTACGAGATATGTATATTTAGAGAGAGACAGTTCTTCCTTCCTGAGGGTTTCCTTATTTATTCCTCTAAGCTAATTGGAATACAACTAGGTTGGTGTTAATGTCATTGTTTCTGATAATCTGTGTATAATCTTTGTCATCTGTGGTCACTTTATTTTGTGCATCATTTTTTCTTTATTCTTTTTTTTAATCCAAATGTAGTGGAAAGTTTGTCTGTAGTTGTGTGACTTAGTTTGATTCAGAATGTTCAAACACTCCCCCCCAACACACTTTAGAGTTGCTATATCCTATCTTATCTGTATTTCCTTACCTAATTTTAATAGAACATTTAATGATTCATTTACCTTGTTATCGCAGTAGAAGTGAAGGCTTGGGCTATTAAGATGTCTCATTGGGTAAGCCATTAAATCTGACTAGTTGAGTTCCATCCCCTCACACCCACATGGTACAAGTTGAGAATTGATTCATACAAATTTTTCTCTGACCCTTACCATGCACCGTCACACACAAATAATAATAATCATAATGAAAATAAGAGAATATGTAAACAATGTTTAAAACTTGCTACTTATAATCAAGTATAATACTTTTTTAAAAAAGTACATTGATAAAAGAAATGTACGTTTGTTATTGTGTATTCATCTAGAGACTTTGTTAAAGCAACTGAATTTATGACAATTGTAATAAATAATAAACAATTTTAAACACCTTATTAACTTCTAGAGAAGAGCAGTGCCTAGCTTTCTTGTAGAATACATTTATGGGGGAAGTTTGGTGGTACATAATAATTCAATAATTCAACGTATTGTTCTAAATAAGTTAACTCAATTTTGGATTCTCACTGAAGTCTCCAACATAATGTCTTCAATATTTTGGAGCTGCCTAGAGGGTCTAAAAGGGTAGATCAGTCTTTAAGAGCATCAGAGGCTCTTACAGAGGATGTACAGTCTCCTCCCAGCACCTGTCTCGCTGCTCATAAACATCAGTAACTCCATTTATCTACAAGGACATCAGGCATGGGCATAGTTCTCAAATATGCACTAATGCAAAATATTACCACATATAAAATATAAATAGATAATTATTTCATTAAAACCTATATAAAGAAAATACACTTACTTAGATTTTTCTGAATCACACTTCCATCTATCAGCACACCCAAATAAATAAATTAATAAATAAATCTGCTGAGTTGCCACCGTTGCCAAGAACATTTTTCAGCAAAGAGTATGCCATAGCTTAATTTATAACCAATTTCTTGGCAAAACCTCCCAGAGCCTAATAAATCTTTTCAGACCTATTTTCAATAATTATTATCATAGGACAAATTATTAATACTGCATTAAGGGAAATGCGCCCTTTCTCCATTTCACTTTGAAATCTTCATAATTTAATTGGAGGCTGTTTTTTCATCACTTTTTCTTATTCTGTAGTTTTGCTTTACAACTTATTATTCCTGGAGTTTGATTGCCACATTAGCTTGATACTTAGTACAAAGATCTTTGAAGAACATGTGAAAATTTTTTTTGAGTAATGTTATTAAGCAGATAATGGCAAGACTTTTGCATTTCATTAGTATTAAAAAGGAAGAGTGATTAAAAGTTATAGTCATTTGCTAATTCTACTTAATTTACTCCAATAAGATAATAAATATTTGTAATATATAAATTGATCATGTATATAAAACTTGGAGCCATATATCAAAATAAATAAACACAGAATAGTAACTTTTCTAGAAAATACTTTCTAGACTTTAAGAAACTTGATAAAGTTAGAATGTATAATTGTGGAAATCTTTCATAACTTCATTTGCCAGTAATACAGTTTATGCTTTCTAGGAACAAAATCTCATTTCTAAAGGAGTTGTTAGAGTATTAATTACCATGTACAACATTGATTTGTAGATCATTATCCAAATCAAATTATAATCAACTGTAAAGAACTTGCAGCCAGCCATAAAATTAAGCTAAGTTCTCATCACAGCTTCTGAATGCAGTATCTTGGTGGTACATAACAGCTTTCATTGTGGGGATTTGTGACTTATGGCTGATGAGCTGTCCCACAGTCCTGTCTTCAGTGTGTGGATTGTTGACTGGTATGGTAAGATTTTGATCTATATAGCTATTGATATAATTTCTCTGTGAAAAATCACATGCAACTTCTTCAATTAAATGAATACCTAAGATTTAAAAGTATACCATGTAAGTATAGCAAAGAAAAAAATGCTTTATAAAACATTTATAATGAGAGTTCAAGACATTTCCTTCTGTTTGTGAAGCTCATTGCCTTCAGTCATGAAGATGATGCATATAATGCCAGAATTCTACATCACAATTAAAAAATAGCATGCACAAATATTTCTGGAATTAGATTGAAAATTGTCAACTCACTATAGTTATTTCTTAAACCTAAAATCAGTCACAGCCTAACACAATGTTAGCAGTAAATACGGAATATTTACTGGTCTGGTTACTGGTAAATAATAGTAGTCTCTCTTAATATGTTGTTATTTATATACTAAAAAAGAAATTTATTTCAGAAAAATTCTAAGATTAAGTAGAGAGAAATGACAATCATTATGTAGTATTAGAATAAAATCATTCCTAATAATTTGACGTCATATAAATAGGACATGAAATGTCTCTTAAAGGCACATTTTCTTTAACTTAGTGATTGTTTACCAATGAAATATTAAAAAAAAACACTTTGGGGAAGTGGTTTGATTATGAGATCTATATCTGACCAATGGATTATTCCCTTGAATGACTCATAATTTGAAGGCATTACTAGCTGATAAAAATTAGGAGGTGGTGTGTAGGGGAGAGAAGTAGACCAAAGGGCACGTGTTGTTAGAGGAAACACGTGCTGGCTCCTTTCTTCACTCTAAATTAGTGATCGATAGCCACTATGTGAGCAACTTTGTCTACCCCATGCTCACCATCACAGAGCACTATGCAATGCCACTAAAATCAGAAACCGTAATCCATAATAAATCCTGTCTTCTTTTGTAGTGTTAATATCAGATGTTTCATCACTCAGGAAGTAACGTAATAAAACGTGGTGTTTAAATACTCAAACTGTTTGTATCATACAAAGTGAATAAAAACTGTAGCTTGCAAGGCTTTTCTACCTCCAAAGTCCCAATTATCTTTATTTGAATGTCTAAGTAAAGTTTTATATTTTCCTAATATTTGAGGATAATATAGATTCCCTGCTTTACATAAAAAGAAATTCGATTAGCAATATTGTTTCAGTCAATATTTAAATTGGAGGTTATTTGCTACATTTAGCCCCAAGTCTGTAAAGATGGAAACATTTACTTCCCTGGGGCAACTGAGACAAGGAATATTTGCAAAACTTTGTCTAATTTACAATCTTGACCACAGTTGATTCTTAAGACTTCTCAGTCTCATTCAGGCAATCCATTTGTCTTACTTCTTGGTAAGACAAATTACTTGCTATAATAAAATACCATGACTAGGGAAGTCATAAAAGAAACCAGAAATATATTTCACATAAATCTGTTGTTGACTAAGAAAACAAGCACATACAACCTGCACTTTCCAGATTGATGAGGCTTCACTTCCTGGTTCACAAAGGTATCATTTTACTATATCCTTCTGTGGCGGAAGAGCAAGACATCTTGTTAGGACCTCCTCCATTCATTTCGGCTCTATTTGTAGGAACCACTTCTTAGAGGGAAGTTCATTAAAACTCAGGAACACAAACAGAAGTGGCAGGTCTCAGAAAATAAAACGAAACTCATAAACCTCAGGAAGGTACATAATATACCTCTTTAAGTTTATAAATCTGGGTAAGGAGACTATCCAACCTTCTGAGGTTTGTGCAAGTCCTCAGATGTGTTACTTGTACAAGAACTTCATAGATACAGCATTCATCATTAGTAGCCAATGCTAGCAAGGGCTTCCCCAGCGAGTTATTTGAGATTCTGCAAATAACCCCTCACATTTACTCCCATAAGAACCCCTAAAAAAACTCACAAGTTCAACAAGAAAACTGGGCAGAATCATTTATATGGCTTGCTGTCAGGGCTCTGTGTGTTCACGTCTCTGTAGTTAAAGTCATATATTACTAGTTCCTAATACAAAAACATCATATAATCTGGTGTTTACAAACATTCCTCTGATAATAGCCCACTTCAATCCTACTTCGTTTCCTTTCCTGTGTGATACTTACATGTAGCATCGAGTGTTTTTTTAAAGCACAAAACAAGTCATTATGGTTCTGAGCGGAAGTATTAAGATTTTTTATAAAAAATCATTCTACCCTAAATATGAAAACAAAAAAAGACTTTCATGTAGAGTTAGAAGCTGCACAGGTGTTTGATGCTCCTACCTTAGCTAGACAACAAATAAATGATTGAAAAAAGATTTTTCTATATTAAATTACAACTTGAACATTAATATTATTTTCTGATATTGCTTAAACCTAAAGTTAGAAATCCTTAGAATCAAACTGATATCCTGGTTTAAAGAACACCATACACTAGTGTTATTCTAATATGGAGATTTATGCATTTGTTTTAAAGCCATTGAAAATGTCAGAGCACACCTGAAGAGGACTACTGCAGATACAAATCAGTTACAAGGCTCGTGTCCTGTACAGTGATGTATTTTGTCATAAGAAAATGACAACATGAGAACACAGAGTAAAGAAAAGATTCTAGTTTGTCATCTCTGTAAAGTAATCTTGACATCTTGGAATTTTCTAATCCATTTTAGTTTTACCCTAATTATAGGAAATAGTCATATCTAGGTTAGTTTACTTAACTATTGCATAAATTGTAAAGATTTTTCAGCTAAATATTTCTTAAATTTTGCATGTGATACTCCCTGTTCAAAAATCCTTCATGTTTTAAATAAGCAGAAGGAGGGTTGTTCTCACAAACCCAACTGTTAAAATGCAAAATCACTCTTTCTAATCATTGCACTGGAAATATGTTGAGTAACTTTAAAGTGTTGGAATTATCTTTTTAAAAACATCCATTGTTTATGTTTTCACTAATATGAAAATTTTAGAAAAAAATTAAGCTTTCAGATATTATGGTAAAAATTACCAAACCTGAAAGGAATATTTTACTTCAGAAAAACCAAATATGCGGTTTTATGAATTTGACATTTAAAAGACTTTTTTGTCTTCTTGAGCAGATGAATTTCATTGCCTTTTATATAATATTAATTTGGTTGCAATAATGTTTCTTATTTATATATTAAAATCAATTTCTAAGAGAAAATGTACAGTCAATTACAACAGCATGCACAGGCACAAGTAAACTGAAAATTCATTGAGCATGACTTTATAATTGACGTTATTCACAACTGAATAAAAATCTATGGAGAATATGTAAAGTTGTGTGATGGTTTTCTTGTTTTTCTTGTTTACTCAGAAAGTGGCAGAATTTTCTGAAATCCAATGAAATATGTGAGGTAGTGAAAATTATCTTATTATTCATAGACAGATATAATGATCACATCTATGAAAGGTCTGAACTATAACATTCATGGGTGATACCAATTAGCCTCATGAACTACACATCATAAAACTGTTAGGCAATGTTCAAGATACAGTAGTCTTATAGAACAAAAGAAAATTCATTTTAAATTTAGATTCTTCACATTGTGCAAACAGAAGTTTCTGTTCCACCCTGATCCAGGAGTAGTTCAGTCCCAAAGAAAAACACAGAGGTTTATATTAATTATAAACTGTTTGGCCTATTGCTTAGGCTTATTACTAAATAGCTTTTATAACTTAAATTAACCCATAATTCTTGTATATGTTTCAGTAAAGCATTCTCAACTTGATACTTATGCATCTGACTTGAGACTGAGTATCTCCCTTTTCTCTTTTCAGAAGTCTCCTAGTCTGGTTGCCCTGCCTATCCTGCCTGGCTACTGGCCAATCAGCATGTTATTAAATCAATATGAGTGACAAATCTTTACAGTGTACAAGTGCTGTAAAAACTCTTTCAGCCAATAGCCTTTAATATATCAGCCCACTTTGGTTATGGTCTTATGTACTATAAATGCAGATGAAAAGCCTGTGAGGGCCTCTTGGCTGCTGCATTTGTTTCCAGTTCCCAGCAATCTCAGAGGACTGTGGATCACTATTCTTTCTGTGAGTTTATCCTCAGACAATATTATCTTCGATGTCCATCATCCTCTTGATTGTTCCAGTAGATTGGTCCTGCAAGGAGTATATAAGTCTCATTGTCATAAAAGTCCTAATCTTAAACATTTTAAATGCCGTATGCTGAGTGTCTCTGAAAGACTTAAAGAATACCCGTCTAACTGAAATATATCCCTATATATCTAGAAAACCTAACTAACACACATACACACACACAGTCACAAAAACTGTGACCTCTTTAAGCTTTACTCTTCTTGAGCTTGTACAATTTTTCAGCTCTATAATAAAAAAGGAGGTTTAGGGTTTTCATTTAATGTTTGAACACCTGTATCTACTAAGCTTAAAAACCAAGCACAAAGAGTGTTAATTATGCTAGCGGTTCTCTCTCTCTCTCTCTCTCTCTCTCTCTCTCTCTCTCTCTCTCTCTCTCTCTCTCTCTCTCTCTCTCGCATTTGGTTCTACCATAAGTCTCTAAGCTACCCAACTATTCTTAGTCACGTTCATCCTGGTAGTGTCAAGCATGGGCTTCAAGTTAGATGTCATTGATTAGCAGGTCTTCTAAACACCAAGCCACCTTTGTTCCAGTGCTGCTAAATCTTGTAGGAAGGAAAGTATGGTTGTAGATCATAGGTTTTGTGGTTTCATTGGTGTCCCAGTTCCATAACTGGGAGCATAGCCTTATGTCAGTGGTTCTCAACTGTCCTCATGCTGCAACAATTTATTACAGTTCCATATGTTGTAGCGACCCCAGCCATAAAATTTTGTTTGTTGCTACTTCATGATTCAAATTTTGCTATTAGTATGAATGGTGAATATCTAATATGCAAAATATCTCGGATGTTATTTCTATTAAAAAGCTAGTGAACACATCCCAGAGGGGTTGTGACCTAATGGTTAAGAACCTATGTTGTTAGGTTTATGTCTTATGCCTACAGTGAGAGAACTTAAAATTATTTCTTAGCAGAAAATTCTCAGAGGTGTTTAATGGTTAAGCATAGCTAAGTATTTATTATCTAAGAATATTCCATAAATATCTCTTCTCTATGATGTAATTTATGAAAATTGTTTAAACATTTTGTTATAAAATAAGGTTGTGAAAACAAAAGCAGCAATATAAAGGCAGATATAAAGGCAAATCACCAGAGTAGTATAACCTCAAGCTGAGAGGCATGAGTGGAACAAAATTGGATACATTCTATTTTAGGAATATTATTCAGGGAATAAAAGGCCAATAGCAGATCTTCCTGCCAGATGATATTTACTCAATGCTTTGGCTGGAAAACTCATGAGCAGAAAATAAATCTAGAACATGATGTAAAATTTAATGCCAAAATCTAAGCAGTGAGCAGAGCATTTATAAAAACAAACACTTCAGGATAAAGATGGATGAATTTATGTAAAATATTCTCTCTGGATTTCCAGCTCTATGTAAGAGCTTCTTGCCTTTTCCTTCTACTTACATAGAATATTACCAGTAACATTATAACCACTCCCTCCCAACAATAAATTGACAATCTTAAATTATCATTCCACTCTTAAAGAATATATTGTAAATCTGATATAAGTAATTAGTTAGAATAATATTGTTTTATTCTTTCTATTAAAAGCATTTACTCAGCACTTAATATACATAATGTATTCTAGAGTCTTCAAAGTTATGAGAAGAAAAGCCCATAAGTAATTTCAGAAATCTCCTTTTCATTATAAAGTTTTAATATATTTCTAAATACCCTTCAATAGTTTCCATTTGCCTTATATCCTAGATATCTTTGAAAGTATCTATCCATTAAAAAGAAAAGGAAGATATACTTAAGTGAGTCAAAAGTGGTATATGTCAACAACACATCGAAGGATATAATGAGAACAAAAACAATCAAAAAGAAATAAAACTAAAATATATTTAAGAGCCAAAATGTGGAACCTTTTATCATTCTAATAGCATCTTATAACATTTATAAAAATGATAGCAGACCTTAGGTTGCTAAGTAGTTTGGATAAAAGACACAATAAAAACTAATTTTTTTAATATGGGAAATGCTACACAGGCTTAAAATTTTTTTTTGAGAACATGGGTTACACATAATTCATGGTTTTTATAATGAAAATCTAAATTTCATTCATTTGCATAAAGATAGGATCTCATGTATCCCAGACAGGCCATGGACTTCCTTGTAAGCTGTTGGTCCTCCAATCTGCAGCTCCTCAGTGCTGGGAGCACAGAAGTACACAACCGTGCCTGTTTTAGGTGGTGCTGGGGATCTAACTTGTTGCTTCGTGTCAGCTACAACAGTATTTTACCAATTGAGCTACATCTTCATCCCTCATGTTTTATTCTGTATCATATTAGAATTTGCTCTTAATATTAAAACCCTGCTTAGGGAGCTGTTAGTGGAAAGAAAACGATAAAAAAGTAGAGATTTTGTTGTCAGAAAAGTCACTCATTTTAGATTTTCAGTCAAACAAGTTTTGTTTCTACATTGTATCAGGGAATTGAATTCCTACCTGCTTACTCTGTAACGTTAAGAGAGTATATAATTTTCACACTTTTACTTCAATTTAATTAATAATTATATTATAATTACTTATCTTCAGTCCCTTTTTTCTCTCTAAACCTTCTCATATACCATTCCCCACTCTCTGTCAAATTCATGGCTGCTCTTCTCCATTTTTTATTGCATGTATATCTATGTGTGAAAATGTATTTCTATAAATACACACTTAAATATATTAAAATATATATACATAAATATGTATATATATATACATGTGTGTGTTTCTAAACATAAAATGTTCAGTATGTAGAATGTTATTTGCACATATGTTTTCATGGCTGGACATTTAACTCTGGAGAACCAGCTGGTGTGCCCTTCCTTGGTAATGAGCTCGTCCCTCACAGCTTTTTTTTCAGTTACCTATAGTTCTATGGGTAGAGTTGATGCCTCCCAGGCTTTTTTAACGTGCAATGCTGGGGACGGGGTAAAATCATTGTTTCGCACACGTTAAGTGTATTTGGTACAACTGAATACACAAGAAAATAAGAATGTTATATTTGAAAAAAAATATTTTAACTGTGTTTTGTATGTTTGTTTTGTTTTGTTTCTTACAAAAATTTTCACTAGCTAAGCAGTGGTGGTGCACACCTCTAATCCCAGTACATGAGGGCAGAGGCAGGCAGATCTTTTTGAATACTAAGCCAACCTTGTTTAAAGAGCTACTTCTAGGTCAGTCAGCAAGGCAACACAGAAAAAACCTGTTTGAAAAAAACTTTCAGTTTTTCTTTATGCAGAATGTCCTTTCTGACAGGTATATAAACATTCATGTGCCTATGAGTTTCTCACTTTTTATCAGATAGAATCTAATGAAAAATAAGCTATAATTTATCATGCCCCTTAATTACCTGTACTGATCATCAATAAATCTATAATTACCCAATTCTTAGGTTTTCACATTCTCTGCTTTTATCAACAATTCATTTAAAAAAAATCAGGCTTTGATAAATCAATTTAATGTGAATAAAATAAATGACCTACCAATTCATCGAAAACAATGATAAGAAACAATGTGTACCCAAAATATATAGTTTTCCAGAGACCACATGCTGTTAACAGGATGCTTTGTCATTTTTAAAACTTGTTTCATGTAATCTATATGAGGCATGTAAGCTGCGTGTTTTTTTTTTAAATTATCATTTGTGTGTGTGAATAAACCTAAGTCATTAGGGTAAACAGAAATTTGAATTTGGATCACTGAAGAAATGATGAATGTCTCAGCAAAGAAGGAATAAACTAATTATAGGATTGCTTAGAAGCAGAGAGTAAGATGACATGGGTCTATGCAGTCAGGACAATGAAAAGTGACTTCTTTGGTGGCATGCCTAGTGTATTTTACTGCTTGAGAGATGGTACTCCCAGCCTCTTACTTAATAGACTCTTTCACAATCCGTCTGACTTAATCATCTGAATATTGCTTTTCTGGTGCTCAGACTAACATTTTCTTCACTTAATTTTATCTGATTTTCTATACTCTTACTCTTTCATCACATTGTTTTAGAGGGATCTGACTGATAGCTCTAATGGACACATCTTGATCTATACCTTTATTTGGAACATTAAAGTGATTAGGAAATTAAAGCCATACAATCATTTCTTATCTGTCTCATTAATTGCCTTAAATATTCCTATTATGATTTCACATTGGTCCCATGAGTAATGATATAAGGAAGGACTCATTATGTTATGAGGAAAAGAAAGCTACACATTTATTAGATTTATACCTATGGGTCAAAGTCCATTGCAATGTTATCCCTGATTAATATCATTTTACTTCCCTTAGTTGCAATTATGCTTTGCATAATGGGTGATCAAGATTCAGTACAATAAAACAGTCCTGGAGGTCATGGTCGAACAAGTGAGATATGGTGAATAATAGCCCTAAGGTCTAGGGTGATATTCAATATAGACTCCATTATTTTTCAAATGTATGTATCCTTCTTTTAATCTAGAAATTAGGACATTATTAATGTTCAATGACATCATGCCCCTTTTATTCAATGAAGCTCCAAAATCTTTGCATGGTGTTTTAGAAAAGAAGACATTCCCAAGGTTCGATACTGTGAAGTAAATATCTCAACAATGGACATTTGGATTTTATTTTAAAAAAGAAATTAGGACATAGAACACATGTTTAGTTTATCTTACTTTAATAACAAATTTCCCCGCAATTCCTTGTTGTTAAAAAGAAAATCACACTACATCTAATCAGAAAAAAAGAAAGAGGAAGGGAGGAAGAAAAGAAAGAAATGGAAATTTACTGTTTACACACGGAAATGAAGGAACCTAGGAAACACATATTCTTGTTTTAAATTTGACTATCTATGTGAACAATCCTTTTCTGAAGGAAAGCAATTGGGAGCCAACAGGAATTGTGGCTAAGCCAGCCCCAGCTTTCTCTTTTTATTGCTTGAGATTACATTGCCTTCTAGAAAATGTGCTTCCATTCCAAAACAGAAGCAATTAGAAGAACACATTAATAAATCATTACATGTCAGATTACTTTAGGCATATATTTCATAAAAATGTAAAATTGCCAAACAACAAATTAACTATACAAGGTACGAAGAATGAAGGTAGGTAGGATTTCTATTAGAACTTGAAAGGCTGTGTTTGTTCAATATCTTTAGGAAGCCTGCCCTTTTCTGAAGGGGAAGGGGGAGAAGTGGATGTTGGGGATATAGGAGGTGGGGAGAGGTACTGTGATGAGGGCAGGGTGTGAAAACTGTTCAAGATGAAACAAATGAGGAGTGATGAGAAGCCAAGGTCAATGACAAGGGGTTTTGATCCTACTTCATGTTCTGGCTTGGTGGGAGCCTAGCCAGTTTGGACTTTCACCTTCCTAGACATGGACGGAGGGGGGAGGACCTTGGACTTTCCACAGGGCAGGGAACCATGACTGCTCTTTGGATAGGAGAGGGGGGGTGAGAGGAGTGGGGGGAGGGGGAGAAGAGAGGGGGGAGGGGGAGAAGATTGGGGGGAGGGGGAGGGAAATGGGAGGCTGGGAGGAGGCGGAAACTTTTTTTTCTTATTCTCAATAAAAAAAAAGAAAAAGAAAAAAAAAAGATGAAACATATGAAAGAAGAGTTTTTAAAAAGAAAGTAAAAAAGGCTCCTCCATAAACCTTAGAAAATGCTAAGGAGATACACAAGTACACTTTCATGTATTATCAGACAGGCCAGAAACAGTCTGAAACGTGAAACTCTTTAACAGCAGCAGTGAAGTCCATCAAGCAGCCATTGTTAATCATTTCCTACAGACTACTTAAGTTCTGCTTCCTGCATCCTTTTCTTTGGCAAAGATGTCTTTCTGAAAAGATTGTCTAAACCATATAAAACCAGATGTGCTCTGGTTTTTGAGCATCAGTTTTCAAAACTGCGGCCAAATTACATTACATAACTTTGGGATTCTGTGGTTAGTTAACCAAAGATATCCGTTCTTGCTATGCTTGTCTCCTGCATTCAAAGACAATCAATTTCTTTTTATAGAGAAGAAAACCTGTTATTGTCCGTGCAAAGTCCTAAAATAATGGTAGTATATTCAAGACGCTCAGTGGACATTAGGGATCATTTCCCTTTAGTAGGGCTTCCCTATAGTTTCAGAAAAAACACATTAGGGAAATCCTAATGTTCAGACACATTAGGGAAATCCCTAACATACTCTGTGTTATTGAGTTACTTTCTGAGGGCATCAGTGTCTTGTCACACTGAAAATCTTGGACCAGACAAATATTTCCGTGGGGAGAAGAGAAAAAGAACAAAGGATAAACTGAATCTGGTTCTTGCACTAGTAACAAAAGAGAGAGAATGATAGTTAATTCTGGTTGTCTGGGGTTTGATTGGTGCTGCTGGCACCTTGAAAGTATTCATCTCTTACTGTTTATTTCTATCACATTTTCTTTTCTGGGACATAAATGCTTTCTCAAGAAGAATTTTTCTTGACTGTCAGGATTCACCAGAACTTTAAGTTGTTCACAACCACAGGTCTGCATAATGTAGCTATGTTCATTGCTCTATTTTTAAGAAGTAAGAGGAGAGATTAGTGAGAAGAAAAATTGGGCTTTCTGACTTATAACTTGTTCTATTTGACTTCTGACTTCTGACTTTCAAAGTAAGGCATTTACATAGTGACATCTAGAACAAATTTTCATTCAGTGAAGAATAAAGAAGGTAGTAATCTGAGATAGACATTGTCAAACTCAATGTTTTTGAACTTTATATAATTTCCACTAATTAAGCCTCTCATTTCCTAGTCTATTCAATAAACTTGTGGTATTTTTGTGTTTTTTCCATTATTCTTTGTTCTCACAGTCTTATAATTGGAACTGTTGAAAAGAAGCTAATAAGAAACTTCACAAAGCCAATTATCTCTCATGCTTTTATCGTTGACATCACTACACAGTAGGGTTCCTAGTTCATACTCTTGTTTCCTTTGTCTTGCTTTCTTTTCTTTCTCCTAAATATTAAGATTTAACTTCCTTTTTGAAAATATTCTTATTATTAATTTATTATGACATATAAAGTTTCATCATGGAAGGATTTAAAGAGTATCCTTTTGCCAAGCGATGGTGGCGCACGCCTTTAATCCCAGCACTAGGGAGGCAGAGGCAGGCGGATCTCTGTGAGTTCGAGACCAGCCTGGTCTACAGAGCTAGTGCCAGGACAGGCTCCAAAGCCACAGAGAAACCCTGTCTCGAAAAACCAAAAAAAAAAAAAAAAAAAAGAGTATCCTTTTTCCACCTTACCACATACTTCACTGAGAGAAAATAAAGCATTACTAAGACCCTATAATTAGATAGTTCAGAACAATGTGTTTATTCCTATAATAGCACAAAGAGATTTTGCTTGCAAAAATGAAAATTTATTATGCATTTAACTTAGGACCTACAAGGAGCAATCTAAACTCAGAGAGTTTCTTTTAAGTCTACACCTGGGGAGATGTAGATTGACTTGTTCTGCAATATAGAGAGGACATCTATACTTACAGATCATATACAATTTTCCTATGTACAGTTCAATCTGCAGCATAGGTTTGAGCAAGTAATTAAAATTTGATTCTATGCATGAACGTCATTTTTTATTTATTTGTGGGGAAGAATCTTTATGAAACTTTTCCCTTGACATCAGGGAATTATCTCTTGTCTCTGTTGTGAGATACTCAAGCAAAAAAATTAGATGTTTTTTTTTTTTTTTGCTTGTTACTGATTCTTTAACTCAGTAGAACAGAATGGGTAGAAGTGAGGTGTTTATAAGTTCGTTTATCAAACATTTACTTGAAATTAATTTTTATTTTATTATACCTCTTTCCTACTCAAGAAGAGAATGTCATAGCCTATCTCATTTATTCAAGTTCTATTAGTTATTTGTGCTCAGTGATCCTTTGCATGATAACATCCCTTTGGTTATCTCCATTTTTTGGTAGAGATATTTATTTTATTTAGGTGAGATTGGGTTTTAGAAGTTTTGTGATCCCATAATCTATGAGAACTGAGTTAATATTGCCCACCCTAAGGCTATTACGTAGATTCGCCCATATAAACGTAACAGGAATAAATTTTTTGCATGATTGAATGCAAAAATAAGTAAATTGTATCACTATAGTAATTAATTATAACATGTTTGTTTTAATATTTATCAAATTATTTTCATATTATCTCCTCTTTAGAATAAATTTTTTAAACAAATATAAGAAGGCTTAATTTATGGTGCAAAAATTAAGGATTAAATAGTTTAAAAGTAGAAAAAACTAATTGAATTTTGGAACAGTAATTTCACTACAGAAAATGCTATATTGAGCATAGTATTTTGCTCTAATGAATATTAGTAATTACTATCCATTAATTGTCTAATGTCTTGCAGATAGACCTTTGTTGACCTCATATTTGTGCTATAAGTTAGACATTAGTATTTAAACCTTTGATACAAGTAAGCAGAAGAAGAAATAATTTGCATAAATCACCTCTTCACAGTTGGATTGCAACTGTGCACAGCTACTTAGCTACTCAATAAGATTCTGAATTGAGAATTCAGAAACAAACAAAATAATGTGAGAGCATTAGAGAGATAATAAATGGCAGGGCGAACAGGAGAGTACATATATATGTGCAGATGATCAGAGTGTATTGCTATATGCAAATGTGAAAATGTCAGAATTAACCCACTATTCTGTATAATTAATACACACTAGTAAAATGAGTTAACTTAAAAATAAGTTATTGCATTTAATTGTTGACTGAGTTTTCTGTCCTGCCTAGTTCCCGCAATTGTTAAGTCCCAAAGAAATCACACAGAGGTCTACACTACTTGTAAACTGATTGGCTCATTAGCTCAAGCTTCTTATTAACTCTTATAACTTGTATTAGCCCATTATTCTTGTCTGTGTTAGCCATGTGACTTGGTACCTTTTTCGGTGAGGCGGTCACATCTTGCTTCTTCTATGGCTGGGTCAGGACTGCACACCAAGCTTTTCTCTCCCAGAATTCTCATGTTCTCGTTGACCCACCTCTACTGCCTGTCTGGTTTTAAATTTATTTAAAATGTATATTATATATTATATGTAAATTAAATATAAATTATATTATATAAAATATATACCATTTATTTAAAATATAATTGATAAAAACAGACTTTTGTCCCATATTTAATGAGAATAAATTTATTTTTATTTTAATTTAAAAAACCATTTTTTAAAAATGTGTCAGGTCTTTGGGGATCTTTGTACAAAAGCTCTAGATTTGTTCAAATGATAGAGTAACTACTATGAATCTTAAAATTTTAATTTTTAGGAAATCTTAGAGCATGGTGTTTATCTCACTTAGTACTTAATAATTAATTAATAAATGCAATAATAAAATTTATATTAATTATCTTAATAGCATTTTACATTGTTACTGACAATAATGTAGATACTGGATAAATGAGCAAAAAGTGTTTATTTTTCACACTCTCTTGTTAATATTACAGAAATATATAATCTCTGTATTTAATCAGTGAATTGAATTATAAGTCAAATAATTATACTAGGAAGGAGTTTATATGCCTCTTCTTTGACACTTAGATTTCAGGATAAAAATCACAATTTTAGGATATGATCAGACACAACAGGTTTAAACTTTTTAAAATGGCATATTGAGAATTTCTCATGAACAAACAGAAAATGCAGTTTGACAGAGAAACTTGACTAAGCAGGGCAAGCTTATATATTGTTGTAGATGTATATTATGCTATTTTATCCATTGTTGGACCTATGCAACACCACTTCATTCAACTTTATAATCAAAGATCACAAAGCCATCAGCATGGCCAAGAACAAGTGAAAAATGAATGGTGACTGAGTCCCTGAAGAGATGTCTACATTAGTTACACAACTGCCCTTATTTATAAGTAGCTGCTGGGAAGGCCCAGATGTGTCTATTCTCATTAGCTATTTCTCAATCTCCATTTCAAGAATCTCTCAGTTTGCAAAGAAGTCTCTTATAGTGAATATTTTTACATACCAAAAGGGGCCAGCATCAATTTATTTATATAATAAACAAGTGTATCTCAAAGCATATCCTATAGAAACATAGTCATATCACAAAGTTATTGCAAATAAGTTCTGAGAAGTTACATGTGCAGTAGCTCCCAGTGATTGTAAATCTTCATTGATTTATTGCAAATATGCATTTACAAATAGAAATCTAAAATAATGTCTATTTCATCCTCTTTAATGAGCAATCTGTTGACTCCAAGGCTTTGTTAAGTAGTACTACAAGATATGGAAAATTACAAGTTATTAACCTATGGTATATTAAAATATTTGGAATACTTTTATTTTGGAAAGACTGTCAAGATTGTAGGAAGAATTGGATACTCAATATTTAACAGCTGTCTAATGTACTAACTAAATGGTTCGTTTAAGTATACTTCATTTGAAATACATATGAGTATATAGTGAAAAATATGATGAATTAGAATTTTTTCTTAAGAAAATATATAACTAATATTTTCTGCAAATTCTCTAAAGAAACCTAATTTTTCATTATGTAATTTTCTAAAAAAGCATTAAAAATATCCATATGGTTAATATATGTTCATCACATAAACATATAAGCTGTCAATAAATTAAAATTTTAATGAGAACACGTTTAGCTATATGCATACTTATTACTCACTTTGTTCATAATTACTGACTAAGAAACATATTTTAGTAAGTTCAGAATGTATTTTGATTCCAAGTCCAAAGTGTCCTTTATATCTGAGGAAGAGAAGTCAAGCCTCACTTCTTGTTCTTTGTTTCATCATTTCAGAATTTAAAGAACCATTTACAAATCGAAGTTTACACCTTAGAGCAAGCAAAGGTAAGATGCATTCTGTTCAGGAGCACTTTACTACAATATTTTTCTGAATGGGGTGAATGAATCATAGTGAATGGATTAGAATTCAGGGAAAGCATTTAAAAATTCTGACAAGACATTCATATAGAGACACCTGTTATGATATATCATACTGCCATAATTTATATGGTATGCATAATTTCGTAGAACATTTTCATGACTTGCAGTGTTTGTTATATAGGACTTAAACAAATTTAGAGACCAGAACCACTACCAAATTATTTACCTACCCATTCAAACCCCATAAGGCTGTTGAGATACTTAACTCTGTGTTTAAAGATGCTTCTCACCAAGCCTGACCACCAGAGTTTGACACTGGAATCCACATAGTGGAGGAAGAGGATTGACTCCCCCTGGTTGTTTTCTGAACAGCTCTGTGTGGGGGCAGACAAATGACTGTGGGAGAGTGGAGGGTGGATGTGTCTGTGTGTGTGTGTGTGTGTGTGTGTGTGTGTGTGTGTGTGCATTCTCCCAGAAATATGTAATAAATAATTAAATAAATTAAAAAACATTTGAGTAACAAAAGTAGCACATTTGGGTGCTCTCTCCAAATTCTTCCTCAAAGCACTTCCTATCCCAGATATTAAAAAATGTAAGTATTGATATTTTATAGATGCCTCTCCTGAGAATGCAACTGGTCTGTTCTTTTTTGGACGTAATGACTAATAAGTTTGCAAAGATTTTTTTTTCTTCAAAATTTGGTACTTCTCAATTTCAAACATTATCATTCCATATCTCTATAAAGGGTTAAATTAAATCTATTTCAATAAGCACTGCCCTGTGCATTGAACCTGTCTCAAATTAAGCACACTTTCCCATGTTCAAAAATAACGTCCTAGGTCAGGCAGTGGTGTCACACACCTTAATTCCAGCACTCAGGAGGTAGAGGCAGACAGATCTCTGTGAGTTCAAGGCCAGCCTGGTCTATAAAAGCTAGTTCCAGCACAGGCACCAAAGCTACACAGAGAAACCTTGTCTCAAAAAAGAAAAAATACCTCCTAGATCACATCACCTCTCCATCTGTTTCCCTCAGAACAGGCCTGTATCTTAAGAGTTAATTATAGTCCTTGGTATGATAACTTAAAACACCATGTTATTCTGAACTATAATTGCCCACTTCTCACAGTTACATGTGCTTACTTTATTGTCATGTATACTAAAAGAAACGAGGTAATCTTAACTGCTAAAGCTTTCTGTGATAAGCGAAAAGTAGGTATTTCCGTGGATGGGCTGTCAGTTATAAGCGCTGCACGAACAGATCTTTACAATTTTTCCTCAGTCTGTGATGCATCCTAGATAATTGAGGCTGTAGGCAATGACAATAAGATAATTACAGCTTATTTTTAGCACATATTTTCTGTAAGTGCTAGGGGCCATGTAATTAGAAGCGCCTGCACAAAAAGCTTGGCAACTTACAGGAGGCATGAACTCAAAAACTCTTATGGAAATGTCTGTGACAAAGTGGTACTTCACATGTTAGCAAAAATACACATTAAGCATTCTAATCATTTGTGACATAACTCAGTATTCCAAAATTGGGTAAACATAAACATAATTAAAACCCCAATAATTACAACAAAACTGTTTTATATAAACAAAGGCACGAAGAGTAAGGCAAACTCCAAAATCACACTCCTCTACCTGCAAATCATTCTTAATGAGGTGAGCATCCAAACTGCCTAGGTTCCCACAGAACCAATAGGTGCAGTAGGATCAAAAACCCATTGCCATTGTTCTTGGGGGTCTCAGTAGTCCTCATTGTCCGCTATGTTCAGCGTGACCGGTTTTAACCCAGGCTTTTTCAGACCCAGGCCAGCTGGCCTTGGTGAGTTCCCCATAGGACATCCCCATTGTTTCAGTGTGTGGGTGCCCCGTGGTCCTGAGTTCTTTGCTAGACCTGGATGGAGGTGGGTGGTCCTTGGACTTCCCACAGGGCAGGGAACCCTGATTGCTCTTTGGGCTGACGAGGGAGGGGGACTTAATTGGGGGAGGGGGAGGGAAAGGGGAGGCGGCGGTGGGGAAGAGACAGAAATCTTTAATTAATTAATAAAGAAATAAATAAGTTAAAAAAGAAATCATTTTTTTTTGCTTTGAAATTTAGAAACAAGTTTATTTAAGATCTGAAATACAATTCCTAAAATATCGACTTTTCAGAAAACTGTGGCTACACAATAATGCATTGCCTCTATCATGTTAGAACGTGCATTAGACTCAAATACAAAAACCAGAAAACAAATCACCATCCTTCAACAATTTGAGCAAAGATAGAATGAATGCCTAAGGAACAACAAAGATGGATTGCAGAGGATGGGCTGTTACATCAAGCACAAAAAAAAAAAAAAAAGAAGCACAAATGCATGGGTTTGCGGGTATATACATTAAGTTGAACCTTTGGCACTAGGAACCAGGGCATCTTATCACGTAGCATTAACACATATTAGAAAACTGTGTAGTGTCAAAGGGATAGGACCACCAGCATTCAAGCAATGTTGTCAACTAGGCAATAAAATGTTCTACTGAATTTCTTCTTTGTCTAATTACTGCATACACTGGTAGCAACTCTGAAATGAGGAAAGGAGCCGAGCACTCCTTTTATTTTCTGCTTACAACAGAACAGGAAACAAACTGAAACATAAGCCCTGTTTTACACTGACAGTTTTAAGGAACATCAATTATACAATGAAAGGACTAAACAGAAGTGTTTACAGATACCAGACAATAGTAAGCGGTCAGTAGACCTTCACAGGGCTTTGCGATGATACTCAGCAGAAGCCACTTTGTAATCACTGGCAGTAAACAGAGAGGCAGAATTCTTTGCCAGATACTTAAGGAAATCATGCAAATAGCCCAACAGTAACGCAAGGCTTTTCTCATCAAGGGGCGTATAAGCCAACATTGCCCCAATTCTCACAAATAATCTCAGTAGGTGTGGTGCCCCATAGATCTGCGACATTGGCGCATCGGGGTGAGCCAGAAGAATCTCAGCATACTGGGGCCTCTCAAACTTGTAGAGCAGCTGAGTGCCCAGCATCACATTGAAGTACTCCTTTATCCCTCCCACCACCTCATTCACTACATACTCCTTATTATCAACATTTCCCTGCGATCTCTTACAATTGGCATACTCCTCAAGAATGGCATCCACATTCTTTTTAGCAGGGAGCTGGAACAACTGCTTCTGCCTAGTAACCAAGTCCCAGTCCTCCACCAGCCATGGTTTTAATTCTTCAGGAATCTTCACTTTCACCTCCATTCTATTCTTAAATGCCTCCTCACTCTCCACAGTGGGGTCAGCCCGTGCCCTTTTCTTACGTGGGGGCTGGGGCATTTCGCTGGTGCTGCCGCCATCGCCATTACAAGGAGCCTTCTGCTTGTTCTTGCGTGTCTTCCGCACCGAACCAGAAGGGGGGTTCTCAGCAGAGCGACCACCCCATCTTCCTGGGAGGGCTGGTTCAAGATTCTTTGGCTGGGAACCAGCAGACTTCTTTCCGGAGGCAGCTCCCCTCATCTTGCTTCTCTGCATGTTGCCTCGAGTTGGCTTCTTAAAGTTGTCTTCTTCAGCAGATTGTTGTCCACGAGTTTGAGAAGCCTGCTTTCTGGAACTCATTCAACCTTGTTTTTATTCCAACCAACAATCTTCCTTCTTTCCCTTCCAAGGACTCCTAGTAATTTCCCAGATGGAATCTTAGAGATCTCCTAGGATGGTCTGGAAGGATGAAGTGAGAATACAACCCTGTATTCTGCAAACAGGAATGGTTCTGCAACCAGGGTCAGATCTCCTGATCCTTATTGTGTAGCAAACTTAGCTTTTTTGATGATGACCTGAAGCGAGAATCCAGTTCTTTCCAGCAGCCGACGTGTGTTCACCGCTGCTGCTCCAACCGCCATCAAGAAATCATTCTTAATGAATAAGGACATATTTAGGGTTACACTTAGCATCTGGGAAGTAAGTAAGATGGGAAGAAAGGCCATTAGGTAAGCTTCCAAAAATACAAGGGAAATTCAACACATTCGTGATGCACATGGTAACACTAGAATATAAATGAAATAGATGCCATGGCAAACCACTATTCTTAAATTTTAATCTATAGTTACTGTCAATTCTAAATTTTTAAGATACTGTTAAGGAATCCCATAAAACTGTATAGATCTTAGTCTGCCCTTGCAATCATATCCATGACAGAATGCTTCACCAGAATGTAGATGTTAGATGCTGAATTTTCCTGTAAACGTTGGTGCTTCAAAATGATTTAAACTCTGAAAGATTCCCACTTTCAGAGTAGCCACAGTTCCTGCTGCCTTTTATTTGCTTATAAAAATTCTGTAGTATAAATGATAAATTACATCGAAACACTACAGACTGCGCTGACTGGAGGGATCTTCAAAGCAATGAAAAGCTTCATTTTGTGGGTGGGAGGGAAAGTAAGATTTAACATTAGTTTTGAAAATCACATGATCAAATGATAAATCTAATCAAATGAACTAGATTTGCCTTACAGTTTGACAAGATAATCTGCCATAGTGTGTCTGTTGCTGCATCAATTTTTGCCTGTGGGAAATGCAACCAATTGCAATTATCTTTGAGCAAGAAATGTGCCATTTAAAAAAGAATCCAAATATTACGGTTATTTATTTATTTATTTATTAAAGATTTCTGTCTCTTCCCCACCGCCGCCTCCCCTTTCCCTCCCTCTCCCCCAATCAAGTCCCCCTCCCTCGTCAGCCCAAAGAGCAATCAGGGTTCCCTGCCCTGTGGGAAGTCCAAGGACCACCCACCTCCATCCAGGTCTAGTAAGGTGAGCATCCAGACTGCCTAGGCTCCCACAGAACCAATACGTGCAGTAGGATCAAAAACCCATTGCCATTGTTCTGGGGGTCTCAGTAGTCCTCATTGTCCGCTATGTTCAGCGAGACCGGTTTTAACCCAGGCTTTTTCAGACCCAGGCCAGCTGGCCTTGGTGAGTTCCCGATAGGACATCCCCATTGTCTCGGTGTGTGGGTGCCCCCCTCGCGGTCCTGAGTTCCGATACCGCTCTTGGGAATATACCCAAGAGAGGCCTTATCATACAACAAAAATATATGCTCTACTATGTTCATAGCAGCATTGTTTGTAATAGCCAGAACCTGGAAACAACCTAGATGCCCTTCAATGGAAGAATGGATGAAGAAAGTATGGAATATATACATATTAGAGTACTACTCAGCAGTAAAAAACAAGGACTTCTTGAAGTTTGCAGGCAAATGGATGGAAATAGAAAACACTATCCTGAGTGAGGTAAGCCAGACCCAAAAAGAGGAACATGGGATGTACTCACTCATATTTAGTTTCTAGCCATAAATAAAGGACATTGAGCCTATAATTCGGGTTCTTAGAGAAGCTAAATAAGAAGGAGAACCCAAAGAAAAACATATAGGCATCCTCCTGAATATTAACCTTTATCAGGCGATGAAAGGAGACAGAGACAGAGACCCACATTGGAGCACCGGACTGAAATCTCAAGGTCCAAATATTACGTTTTAAGGAAGAAAATCAGCCTAATTTTTCAAAATTATTTATAAAAAATATTCATTTTTTAAATAAATCAAAATAATTTATCTCAAAGCTGTAGTAAATTATAATATATAAAGCAGATATAGACTATATGTGAAAGAAAAAGTTATTTAGATTTTCAATATCTTTCTAATTAAGGTAAGAAATATATACAAACTATAAAATTTTTACATTTAAGACAATTTGAAAGCTTTTTTATATACCTAGAATTTATCATATCTTTTAACCTCAGGGGAAAAAAAGTCTGGGTAAAGCCTTTTTCATATAGTGGAATACACTTAAAATCTCAAAGTAAAAACTGCTTGTTAGAAAGATGTAATAGTAAAATATTGTGGAAAACCAAACATAAAATTACCAAGCATGTATCGTGAAATCCCAAACAGACTGAAATCATTTTCTTATAGTTCTGAACCGTACTAAATTTAAGGATGTCTTATTACATTTCCAGTATGAATTTTTGTCTCTCAGACGATAACAGTGATGATATTTAATATGTGAAGGTAAACCACGCTTTAAAGTTGGACCTCACATTGAAAACACAATATTTACCTTTTCAGTTCTATTTTTGATAAACTGTATCAAAATAAAGCCAGAAACACTAATGATATTTCACATAATCACCATTGGATAAATTGTGTCATTTTAATTTAACTTAATTATTTAGTCTTGAACAATTTAACAATATTTATTAAACAAGGTAAAAATGTTTATCTCTTAGGTTAGTTGAAGTATAGAGAATATAATGCACCAGAAGCAGCTCTTTCTAAGAAGTCAGTTCAGCTTTCAGGTTATTAAAATAAATACACTATAGGTTGTCTATACAGGTGACATTCATAACTTCTCACAGTGAACTTATCTACAAAAATGTGTTATCTTGAAGATTTTACCAAGATGTAGAAGAGTCACCACTGTTGCTTTGCAAAAGAAGGCAATACCAACTGTGGCACTTACCTGCACATTTATTCTTCACAAGGAACTTGGAAACTGAGTTTGGCAAATGCCTGGTGTCAGCCCTCAATAGAGTGCAGGCTGAATGGGACAGAAGAAAAGGATTTTACTAGTGGCTACACTTTGCAAGTTCCTGATGCACAAGCCATTCTTTCAGTGCCCATTTAAGTTGCCTGCAGCTTCCCTAGCACCCAGGGTCTGTCCTGGCTGGTTTATAACCTTCAAGAGCTTCCCAAGGCATGGGGATGAGACCAAGTAGGTCACTTCCTTGTGGGTAAATTGTCCCTGCATCTAAAAGACATCAATTTCCATTACCATGACACGATAAGAGTTATGCCATTCATACAACTCTCAACAAAGCTCTGAACCATAGCTCTGGAGGCACACGCCATCACTGGGCACTCTATGTTAAACCATAAAGTAAGGCCTACTCATTAAATGTGCCTCTATGTTTTTATAGTTTTCTTTGCTTTATTCAATATGAATGTCTTACTGTTCGACTTATTATTTATATTAAACTAGACAAAACTATCATTTTAGTATTATGCCTTCTTAACATGTAAAAGCTATTTAATTTTCAGTGTATATCAGGTATTTTACATCAAATATTTCATCCCCAAGTATTCAATATCATTGCATGATTTTCATGAATGTCAGGATATGAATTTCTTTAACAAGCATCAGATATTTTGCATGTAGATACAGTGTTAGAGTCTATCAACATAAGTAAAAGTATTTAATCAAATATTTTGAAAAATTATATTGGATAAACCCAAAATGAGCCATATGTGAATAACTATGGCTTAAATTAGGAAAAAATCGTTAAACTTAAATAAAATATTATAAACTTCTCTGCTTATTCATGGAGCCTACAATGTACCTATTGTTGTCATAGATCCCAGGGAGTTCAGAGTAAGAGAGAACATAAGATGTAATGATGTTAGAACAAAACAAATTTTGTAATGTGTATGAGAGAGGAAATAGGGTGACAATCAAGATGGGAAAATATAGAAAAAAAGGAATCTTTATTCTGTTCATAAGAGAGTAGAGTGAGAGGGGTTCCCACTGAGGCTTCTTCTGAAGGAATTTTAATGATGAGTTAGAAAATGGCTTAAAGTTACATATAATATTGAACAAAACTAAAAGATACATAAGTGGGAAGTTAGCACCAGGCTGAGGTTTCTTGCTAGTACCAGAATGGCTCCCTCAATCAAGATATCTCTTTCCTTGCTCTCATCTCTCTCCTTCTTCCTTCTCATCTATCCTGTTCCCTCAAGTTCTTCTCCCCTTTCCTTTCCTCCCCTCCTCTTCCCCTTCTGCATGCCCTTCTCCCTAAACCTCCATGCTCCTAAGTTTGATAGGTGATCTTGTCTATTTCTCTTTTCCAGGTGGATCTATGTATGTTTTTCTTGAGGTTCACCTTGTTAGTTAGCTTCTCTACAATCACGAACTATATGCTCAATATCATTTGCTTTTCAGCAAGTATCCACTTGTGAAGGAGTACATACCATGCTCAACTTTCTTGGTCTGAGTTACATCACTCAGGATGTTTTTTTCTAGTTCCATCCATTGGCATGAAAATTTCAAGATGTCATTGTTTTTACAGATGAGTAGTTTTCTAATTTGTCCCTCTGAATGTGGATGAGAGTTGTATGGCTGGGCCACACTGTGGGGATACTGGTAGTGGCATCAGGATTTGTCCCTATTGCTTGTACTTGCTTTTTGGGAACCTATTCCCTTTGGATGGATTGTAGATGGACACTAAAAAGAAATCCCACACTAGCTCAGAATTGAGTATAATAAAGGGTTATTTATTTATGCATAGACTCACAGATCAAAGTCCTCTGCATGGACAGGGAAAAGGAACTGAATCCAACAGCCAGAAGAGAAAGCAAGCACACACTCTAACATTTATAGTATAAGAGGCCACGCCCAAGTTGGCTGGTATCTTAAAGACTACTGGCTGAAGGAGTTCCTACAGCAATGGATACCTCCATCAGCCTAGATATAGTAGGGAGGGATTTGGACCTTCCCCAAAGCAATGTGCCTTACCCACTATGAGGAGAAGATAGAGGGACATTTGACTAGCTACTGAAAGAAGGCAGGCACGAACACAGGAAAGCCCAAACAAGAGTTCACTTTAAGGAAAAAAAATTGAATGATATTTCTTAATATCTCAAGGGCAAGATAAAGTCAAATGTTCATGTTCAAAATATGTTTTACATGCTACACACAGAGGAGGGCACAGGGACTCGGCCACAAAGATGACTTTGATGTGAATTAGATATTGACTAGAATGAATTGAATATTTACCAGGGAATAGACAGTGAAATAAAGTCTGAAAGAAGGAAAGACATTTTATATAGGAAAAAAAATTGGAAGGATTTTCAGAAAAAGAATTGAAGAATGTGCTAAAGTTGAAAACTAATAATTGACTTATTCACTGAGTCAAATGTGGACCCCAGAGTAATTCTCTAACATTGGCAAATGTGTACAATTTTGAACTTTTATTATCTCTGCAGAGAATGGTTCTTCAGAACCTGCATATTCTAATTGGTGCTATTTGTATTTTTATATAAAGAACCTCTCATTCTAATTATACTATAGGCATCTTGATAATTTAGGATTGTTTGCAATTACTTGTGATAAGAGTATACCACACTTTACTCTTAATGGTGCTTTGATGTTGATAGAAACTCACTAAAATAAACTCAGATAATATAAACTAACACTTAGCACATTGTCTGGCACAGGATCATTGTTCCATAGTTGTTACTTTCTCATTATTAAGTCTATAAATATTATTTCAAAGGCTAGATGAAGGGGATTAGCAAAAGCAATCAAGGCAATGACAATTTGGCTTCACTAAGAGTGATTTTTATGGTGCTATGCTAAATAAAAGCGTATCTTAAAGTAAAAAGAGTATTGGACCTGGAAATTGAATAAAATGTGTGGGTGTTTACATGAGTTTTTAAAATTTTAAAACTATGTCACATACACGTATTGGTATATACATTAGACATCAGCATGTATAAACTAATGTATATATGTATGCAATTACAATATATAAACTTTGATATTCTTTATGACCTGACCTCATGATTTCCTTATAGAGACACATGTTCAGCAAGTGCTTTGCAATTGACCTATAGACTCATATATTGTTTCTTCTAAAGTTATCATATTCAATAATATGTTCTCAAGGAGATCTAAATAGATCAGTAGGATGTTACAGGGAGTGAAGGTCCTTGTGTTCAGCTGCCTGGTTAGCTTAAACCTGAAATACAGAAACTGTATTGATTTAAATCACTGCCAGGCCCATTATATCTAGCCTCTTATTGGCTAACCCTCACATCTTGATTTATCCCATTTCTAATAGTCTGTATATCACCACAAGGTCGTGGCTTACTGGGAAAAGATTCAGCCTGTC
Organism: Alexandromys fortis; assembly: GCF_014885135.2. NCBI lineage: Eukaryota > Metazoa > Chordata > Mammalia > Rodentia > Cricetidae > Alexandromys > Alexandromys fortis. Next base: position 642,733 of record NW_026067890.1, read on the forward strand.
TGACCTGGCGGCTCCATTGTGGCTCTCTCTATCTGCTTTCTTCGTCCCAGAATTCAGTTCTGTCTTCTCTGCCTACCTAAGTTCTTCCCTATCAGGCCAAGCAGTTTTTTTTTTATTGATTAACCAATCAAAGCAAATCATAAACAGAAGAACCTCCTAAACCAGTGGGACAAAATAAAAGTAAAACTTAGACCTATATATGTTTGAAATATTAGTTTTAAGTATAGGAATGAACACCTTTATCCTCAAACACATGGTAGAATACACACACATAATTTATTCTGTGTTTATTTAGATATTTTTTCTTTATTTTCTCCAATACACTAATTGTTTTCAAATAGCAAAGCTGTATTAGATAATTGTACTATGTTGCAATGTTCAGTTTCTGATTGTGTGTCCATGAACATGGTCATGTGTCTGTGGATGTTTGCATGCATTGCAGAGGTCAGAGTGTTTCTTTTTTTATCCTTTGCTGGTATCATGCATGGATATAATGAATTCTAAGAATGTAATCCATTCTATTCTTTTACTTTCCTCATTCTCTTGCTGAAGCCCTTCTTCTAAATAAGCCCCTTCACTACTCTCACATCTTCCTTTTGTTTGTACCTCTCTGAGTTTTATTCGTTTTGCTTGTACAAGTGAGGGTAGGAGATTAATTACTGTAATGTAGGCAACTTACCAGTGAGTACAGCACTAAAGGATATAATATCCACCCCATAAATCATTAACTGCCAATAGCCCTTATTGGAGGACTGGTGGTGCCTCATGGGAACCTGCCCATCTATGATGGAATGAGGATGGGTCCAGCTGTGTGTGGGTCTCTTGAAAATAACCATACCTGCAATCATTTATGAGTACAAAGGCTTTATCATGCTCAAGAGACTTGTGTTTGCTACACATCACCCTTCCTCTCTAGCTATTGTATTCTACCTGCTCCTTTTTTTTCCCAATGCTACATAAATCTTGTGGGGATGATACAGAGGATCCATTTAGAGCCATCTCACTAACCTTCATTTCATATTTTGAAAAAATCTGTTTCCCTCTTTTCATATTAAACATAGGATGTTCCTTCTATGTAACTCTTTGAGCAGTTGTGTCATTAATTATTAAGCAAAATTTGTAGATTTTTTAAATGGAGAACAGATGACATGGCACTCAATATTGATAAGAGCTGCACATGAGTGTATTAATTTTATTTGATAATCACAATTTATACTCAATGAGCAGAACATCTGATGTCCTTGTCTGACCTTTGCATATGCATTCCCAATCCTGCACACAGAGGTGCACACAAATACATGTACCACCACATTCACACGCATACACACCCACAAATACACATACACATACATGCAAAATAAATAACCTTTTTTGTTTATTGGTTGTTTTGTCACATGCATTCATTACAGTGATAGAGGTGAGGGTAGAAATTCGACCTCAGAAGGAAGCGTGAGGATTCAGATAGGAATCGACAGCACAAGCTCCTTCAGTGTGCAGCATGCAGACTCAGTAAGGGCCTCATAAACGATGTTTTGTATTTAAATATTGGAAAAGATGGAAACCACATCCACTTTCTCTCCCACTGGATATTTCCTATTATTTTCAAAATTTCATGTTACCTTTCTAACACAAATAATGAAGACAAGAAGTTGCTAAAAATTAATTTTAGAAATTCCACAGGAACAAAATTGCTAAAAATGAAGGTAGAATGCCTGCGCTTCAAATAGACATGCTCTACTTTTATACATTTAACTTCTTACTATTTTTTGTCATTTGGTATAAAGAGTTTTGCTGCTTTAAAAAAAAAATGAGACCACTGAACAGCGGAATCAGGAGGCTTTCAAGTGCCTTAGATCCATTTCTGTTCATGACCCTATTAGCTCATTGGAAAAATTCTGGGAGGGAACAGTGGCTCAGAAAAAAAAAAGAGGTCAAGCAGTGCACAGACATTGATAAAGTGCTTCTTATTTCAAGTAATAGCAAAGTGTAGCCTGTGAGGTCAGACAAGAGGGCTTCAAAGAGCAGCGGTGCCCACAGAAAGTGAATGGTTGCTTCGTGAAGTAAGTTGGTGGGACACCAGGAGTGCCTGTCCTAAGCTAACCTTTCCAACCACCATTGTAAAAAAAGCATATATTCCATAAAATCATCACCAAAAGAAGAACATGTATTTTTAAAAACACAAAGATTCAAAAAACAAATACAAGTGCCTTATTTGCTACACATTTTACTTGTCTTTAAAATAAATAGACAAATAAATATAAGGCCTCCTGAAACATGAATGTCCATTCATAACTAAACTTCTTGTATTATACTCATCTTTTAAATTTCATTTGTGTTTTGGTGTTTTTCCTTGCATGTATGTCTGTGAATTTGTATTCCTGGTATGTAAGGAGGACAGCAGATTCCCTGGAACCGGAGTTACAAAGGCTGTGAGTAGTCTTCTGAGCACTGGGAATTGATACCAGGCCACTGGGTGATCAGTAGTGCTCTTCAGTGCTGAAAAAAAAACTCCATTCCCTAACCTAACATATTTTTATGTCATTTATTTAGTGGATCCGAGACTTAGGGATGTTTTAGATATTTCCATTGTAATATCCATTATGAAACAGGGAGATATTATATTTAAGTGTTTATAATCCACTTAACAATTTGTCTATTTTTTTTTTTTACAACTTGGTGTTTAAAGATTTCTTTAAACTAATGTCAAATCAAATAACAAACTCTTTCATACATTGTGCTTCAAAACTCAGGGTTTCCCTGCATTGTAAGGGCATGGGTAGATTTCTAGGGCAAGACTTGTATTATTATTCTGCCTGCACGCTGGATATTTGAGACAAGTGATAAGATATAGACACAACAGAAAGAGGTGCTTCAGCTTATCACTGATGTGTTTATGATCTGAAGTCATAATTTCTTCAAAAAGAATCCCTTAATCACATGTCTTTTTAAAATTTATTTTTCTCTCATACAACGCATCTTTACCACAGTTTCCCCTTTATTCCCTCCTCCCAGTCTCCTCTCCCCATACCTCCACTCTCCACCTAGATCCAAGCAACTTCATTTCCCTTCAGAAAAGGGCAGGCCTTCCGAGGATATCAACCAAATATGGCATATCAAATTACAGTTAGACTAGGCACTCCCCTCATATTAAGGCTGGTCAAGGCAATCCAGTAGGAGGTAAAGGGTCCCAAAAGCAGCCAAAAGAGTTAGAGATAGTCTCTGTTCCCACTAATGTAGACTCTCTAATTATTGACTTAGCCTCCGTGACCCATGAATGATTTGCGATTTTTCTTTTGTTATTCTTGACTTTGACTCCCACAATTCTTTCTTTTGCCTATTTCACAGGATTCCCTGATGTCCACCTACTGTTTGGAAGGGGTTCTCTGCATCTTTTTCTATCAGTTGTTGGATGAAAACTTTCTGATGACGAATAGCATAGGCATTAATCTATGAGTATATCGAATATCATTAGGAATCATTTCATTGACTTTTTCCCCAGTCATGCTTGGTCCTATCTTAGGTCTCTAGGCAATCCAGATGCTTGTTCCTGGCCCTCCAAGCAGTGTCATGGGTAGACTTCCTCTCATGGCATAGGTCTCCAGCTGGACCACTTATTGGCTGGACACTTCCAGAATTTCTTTACCACAGTTCATCTTGTAGACAGGACAAATTGTAGGTCAAAGGATTTGTAGCTGGATTGGTGTCACAATTCTTCCACTGGACGTCTTGCCTGGTTACAGGATCTTTAATCCCCTTTACTATGAGTCTTACTTATGGCAACCCTTGTACAGTCCTAGGGACTTCCACTGCACTAGGTTTTTACCTGCCCCAGAAATGCCACCCAATACCAGTTGTCACACCCAGCACTCTCTCTCACCATGTTCCCCTACCTAATCCCACCTGCTCACATCCCTACCTACCCCAGTCCATGCCCCAAATCTCTTCTATTTCCTCTTCCCAGAGAGGTTCATGAATCTCCCATGGAGCCCTCCTTGTTACTTAGTCTATCTGGGTCTGTGGATTTTAGCATTATTATCCTTTCCAGCTTATACCCATTGATAAGTGATTAAAAACCAAGTTTGTCTTTCAGGGTCTGAGTCACCTCAGTTAGGATGTGTTTTCAAGTTGTACTTTATTTAAAAGCATTACAAAGAGAAGTCATGCCATGCAACAACTCTCATATAGGAGGTTTATTGGAAGAGGAGAGAGAAGGGGGCACAGAGAAAGTGGAACAGGACAGAGACTGGTCCCTAGGGATAAGAGTGGAGGAGGAGGAGGAAGAAAAGGAGGAGGAGGAGGAGGAGGAGGAGGAGGAGGAGGAGGAGGAGGAGGAGGAAGGNAGAGAGAGAGAGAGAGAGAGAGAGAGAGAGAGAGAGAGAGAGAGAGAGAGAGAGAGAGAGAGAAGGGCGGTGGTGGAAAGGCCCACATTTAAAGGGAACTAGCACAGGGGGTATTCTTACTGGCTGTAACTGAAGACATTTTCTATCTGAACCCTAAGGGCAGGCCAGTATATATGCATGAATACAAATACTAACACTAGTAGCATCCATTTGCCTTTAATTTCATGATTATTTTTAGCAGATGAGTATCACTCCATGGTACCATATTTTCTTTATCCATTCTTTGGTCAAGGGACATCTAGGTTGTTTCCAGTTTCTGGATATTATGTATAAATCCACTATGAACACAGTTGGACAAATGTCCTCATGGTACATTGAGCATCCTTTGGGAATATGCCTGAGATTGGTATAGCTGAGTCTTGATGTAGATCAATTTCCAATTTTTGGAGAAACTATTATATTTATTTTTAAAGGGGCTATACAAATTCGCACTCCCACTAGCAATGGGGGAATGTTCCCCTTGCTCCACGTTTTCACAAGCATGAGATGTCACTTGTGTTTGATCATAACAATTCTGACAGCTTTAAGACAGAATCTCAGAATCATTTTAATTTACATTTCCCTGATGACAAACAATGCCAGAAATTTCTTGAAGTGTCTCTTGGCTATTTGAGATTCTTCTGTTGAGTATTTTATGTTTAGATCTGTATCCCATTTTTAATTGTATTATTTGGTTTGTTCATGTCTACATTCTCAAGTGTTTTATTTATTTTGGACATTAGCCCCCCTGGTAGATATAGACTTGGTGAAAATCTTTTCCCATTCTCTACACTGTCTTTTTGTCCTATTGATGATGTCCTTTGCCTTATGGAAGCCTTTCAGTTTCATGAGGTCCCATTTATTAATTGCTGATCTTAGTGCCTGTGCTATTGATGTTCTGATCAGGAGGTGATTTCCTGTGCCAATGTGTTCAAAGCTATTCCTCACTTTGCCTTCTGTAAGGTTCAGTGTATCCGGTTATATATTCTGCTCTTTGATCCACTTGGACTTGAGTTTTGTGCAGGGTGATACATATGGATGTATGTGTGTGTGTGTGTGTGTGTGTATGTGTGTGTGTATGTGTGTATGTGATTCTGTTATTTTGATTTTGCTAGTGTGAGATTATTTATTCCCTGTGCTTTCATGGATTTAGTTAGCTATCTTGGGTTGGAATTTCTTTGTAATTTCTCCTGTAGGACAGAATTTGTGGATAGATACTAGTTAAATTTGACTTTGTCGTGGAATATCTTGTTTTCTCCATCTGTGGTGAATAAAGGTTTTGCTGGGCATAGAAGTCTGGGATGGCATCTGAGGTTTTTTACAGTCTGTAAGACATCAATTCAGGCCCTTCTGGTTTTTAGACTCTGAATTGAGAAGTCAGGTATAATTCTAATATTTAAGTCTTTATATGTTACTTGGCCTTTTTCCCTGGCAGCCTTTAATAATCTTTCTTTGTTCTGTATGTTTAATGTCTCAATATTATGTGGTGGGGGACTTTCTTTTCCAGTCCACTCTACCTGGTGTTCTATAAGTTTCTTGTACTTTAACAAGCATGTCTTTCTTTAGGTTAGGACATTTTTTTTCTATGATTTTGTTGAAAATATTTCCAGTGCCTTTAAGCAGGATATATTCTTCTATTCCTATTATTTTTTAGGTGTGGTCTTGTCATAATGTCAAGATTTTCTGGATGTTAGATTTAGTATTTGCTTTGACCAGTGTACCAGTTTCTTCTATTGTATCTTCTTCATCTGAGATTCATTCATCCAGCTCCTCTATTCTGCTGATGTTGGTTCTGTTGGTAGTTCCTGTACGTTTACCCAGATTTTCCATCTCCAGGATTCCCTCAGTTTGTCTTTTGTTTATTGCTTCTCTTTCCATTTTGGGGTCTTGATCAGTTTTATTCATTTCCTTCATCTGTTTTTGTTTTCCTTAGTTTCATTAAGGTATTTATTTATTTTCTCCCATTATTTGTTTGTGTTTTCCTGGTTTTTAAAGGTATTTATTTACTTCCTCTAATTGTTTTGTTTTTGTTTTCCCAGATTTAAAGGTTTTATTCCAGTACTCCGCTGTGGGTCATTGCCTCTGTTCCCATCTGTGGTTGTAGGAAGGTTCTATGGTGATATTTAAGATAATCATCAGTCGGACTACAGGATAAGATCAGATCAGACACCCTCTCCTCTATTGCTTAGGATCTTAGCTGGGGTCATCCCTGTGGGTTCTTGGGCATCTTTCAAGATCCAGGTTTCTTGCTCACTCCATAATGGCTCCCGCAATCAAGATATTTCTTTCCGTGCTTTCATATCTGTTCTTCCTCCTTCTCAACTATCCCATTCCCCCAAATTCTCCTCAACCCCACTTCTTGCCTTCCTTCTACCTCCCGCCTCCCTGATCCCAAATTTTTGTCTGATTCCAATTTCCAGGTAGGTCTATATATGTTCTTCTTTGGGTTCACCTTATTAGTTTCTCTAGGATCCTGAACTAGCTCATTGTCCTTTGTTTATGACTAGCATCCACTTATGAGTGAGTATATACCATATTCCTTCTTTTGGGTCTGGGTTAACTCACTCAGGATAATGTTTTCTAAAGAGTGGAAGGAGTGAGAGTATGAGCAAGGAATTAAAGACAATGAGGGGATCATCCACTGAGACAGTTTGCTTGAACTGATGGGAGCTCACAAACTCCAACTGGACAGGGAGTGAATGAGCAAGGGAACAACCAAGCCCCTCTGAAGGAAGTTGACAGATGGGGCAGATTGTGGGGCCACTGATAGTGACACTGGGATGTGTCTCTACTTGCATATACTGGCTTCATGGAATCCTATTCTCTTTGGATGTAAACCTTGCTTAACCTAGATGTAGTATGGAGGGCCTTGGACTTTCCCTGGGGCAGAGTACATGGCACTCCCTTAGGGTTGGAGGGGTGGGGAGAGGGTGTATGGAAGGAGAGGGAGGGGACTGAGAGGAGGACGGGAGGGAGAGAGAATTTGGATTGGTATTTTTTTTCAGCAATAAAAAAATAAAGGTTTTATTAATTTCATCCTTAAGGAAATACTCTGTCACTTTCATAAAGCTGATTTTTAAGGTCATTTTCTTGTACTTCAGCCATGTTCAAATATTCTAGGCTTGCTGTAGTAGGATAGCTGGGCTCTGCTGGTACCATATTGCCCTAGCTATTGTTGATTTTGTTTTTACAAAGGTGTCTCACCATCTGGTTTTCTTATGAATATAGGCCTAGGAACCAAATTCTGAGTCTGTTTTTGTTGGATATGTGTGTTTTTCCTTGGTTACTATTCCTTCTTTGGTCTTCTGATCTTTGTGGTCTGTATTTCTGGTCTAGCATTAATCTCAGTCAGAGTTGGGACTAAACTTTTGGTCTCTAGTGTAGCCTGTGTTACCACAGGGAATCTATGTTCCTCTGGCGTGTGGCCTGCACTTGAATAGAGGATATCCTGCCATGGAGAGGTAGGGTCATGGCAACAGGGACAGGGCATGTTAATGTGGGTCTTTAGGTTCTGAACCCAGGGAGTGGGAGTGTTCAGATAGAGCTGTACCTCTTCTGCCTGGCGTGGCCTACCTCTGAGAAGGGGATATTGACCTGGAGGTGGGGGTGAGTGCATGATGGCAGGGGTAGCTTTGAAGTGAAACAGATCCCTGTGGAGTGGGACTTTGGGATCAGCACCAAGGGTGTGGGAAGGTTCCCAGTACAGGTGGAATGCCTACTTGTTTTGATTAGTCTAATTGCCTTTCTTTCTTTTTTTTTTTCTTGCTTCCTTCTAACGTACCAGTAGTAATTTTTTTCAAAGGGAAAATAATCCTAAAAGATTTGTTGTTATGAAGGTTTGAAGAACACTTTTACATCTCTTTTGTCACATTGCCTCTAGAATTTCCCAGGCACTTTGTAAATAGTTGTACTTGTTACATATTTAATAAAATGGATAGGTCACAAATTAGGAAGGAGCGCTATCTAACAGTTCAACATAAATATAAAATAATCCATATAAAATAAAACTTGTATAGGGTTGTCAATTTGGCATCTATTAAATGAGCAATGCTCAAGAGAATTAATAATTTTTAGGTGTTAAAATCTTTTGCTACATATATTTTGTTAAGCTCAAAGGAGAATTTTTTGTAAGAAGTTTTATAGCATTTTTTTTTCAAATAATTTCAAGTACTTTATTAAATCTATGATTTACTAATTTCTATGTCATTTAAAGAGAGAGTAGAAAAGCAAAATATTGGTTTTGAAGAACTTCAGACATTTTTAGACAGGCAAACAGACAAAATTCTTCAATAAGATATAGAAATAGCTGTAGCAAAAGCAAGTATATGCTGTAGTTGACTATGTGGTAAAGAAACAATGAAGTTAATTGAATTCAGCCACTCGGCAGCATCAATGCCAGGTTGCTTTCAAGTGGAAATCAGATGGATCTATTGGCTTCAAAAGAAATTAAAAAATCAGGATAGCCAAACAAGCCGCTGTCTGATGTGGCATGAGCACACAGCAGCAGTGGGTATCTGGAAAAGACTAGGTCTTTCGCCATTCTGCCAGAAACCGAAAAAGTACTCACAAGGTCTGGTTCTACCCCTTCCTGGGCAGCTATCGGCTGGGTTAGGGGCGAGCAGTTGCGGTATCTCTATGTATTGAATGAAGCGAAGACAGACACACTCATGTACAGTGAACTAAAGCTACTATCTGAACATGTTTGTTAGGTACAGCACAGGTCTAGTTTCCATCAGAGGACTCTGAAGACATGCCATTTTGAGATGTCCACATTTGGGAGAAGAAAACAGTCTCTAGTCTTTTGAAATTCTGATGAGCCCTTCATAAACACCAACGCGCAGACTCTGGCCATTTTTCTTCACCATGACCAACACGGGCATCAGCTTCTCCAATTTCACATGGGCTTGGAATCCTAGCCAGGTAATGCCCGTGTAAAAAGACATATTCACTCAAGGCATTACTCACTTGGAGTTTCCTCTGCACCCTACTATGGGGAGGGTCATATTTTTTTCAAGAAAGTAGACATTGGGGAACCTACTTTGAAGAAAAAGGGGTCTGGAAGGATCTGAAGGGGTTTACCAGAAGGTAATGAGTGAACATAATCACAACACATTATATAAGCATATGAAAATTACTAAAATAATAATTGAAATATTTCATATTCTATGTGATCTGAGGTTAGATTAATAAAAAATGAGTGGTGTTTTTAAAAAGGTGTTAAATTTAGGAAGCATATATCAGAGAGTGAAGGCATGGGAAGATTATGAGTGAAAGGGTGGAAAAACAAATGTCAGTTATAATGGTCATGCAATGAATTTCATATGTTGAGAAGAATATTGTAAAATATATGCATATGATGATACCTTGTATTGGAAGAGTGTTGTCTTGTAGCTGAATGTAAATAAAATTCAAGAATTTATGAGATATCTCAGTTAATAAAGTGTTTGCCTTCAAAATAGGAAGCACTGGTTTGCTTTCCGAGAACCCATGTTTTTACAAAAAAAAAGAGACAGGAATGGCAGCAAATATTTGTACTCATAACTAAGGGAAGACACAGGTGGACATTAGTCTTCTGGTCAATCAGCGAGCTGAGCGGGAGAGTTCTGGAGAAACCGAACACCTGGTGTCAAAACACAAGGTAGATGACTCCTGAAAAAAGACCTCAGATGCTGTCCTCTGGCCTACACACACACACACACACACACACACACACACACACCTGCATCTACATATAAACACACATATGCCTACATTCAAGATAAAAGATACATTTTAAGTGCTCAACCAAAATGGTTCCTAGATTAAGAGTGCTTAATTAGTTACTTTTCTCTTGCTATAATAAGGCAAAATGACTAAAACAACTTGTAAAAGAAAGAACTGTATATGGGTTAAGGTTCCAGAGAGATAGTCCATGATGGTGGAGGAGACATAGCAGGGGAAAAAAAATAGATCAGGAGGCTGAGAGATCACATTTTCAGCCGCAAACAGGAAGGAGAAACACAGAGTTGAAAGTGAGATGAGGTTAAACTCTCAATGCCCACTCCCAACGACAAACTTCTACAAGCCATCCTTCCCATAACATCCCCAAAGAGCATCACCCTTGAGGACTAAGTGTGCAGAGAGTCTATGAGAGACATTTCTTGTTCAAATGACTACAAGTACACACAGCTCTTGCTGAGGGCCCAAGTATGGCTCTAACACCCACATCCAGGTGCTCAGAATGACTGCAATTCCAGTTCTGGGGGATCTGACACTGCAAATCTTCACAGGCCCTGTCTCAACACACAGATACACAAACACATACACACACAATTCAAAACAAATCTTTAAAATGATGAATGCATTTTAATTTATATAATAAAGATGCAGTCTGAAAAACGGAAATAAAAGGAATATCTATACTATTGTATTAGGTCTCTGTGTCTATATCTAATTCTTCTACGTTTTTCTTGGACTATTTTCCTTTTGTTTGTTTCTTCTTTTCTATTCAAATGTGTTAGTTATTATTTTGCCTTATTTTATTATAATCCCTTAGAATCATTTTAGTTTTCTAATGAGAGACAGAAAGGGAGTTTATCCACTGGGGGTGGGAGGTGAAAAGGAACTGGGAGGATTCAAGGAAGGGAAACCATAATCATGGTAAATTAAATGAGAAAAAAATTAGTAAAAGTAAAAATTAAAATAAAAAGTTCAATACTAATATTCCTTCTTTCTATATAATATATATAGATAATCTTTGATTTCAACTTCTTTTTATGAATTCTCCATTCTTTCTCCAAAGATATGTACTCATATCTACATTACTACTAATTGATTACTGACATGAAACAGTAGATATTGAAAAAACATGATATTTTATGTGAAAGAGATATTACCAATTTAGAAAAGAATATCTCTATTTACATGACAGAAATTTGTTATATTTTTACACTTACATTGTGCATGTGTCTGGGGGGGTTGACCATGTAGGGGTCCTAGGACAACTTGAGCAAATCAGGTCTTCCTTTTCTTCCACCCTGTGGATTCTGGGATTTTCAGGTCATCCAACATGTCGTCAGGCGTCTTCACCTTCAGTCCCACCTTGCCAGCCTCTAATCTTTTGTTCTTTAGTATAAAAAATAATTAAAGAAAGAGAAAATTTTTCATTCACATGTCATTTTACAATCTTGTTTTCACTTGCCATTATATTCTAAAAATTGCTGTCCCATTAGGTATTTCTTGACTATATGATTTTTAGTAACTTCTTAATACCCTGTTTTGTTTACTGACAATTGGATTCGAGGCATCTCAAAACTGAGTTCACAGAGTTCTTTCACAACACAGGGGGAATCTGAGGCATTGATTTGTGGACACCTCAGTTCTGCCACAGCACAGCGGGTTTCTGATGACTTTAATATAACAAACAGCAGAGTTAGAAGAGACACTTTCTGTTTACCAGAATGTCCTCAGAAGATATAAGTGACTGGCAACCACTAGAAAGCCTGTACTATTTTTATTATCATTTTAGTTGTAGTCATTTCACATTGCTCCCTACTCATTTGATTTTAAAATTGGACCATGTTATAAACATTTAAAAGTATTTATTCAATATATGTTCAGTGTGGAATTTCCTAGGTGAGCATTTCTAACACAAGTTCATATGGATTAATTTATATAATTATTATTTTGTTAAGATTATAATAAAAATATCTTTGTATTATTTTATTTATTATTTAATATACTTTTTATTTGTTTGTTTGTTTGTTTATTGGCATAGGGACACTGGCAGCTTACAGTGGCTTTGAGCTCAATATGCGATTGAGAACAACCTTGAACTCGGGTCCTCCGGCCTCCTCCCAGAATTCTGGGATTATGAGTTGTCTTAGTTAGGGTTTCTATTGCGGGGAATAACCATCATGACCATGACAATTCTTAAAAGTGGAAACATTTAATTGGGTGGTTTGCTTACAATTCAGAGGTTAAGTCTCTTATCATCGTGGTGGGACTTGCCAGTGTGCAGGGCAACATGGTACTAAAGAGGTAGCTGAGAGTTCTATATCTTGTACACGTGACAGAAAGTGAACTGTCTCACTAGGCATAGTTTGAGCATAGATGAGACTTCAAAAGCCACCTCCACAGTGACATAAATCCTTCAGCAAGACCACACCAACGAAGCCATACTTTCCAATAAAGTATTGGATACGCCCTTTGGGGACAGTTTCTTTCAAACAACACATGAGTGTATACCCTCACACTCTTTATACAGTGTTGGAGATGCAACCAAGGTCCATGCATTCAGGATAAGCACTCTGCCCAATACATATCAAACCATATTTTTATTTAAAAATACAAATTCATACATTTGATAACCTCCAAATATCACCCACTCTCTGAGAGGAAAGTATAAAAATACCTAGAATGTATTTAAAGTTTGTCCCCTTTAGAGATATTATATAAAATTGTCTATACCGCTAAAATAATATTCTTAGATTCTCTAATGATTGCACTGAGAATATTTGATTCTTATTTTACTGGAAGAGTAATCATGAAAACACACCTCATAGCACCTACTTTTTCTAATATCCATTTCCCTGGGAGAGTCTAATATATGCAATGGCCAGAAGAAGTTAGTATAGAAAGGCACAGGCAAAGCCTAGTGCAACAATAACTATAAAGTAGCCCATTATTGACAGAACTGTGTTTTAAAACACTGAAGCGACTGCTGTTTAAAAACATGTCTTTTGTTTCTTTTAAAATGGGCACAGCATAATTACTTGAGATCTTTAGAATGTCAATTTCTCAAGTGACATCTCAACAATCTTTCACGTCAAATATGACCTTTGCTGTCTTCACGAGGTCAAATACATTCACTTTAAGGCTTGAGTGTCCGTGATGCGAAGCTAATGTTCCCAGGAGCAAATCTCAATGAGAAAATTCACAAAGCAGGTTTTCTTTTTATACTTCTTCAGCTGGTGTTGATTGCTGCCTTGAAAGATGCTTTTTGACCTTCTTGATTAGAGTCGATGATTGTTTTCAGAGGACATAATGGAGTCTAATCTAGGAAATAGCTTAGAATTAGATAGCTGAGCCACATTTTTAATCTAAATGTGGTAAATTAACAGTTGTTCAACTTTTCATACATTTCCATCTCACAAGAAGAACTTCCACAAATTGCTTTTATTATCCAGTAATTTTTCTGACATTCAAATGCCTCTAGACTTAAAAGTCCCCTTTCCCAATTAGGGATGTCTTATTTCCATTAAAGGAGGATTTGAATATTAATTTCTGGCTTGGGACTCTGGACTTATGCTTAGAGACATCCTTGTAGCAAAAAGTAGAATGGGTAAAATGAATAAAAGAAAATAAAATCTCAGATTCATATTCTGAAATTTGGCACTGAAATGTTCCAGTAGCTAGGGAGAAATGTTAGTGACTATAGAGAGAAGGGACAGTGAGTTCTAGTCTTGCTGGGAGCTTCAGCTTTCCAGAGTCAAACAACAAACCCCATGCCTGTTCTTCAGCAGGAACTTCTGTGGCATAGTCAAGGGGCAATTAAGTGAAATTAAAAAAAAAAAAGAAGACCTGTCATATTTTCAAATTATCTAAGTCTTTGTTTTACAAACTAACAGTAGGGAGCAGAGATACAACATTTTCTACCATTGCTATTATCAGTTACTACACTAGAAATGATTTGTCCTGTAGAACACAAACAGAAAGAGTTCTTGACAAGGTTAAAAATTAAGATTTGGTTAGCTTAGCGTGGTATTTACTATGAGCCAGACAATTTTTAAAATATAAAAATGATAGGTTTGTGTTACTGTAATATTTGCTTCAGAGAACAGGAAAGCAAGGTAAACTGTGTTATCTCGAGTCTTGCTGATAGACTCTAAACTATCAAGGTATTAGCAATCAGAAGAGACGTGCTTGACAGGAAGGTTAGTCTGTACTCTTATTTTCAAACTTACTAAAGAGAACTACAGGGAAGTAAATTGGACGTTATAGTTGAGAACAAAGATCCCCAGGAGGGAAAAATGTTTTTGTTCCTTTCTATCTCAGGAAAAGAAAAAAACAAAAGAAAAAAAAAACAATAGTTTAAATTTTCTCTTTAGAAAGGAGAAGAAACTTGTGTTTGCATGAAAAAGTTGTTTGTGGGGCTTGATTTGCTACCTGCTGCCAGACTGCTGGGATGAGGAACACCTGCAGTGTTTACTGCTGCCTCATCTCTCCTTCCATTAACAGCATCACCCACCAAACAGAATCTGCAGTATCCAGTGAGATTTCTACCTAATCACAAGAAAGCCACCTCTTCCTATTTGTCGGAAGTTCTTCCCACCTGAGTGCATTGCTTGGGAGATAAGGTAGCACTGTCTCATTATTTGACTTCCTGCTGACGCCCCTAGACTCCCTCAATAAGGATTAACAACACTACCATCCATGACATTGATATAGAGACATAGAACAGACTGTGCCATGAACTGGATTAGAATATACACTCCTATCCTTCTCATATACTTTCTCAAGAAAGGCTTTTTGTTTGAATGTTTGCTCATTTTTGAAGAGAAAACAAGAAATATCTTCAAATGAAAAACAAACAATTCAATAAAAGTAGGACCTCATCATAAGTTATTAAAATATCAAATAGAGACTCCCTAAAAAATTTTAAAAAATATCATTTAGGGTAGCTATTTGTAACTAAATGCAAATATATTAAGCATAATTTAATCAGGTCATCACTTTTATAATGCATACCAAACACTAGCAAACACACTAGTTTCACTGAGTATTTCATAAATTTCAAAACATCTGACTAATAAGACAATTTTCCCCAGTGGCAATAGCATTGAACGGCAATAAATTATTTTAAAAGAGTTGACATAATGAATTTCTAGTGATGCCTTATGAATTATTTTCTTTTCTATGAATATTGTGCTTCTAGACCAAGTTCAGATGGAATTTTCTAATGCGCACAATTTAGTTTTGTTCTCTATTATTATTTCTTCCTTGAAAGTAGAAGGACAGTGGCTCATCTTCAGGCTTATGCTTCTCTCTCTCTCTCTCTCTCTCTCTCTCTCTCTCTCTCTCTCTCTCTCTCTCTCTCTCCATAACCTCCTCAAGTTCTACTTTGGCCATAGTAGAAGGTTCTCTGATCACCAAGGAAAGTCAATCAAGATCTAGACACACAAACAAATTATAAATGATTCTATTTTCTACAATGTAACATGTAATAAATATTTTTCTATTTTGGAGATAAATTTTGTTATTTAAAATGATGAAATAATAGAAATAGTGGACTTGAATCTTTTTAACTTCTCTGACCTAATAAAACAAATGCCCACACTTTCAGTTCTGTCTCTTTACTACTGTCGCTTGTATGTTAACTCTATTGTGTAGGTGCAAATTTAATACCAATGATTACCAAAGAAATCACCAATCACATCTATAATAATATGATATGAAGTGAAGGGCTGAAGCAGAAGGATTTAGTGTCCTAGGCTGGACTATTTAACAAATCCAAAGTTAGCCTGGGCCTAAAGTGATAATTATCCCAAAACGGAAGGGGAGGAAAGGATAAGAAGGGAAAGTAGGAAGGACGTTAGAAAAAAGAGGTGGGAGAAGAGGAGGAAGAAGAAATATATGTAATTTCACTTATAATAGTGCTGCCACAGGTAGTTTCTGATTAATACACTAACACCTTTATAGCAGGGATGAAATATCTCAAAACTGAAATTTTTAAAATCTCCCACTCAACTTTGGCTTACACTTAGCTTTCCATCAACCATTCATGCCTCAGCCAAAAGACAAGATATTGTCATTCTTCTCTTCACTTTCCTGGCCTTAGTAACAATAAACCTAATAAGCTTCTGCTGTTTATAATTTACCATGTCTGTGGCATTGTTTTATAGCAAGTCAAAATTAACACACACACCAGAAGCTTTTTAAATATAATAGTTTTAAGAAAGAACTGTCTTAGTTCTTTCCTTTATGAAAGTAAATAATGCAACGCCCAAGTAAGCCATCTTATTTCATTTTAATTTTAACTGCATTCACATATGTAGAATACATTCATGTATATACGTATGTGTGTGTGTCTCTCTCTTCATATACTGACCTCTCATACAAATAAAAGACACTACATTTAAATGATTAAAATAGTTCTATTTTCTAACAGTTTTAAATATGTAGTTTTACATGTTTGCTCTAGTATCGATCTTATAAGAGAGTTAACAAAAGTTTGTCTTTAAATTTATAATTTATGGTAATTTAAAATTGTTTTAAAATATTCAGAATTGATGGTAATTAATGACAATCAATTAGATTTATATCTCATAACACATCAGTATATGTAAAAAATATCTTTGGTATTTGTTTATATGTGTGAGGCTATATGTATGTATGTTTCTGATTATGGTGCATATGTATATGGCATGTACACACATGTAAGTGAAGATATGAGGCTAGAGGAGAGTGTCACGTGTCCTGCTCCATAATTCTCAACCTAATTTCCTTGAAATTGGAGTGTCTCACTGAACTCAGGTCTTCATGCTTGCACAGAAATATCTCTTAGTCATTGAATATTTTTTCTCATAATCAGTGAAATTATTTCAGAGACCATTGATAATAAATGAAAATGTATACAAATAACAATGTAAATGTGATCTCTGCATTAACATTAAACTATTATACAGTTTAAATACACTTATTTTTTACATTGCTTTTAATTAAGATTAGAGAATCAAGTATAACCATTTAAAGAAGGATACATATGTTATAACACACATACACACACATAATATTCTAAGCTTTTGCAATGGACATGCTTGTTTTGAAGGGAAATCTTGGAACTTTCTATATGGTATGAGTCAATAATAAAAAAATTAAAGTAGTAATATTATCAGAGAATAATAATTTCACTAAATTTGTTTGATGGAATTGTATGAATGCAGAAAGCACAGTTGTTGTATCTTGAATAGGCTCCAGGTTTGAATTCTAGGTCATCAGCTCATGGTTCTTTCTTGAACTTATGTAGAACCTTTAAGGATATGGAGCCTAGCTGGCTCCAGTAGGGCAGGAGGAATGAGACTTTGAGAGTATAATGCCCAGAGCTTCACTGTAGCTGTCTCTGCTAGCTCTCTGCCACCATAGGAAGAAATCCCTGCCATAAAATCCTGCCTTCAGGCCTTCTCTGCCAAGGTGAACTGAATTAAGAGTTTAAATAGACTTCCCCTCCTTTTACTGGTTTGTATGGTTTTTTGATGCACACCATTAATAAAATTAACTAAAACAATGGATGTAGTTGACAGAATGACAAATGAAGAAAAACTTCATCTAAAAATATATGTAGGAGATGACATCAAATGAGACAAGCATCTGAGACATAATCCAAACTCTGGACCTATTATTGACACAAGGAACAAGGGGAGTTAAGAAATTGTTCATACAGGAAATGTAAGAATTACTATACACAGTTGTATGTGTGGGCACGTTACATAAATTCTAAATAGAAGCCTTAAAACAATATTTGACTATTTCAAGGATATAATATATTGAACTCTGAGTTTATAAACTCCTTTTAACAGAAAAAGTTTGTATGTCAACAGCTTTTAGGAGAATCTTTTTTTTTAAATTATTGATTTTACAAAAGATATTTTGAAAAGTAAAAGAGCCTTTGGAGATGGCAGCGAGATAAAGCAGCAGGGTTAGAATAAAAAGTACACAATTTCTCAGGGAATCTACAAGCATCTATGGAGGAAATAAAATCAAAGGGGACTAACTGAATTTTTTCCCTAGTAAAAAACTATGACTGACTTTTTATTTTTATATTTTGTTTTGCTTTTTATTTGTTTGCTTTTTAGAGGGAGAAATGTCCTAGTTTTCTAGAGACTGAGGAGCTAAGGCTTGCAAATATGGATGCACATAAGGAGCTAAGGGATGAAAATAGCACCCTCCCTCAAGAGGAAGCCCTCGGTTGAGTTCAAAAGAAATGTGTAGAAATTATATCCTCTCTCCCATTCTTTTTTTCCTGCTCTTCCTCCTAGTCCTACACTCTTGATTCCTCTGTCCTCCCTCTTCTTTCTCTTCCCTGTGTTTCTCTTTTCTATCATTTTTCTCTTGGTGTATAATCATGATGGGTGCTGCTAGGGTTATGTAAAGTCATTTTCAAAGAACAAAATGAAGTCAGTTCTTCATATTCCCCATCCACCCACTACACTTTCCCCCTCTCTTTAAATAGTTCCTTGTTTTATCTGGACAGTTTCTCTTCCTATTTTATAGGCAATGTAATTTCTGATTCCATTACATAAAATCATACATAATTTTATATGTTTATATAAAATCCAGGAACCAAATATCAAAGGAATTATTCAATACATATCTTTCTGAAGCTGACAATTTGCTTAATGATTATCTCACCTCTACTTTTTTGCAAACTACATAATTCCATTGTTCTTTATGGCAGAGAAAAATCCATCGTGTACATATGTATGGCACATATTTTTCATTAATTCCTCTATTCATGGACACTAAGATGGCTTCTATGTCTTATCTATTTTGAACATTGTGATAAAATAAATGATACAATAAAAATTTATGTGCCAGGATCTCTGCAAAATGTTGACCTAGAGTAGTT